>NC_044244.1:68840515-69147599 GCF_003957555.1 Calypte anna | reverse complement strand
TGTCCCTGGGGATACATTATCTTCAGTGTACCAATAGGATTTCCCTCCATCTTTAAATCTTTTACACTAGAGAAGGACGAAATACTAAAAAGGTAATTTTATCCATCAGGTCCTTAGGTTTTGTGACATTGTGAAAATTCATACTTGCAGATAATTTCCTAACTCTTTTACTATGAAGCTACACACAGTCTGCCTAGAAATTCTGATAACAGTAAGGAATCCTACTACACCTCTACCAGTTTTCCCAGTAACAAAACAAAACAAAAAAATTGTTAGGTCCTGACTCATCAAGTATTTAGAAATTTCCATGCAGGATTCCCTTTCACCATAATATTCCCTTAATGGTAGTGGAAATGTTTAACATTAAATAATTACACTAAGATCAGATGTCAAATTGTATAGCACTTACATACATGCATATACATATATTATACACAAATTGAATGTACCTGTCTTGATAAGCAGGAATAACTATCTTGTTTTAGAGGTTAAATTCCTGATATTACTGAGGTTATGCCATCAATGTAGTTCCTTGTTACTCTGGCAACTATGAAATCTAGATAGCTAGATTACTTGTCCAGATAATACCTAAGTTTTTACTATTTTACTGGTGTTAATTACAGATAAATTACCTGAAATTTTCAATAGCTATTAAACTTCTATGTCTATTACTTTGGATCTCTAAAGAAAAATTTTATAATTTTCATCAGTACTCATTTCAACTATGTTGGAATTGGCCCTTCAAGTGTTCCTTCAGGCATGGTAAGGCAATTTAATCATGCATAGGTCTCAGACTGCATTGAAATGAAATAACAGCTATCTCAAAGCTGCTAGTATTGGGGTTTTTTTTGTTTTGTTACTGTTTCTGGGCTTGTTTGATCATATAGCATTAAAATAAATAGCTGTAATTTCTCTGTAACATCAGAAACATCTATTTGTCAGGAGGAAGATTACATTTTTTAAATTAACTTGTAATGAGTTACAGGAAAAGTTTGGGGTTTTTTCTGTAGATAGATGAAGCCCAGTAAGAATTAATGGGATACATGAACTCAAGGCTCACATGTCTAAGGCTCAAAAAAAATGATGTCTCCTCTTGAAAGATGAATGTGGTGTAAATGCACACATGCATAAGCACACATATATCTATCCACAGTATTGACAAGGTTTCTGCCATATTTTTTTAAGAAGTACTGTAGGATCAGGACTTATGTTGGAAATATTATTTTCAAGTTACAAATGCCTCACTTTCTGTATTTTTAGAACTTGAATTTGATCTGTAACAAGGTAAATTTTATGTCATTTAATATTAGCTAAAGCATCCTGTCCACAGAAGACTTTTTGAATTACTGTTCTTCCACGTAAAACCCATGTGCCCGTGGGCACAATTAAATTACTGAATTATTACTAGCTAAATGCATTCTCCACTGGATCATCTTCATTACAATGATGAGGCTTTCATGTTGTATGATAATTTTGCATACAGCAAAGTGCAAATATTTCAAGAATCAGCTTCTATGACAGAGCCTCAAAACCACCATTGAGGGAACTCTCAATATGTTTTGAAATGGCATTGCATTTCATACAAAACATGCATGTGATTATCAAAACAGAATTTTAACACATGTTCTAGGATGTTCATGCTTCATTGAGCCCAAACCAATTCCAATTAGTTTTCCAGTAGTTTGAAAAATAGAAAAAATATTGCTGTGAAGCAGAAAAAACCTCCATAGAACAGTATGTCCTACATATTTTAAGATGGGATTAACTGTCCTTCAGAAGTGCCTAGGAAAACTTATTTATACCATATATTTTAATTATAATTATGCATTCAGACAGTAGTCATTACAGAGGATGAATCCCATTTTATCATGTGATAAAGGAATCATAGAATCATAGAATTAGCCGGGTTGGAAGGGACCTCAGAGATCATCTAGTCCAACCCTTGACCCACCGGAGCAGTTGCTAGACCATGGCACTGAGTGCCACATCCAGTCTTTTTTTAAATGTTTCCAGGGACGGAGAATCTACCACCTCCCCGGGCAGTCCATTCCATAGCCTAATCACCCTCTCCGTGAAGAAATTCTTTCTAATATCTAACCTAAACCTCCCCTGGCACAACTTAAGACTGTGTCCTCTTGTCTTGTTGAAGGTCGTCTGTGAAAAGAGTCCAGTTCCCACCTCGCTACCCCCTCCTTTCAGGTAGTTGTAGACAGCAATGAGGTCTCCCCTGAGCCTCCTCTTCTTTAGGCTGAACAGCCCCAGCTCTCTCAGCCTCTCCTCATAGGGCCTGTGCTCGAGTCCCTTCACCAGCCTGGTTGCCCTCCTTTGGACCTGTTCCAGGACCTCTACATCCTTCTTAAACTGAGGGGCCCAGAACTGGACTGTGGGAACAAATTTCATCCCAAGTTCAATGCATACTCAGAAAGTTATGAAATTAAGGTATAGTCAGTATTTATTTTACATTTTGTTCTGCATCTGTAGTATTTGTCTCAGGGCACAGGGTGGACCAAAAATATTGTCAGCATTTGTTTAAAGTGATTGGATAGCTTTTGCTTGGCTTCCCTATGATATGTAATTTTAAAATTCTTTAAGAATATTATTTTACTAGTTTCATCCTTTTAAGTATAGTTTTCTCTTCATCACCAGACAAAAAATAAGAGGTCCTATATTTCACACTAGGAAGCTTAGGGATGTGTGCTTGTTTGCTCCCAGGACTTGTAGGATTTCACTTTTTAGGCAGAATTGCTAACAGGCTGCTAAAGGAACAAATATATCAAATATAAACAGCTTACAGCAGGCTAAGAAACTTAACACAGCAGGCACACTTCTTCTGGTCTAGACCAAGTTTTACCAGAAGTCTTAACTCAGCTCTCCTCTCCTCACCATGTCTACCAAAAAGCCTACTTATATGACTTAAGAAAGCTGTTCATGAGTTAGTTATAGTATAACAGTTAGTTGTAGTTTACAATCCTAGACTAAACTCTCAATATAAAACCAGTGGTTCTTACCAGTGGTAGAACAGAGATTTTAAAATAAGATCCTCAAAACATCTTCATGAAACTGTAACACGCTTTGTGGCACTATAGCAAAGTATATCTGCAAAAAAGGGGTCTCACTATTTTTCCCTCCAGACTGGACAGCTGCAGAGCAGTTTCTTAGTCAATCATAAATCGGTCTAAGACTTTACCTCAGTGGGTTTCCTTAAAACTTTCTTTACTTAAAGCATCCTATTACTAAGAGCTATAGGGGAAGCTAATTGATGGATTAGTCATTAATTTGAATTAAACATTGTCAATTCACACCTCAGTTTGGGAATAAAATCTACAAACATGGTTTCACATAATTTAGAACAAGGCATTTTTTTCTTTGTTTTTAAGAATATAATTAGAGTGCAGGAGCTGGGCTGCTTCTTAAGTGTTTCTTGTTAATCTAGTGATTACTAAGCAAAAAAAAAAAGAAGCTGCCCCATGTTTACAAGAGTTCTATTTTTATGATTTGCCAAAAGAACAAGCAAGGCTTTGGTTAATTGCTCAGTACGGTTCACAGGGATTAAACACATCAGCTTCTCACATTAAAAGATCACAGAACTGAAAATTTTACAGGATTAATTTTTTTGAGTCACTTTATGATATTTTAAAATATTTAACTAATGTGAGGCAATTCATATATTTATACTTCAAAGGCATTTTTACATTAGTTACCCAGCCAGGACTAATCCAGTTAAAAAGAGAAACGGAGCACAGAAAAGCTTTGTTAACATCAAGCTAATAGTGATGTGAAATATTTATTAGTATCAAGTGTCCATGTTTTCTATTTCTCTTTCAGAAAGAGATAATGCATGTTGAAAGATTGGTAAATAGAGAACAGATGATTAAATGCTCCAGTGCCCGTTCTTGTTTTAATAAAAGAAAAAATAGAATTTTTAGCCTTAAGTAATAACATCTCATCATAAAACATTCTCAACAGAAAACCTGGAATTGAACCCATTTGCTTTAGAAAGGAGCTTAAAAGGGAAGCTGGATGAAGGCAGGTAAGCAGAATGCATATGCACTGCAGCTATGCAGATAATGAAAGGTCCCCTTGTCCCTGTGCGATGCTCTTTGTTTGATGGGTTGCTTGCACTTGGCAAAGGGTTTGTGTAAAGCAGATGCTGGAATATATTCAGAACTACACCAGTTTGACATGAAACTTACATTAATGTAGCATTCCAGATAAGATAAAAAAAAGATTAGCCTTGACAAAAGCATAACAAGTTGTTTTTAAGCTCTCAGCAGCACTTCAGTGCAATGAATTGATCTTCACCATGTTTTTCCAAGGATGTTTACACATAGGACAAAAGTGGCTGCAGCTGTTGCTGCAAACCTATTCCTTGCCCTGACAGAATCTATATGTTTCTCAAAATACAAGGAAGAGTCCATAGGATAGTCTTGCAGGTAAATGACAAGCATTAGTCTTCATTATTTTTATAGTACTGTAGAAATGGCTCATGATACAGATTTTGCAGTAAAAAGGCCTTTCAGATCTGTAGCCTTTTTTAATATCTTGTGATGTGAAATTCTGTCAAAAATGGGTCAAGCATGAACTGAAGGCTGGTTCAGTGGAAGACAAAAGATGTTATACAGAAAATGAGAGATTTCTTTCACATTGTGGCTGTTTCAATGTAGTATTTTTTCACTGTCTTCCACAGATTTTTATTTTTTTCTTTTAAAAGGTTTGTTTGTGTTAAATGTAAGTATGTTCAACAATAACAGCTTATTAATAACTGAAACCATTAATTTAGGCTCCAGAATGACAGCTATGTTTTCCCATGAATGGTGAATAATTCACAGAAAGTGAGAATGTGTGCTTGTACATACATATGTATACATTCATATTTATATATATATGCCTATGAATACATAAGCGTGAGGATAATCTTGATACTTGTATTCATGTTCATTTCCATGTGGTGTAATTCTCATTCCACTCTATTTTCTGCTTTTTTTTCCCTGCACATATCAAACCTTCTAATCAGTGGTTTCAATGGTTAAGCTTTGTGAGGAATTTTGTTGAAGATTACTCATTTCTGTGGGTACCAACAGTCTTGGCAAGTATATGAAAAGTACTATCTGATGTATCACATACTTTAAAAGATGGTAAACTATAAATAGTCTATGAAAGATTTATAAAGGAAGACTGGTGCACAAAGCTCCTTGCTGGAAAAAACCTCAATCATGTAGTTCCTTGATTTAGCAAACTCATAGCATCAGTATGTGTAGTAAGGACATCCATGAGTGCTCCTTACATTAGCAAGCATATTACCTGTGCTTTTGGATATGGAGATAAGGCTTTAAATACCAAATTATAGATACAATCATTATTCATTTACTTTTCACGTCAACTTTATTCTTGAATTACTGGGATACAGTTTGTATGAAATATTATGGCAACTCGTGCTCAGGAGGACAGAACGCACAACTTATAATGGCATATGTTCCTTGGTACAATGAACTAGAAGGTGCTGATAGTGCCTTTTCACAGATGGGTTTTTATACTTATTGCTGCAAATACTGTTATACAAATCTTTACTGATGTAGTATTTAAAACACAGAATGGACTTTATGAGTGAGTGAAATCTGAGTGAGTAAAGAAAACATTAAGGAAGGCATAAAGATGGCCATTGGAAGATATCCTTCCACTTTAGCTGAAAATATAAATTTGTATGAAGGAGTAAGGTTCAGAACTGAAGTCTAGACTGAAGATTAAACTAAATTAGATATGTGATATTTCATTCATATTTCTTTTCCAAAAATGACCAGTTTAATCTTTTTGGTTTTCCAAATGAGGACACTAGGTTTTGATGCACCTGCTAATTGTACATGACAAATTTCCCATGTCCCAGGAGACGTGTCTCTCCCTAGACTCAACACAAGAAAGAGCAAGTATAGTAACACAGCTGTGGGCACAAAAATATCCTGATAATAATGGAGTGAGAAGGAGGAGGGTGCTGAGCTTGCTTTCCTCCCTTTCCTTCCATCCTCAGCTCCTGCTGGGGACATAGCAGAAGGCTTTTTGGTGGGTGAGAGGGAGGCATTTCTACTGGTGGGAGGCTTTTGTGCCCTTTCCATACCTGTGGTGTATTGAGGCATGGACTCAGTAGCTTTTCCAAACTGAGACAAAAGTTTATTGAACTGAGGGTCCTATTTATATTCTAACCCTTTCCCTGGGTCCTCCCACCCCGACCTCTCGGTGTTTTCCCACTGTTTTTCTGTGATTTTCCATTCTTGTTAAGCAATGTGCACTTGCACATTCCTTTCTTATCACTCACTTTATCTTCAATACTTCCCACACTTGCCCCCCTCCTCTACCACATTGTGGCCCCATTTACATCTCCAGAGCTCCTCCACAGCCTTTCTTTTCCTCTGTTAATCTGGTAAATAAGGCCTGGGAGTCAAAGTAAAACTGCAGTACTGCAAACATGAGTAGCATATGAGTCTCTTGTGGGAAAGACTAGCAAATGAGCTCATCTAATTCTTTTTACTCCTTGTCTATAATTACTGAGCTCTAGAGGCTGCAGCAAGATGCACTGGTAGTGAAGCTTAGACTTTATAACTTCCAAGCTTCAGGAACTTGAATCTGTATTTTTACATTTCTGATGAAGTGCCATAACCACCAGGTGAGGAAACAAGGTAAGGATGTTTCAGCCTTCCTGTGGAAAGACATCAAAGGAAAGGAAACACTAAGTCAGAAGAAAAGAAAGAGAATGACTCCTTCTGACCCAAATGAGAGAGGGATGTGGGTTTGGCTCCCAGGGCTATCCAATCATTTTATATTAATGGGCTGCCAGACATGAGTCCCTGCAGAGCACTAGGAAGGTATAGATAAAAAAATTTTCTAAGGGACAGTGGTAGTGGATACCTCTTCCATTGGAGTTTTCCTCTCAGTTCACTTTTTCTGCTGCAATTTTCATTGTATTCCACACATATTCTATTAACTTGACTTTCCATTTCGTATCTGAAAAGTATGCTTACAGTGTTTTCATGGAGAATTCCCACATATTTTTTTATTTAATTCTTAGTCAAGCCTAAGTCCCTCTTCATGCTGAAGACAAAATGCTATTGTGCTTGTGCTTCCATAGATTAGTCCATATGAAAACCACAATTTTGTGTATTATGTTAAAGAAATTTAATAACATGACTTAAAATGGCATCTGACTTTAGCAAAGTGGTTGGGTACCCTGCACATTTTCAGTCTGTAATAAAGACAAGTTAATGAGAAGTCAGGTTTTATGGAAAATTCTGGTATAAAAACTGTTGTGCAGCCACAAGAAGAGGCTTTGGAAAGATGCTCCTTTACAGTTGATACAGCTAAAGTACCAGTGTTATCCTTAGTGCTTGCTGTGTTGTATCCTGATTTAACATTGGTATGGCAAGTAACCAGAATAATGTAATCAACAGCACTTTACGCACTTTAAGCACTAAGGTACAGTTCCTTTTAATGTTTGTAAGACAATACTTACATAAGTATCACTACCTTACAGGAAATCAGAGCAATCTGAAGGGAAGGAACATCTGCACAGCTCATCTGCATTTGCTGTTCTCTTAAACACAATCTAGTAACAGCTTGACCTGTGGATGCTTGGTCAACACTGACAGTTGCTCGAATGTTTGTGTTATTCTGAAACAACATTGGTTAGTTTTTCTCATAGAAAATCTCTGTTTTCTTTAATTTGATAGAACATTCTGAATACTTTTAATGAATACATAAATCTTCTTATATGATTTGTTTACCTTGTACATTCTGTTTTCTCAAATAATCTGGTCATCTGTGGACCATCCATCACAGTATGCTTTTTTGAGATGCATATTAACATTCTTTAAAGACACCAAAGGGTAACCTTATTATATTCTTCATCTTGTATACTTTCTTACTTGCAGGTTCTGAGATACCCTAGGATCCCTGGAAAGTCAATGTCTTAATAAAGGAGTGTATATATATATATATATATATACACACACACTTGTGTGTATGTATTATACACACATATTATACATATGAAAATGTATACATACCTACACACTATATATACATATGTCTAGTATCTATCTGCTGTTTCTCAACATCCACCTAATTATGACAATATCAGCCATAGTTTTTGTAGTTGTCCAAGTTGTTTGCCTGAAGTTCTTCTGTTCATTTAAGGCTACAACAGTTGCATTAGATGTTCTAATCCTGGATTTGTATTCAAGGAAATGATGTCCTATATAGCATGTAAATAAATCCTGTAGTATATTAAAATATAAACAACAGCTCCTTTATCACTTTCTTCATATATCTTTTCTCTGTGTTTAAAATTGAATCTCTTTGACACTTGCATCCAGATTTTCTCCATTATTGTTTTTGTTTTTGTCTATTTTAATTCCAGTGATTACTACTTCTGAGTTACAATGACCAGAATTGAACACTGAATTACAAAAAAACCAGTAAATGTTGTTTTTTTTTTTTTTTCTATGGATCCAAGGAATGGATACGTTGTGGGTGATTGCATAGAATCACAGAATTATTGGCTGGTTGAGATTGGAAAAGACCTCTGGAGGGTATCCGCTCTAACCTCCCTGCTCAAGCAGGGCCACCTAGGACCAGTTGTCCAGGACTGCATTCAGATGCCTTTTGAATTACTCTAAAGATGGAGACCTCACGATCTTTCTGGGCAACCTGTGCCGGTGCTCCATCATCCTCATAGTAAGAAAGTGTTTCCTGATGCTCAGGGGGAGCCTCTCTGTGTCTCAATTTGTGCCAACTGCCTCTGGTTCTGGCACTGGGTACCACCCTTCATCTCCTGTGTTCTGTTACAAGTTATCAATGAATATATTACTAGGCAAAATATAAATATAAATCTAAAGACGGAATTTCTGCAAGGAATAAAACCATTATATTAATGCTTGATAAAGCATCCAAGTTCCATAAATCATCCATGTAATGGCAACATATAATATCTTTAATAAATTATTTACATCCACTGTACATAGTTGTGAAGTGTATTAAATTGACTTTTTTAAAAAAAGACTGTCAAAACACTTTCCCTATTATGAAGTTAATCCATGTCAGAGTTAGTAACAAATGTGCACTTAAGAATAATTTTACTTTTGAGCTTTGGGGTTTTCTAATGCTGCCTTTCACATAATTACAACATATCTGTCCTATTCTTTAATCTATTAATTATAAAGATAGACTTTCAGTTTTAATTTAGTTTGAACAAAAAGTATTCCCTCATGGTATATTGTATAACTTCTTGTTTTGTCTTAAAATATTTTGCATTTCAGATCCAAAAAAATGTTCTTAGAGAAGATGCAGACTCCTGTATAAAGACTTCAGGGCTAATGAGAAAAGGTTTGCTTTTTTTTTAGCTATTACTTTATAAACTGCAATGTACAAAACTACTGACTTTCATTGTTCTGTCAAAGAAGAACAGCTTTGGTTTTTAGGAGCTCAGGGTAGCAATGCTATAGGGTGACATCCAACTGCAGATGTCCATGTAAATACGCAGTCATAAAATCCTTAAAGCTCAGTCAGTAATAAAAGTGAGGACTTCTTCGGTTTTTATTAAATTTTTTCTGCAAGCCACAGAATTACTTCTTTATAGCAGTGCTATAACGGCTACCTAAAATGCTAGCATGAATATTTGCTGATGAATAGAACTATTACACATGGAACTCTATCTGAAATGATGGTTATTAAATGTACAGAATAAACCAGTCAAAAATGCCAGATGCATTTAGCAATGGGACAAAACTGTAGTGGAATAAGGCAATCAGCTGCCTCTGATTACCAAGAAGTGGGTGTGAGCCAGTATCAAATCCACCTGTGCCCAGTTAGGGCAGGCCCCCTATTGAGCATGTGCAAGGCCAGGGGGCCAATAAAAGGTGAAACTCACGCCCACAGACTAGCTCACTCTTGGGTTAGAGGAGAGAGTCTGGTAGCTCTCAGAGCACTGTATTACCTTCATTGTGCCACTAGCGCTCATCGCCTCTAAGGTGAGGCTCTTGTGGCGCAGCTGGTTAAGACCCTACAATACCGAAGGCCCCGGGTTCGAGACTCCACAGAGAGCCTCACCCTAGAGGAGATGAGCCCTAGTGGCGCAATGAAGGTAATACAGTGCTCTGACAGCTACCAGTCTCTTTCCTCTAACCCAAGAGTGAGCTAGTCTGTGGGCGTGAGTTTCACCTTTTATTGGCCCCCTGGCCTTGCACATGCTCAATAGGGGGCCTGCCCTAACTGGGCACAGGTGGATTTGATACTGGCTCACACCCACTTCTTGGTAATCAGAGGCAGCTGATTGCCTTATTCCACTACACAAAACAATAGCTAGTACTAGCTTAACTGAAGTAACTGGATGAAACAAGCAAGGTTTTATGCAAAAAAATCTGACTGAAAGAGCAGCAGGAAACTTCAAGGTAAACAAATTTAAGGTAACAAGCCTGTGCAAGAATGAAGGGTTAGCATGACATCAGTGTGAAAACAAATGAGGTCGTTCCACACTTGCATGCAGAGTTATGTATATTTTTGATTCTTGCCTTATGTTTTGAATCAAATATTATTTTTTAATGACTAACATGTCCTGATATCTGGACTTGTTTGTATGTATGCTCCATAATTGAGAAGTAAAATGTAAAATCAAATGAAAGAAATTTCACTATCCATTTAAAGCATGGATCCAAATGAACTGTTTTCTCTAGAAGACTGTAAAAGAGAAAAATCTTGTCTCATATGAACACATGAAAGTAAAGATAATCAAAGTAGGATGGAAATTTAGTACATTAGACATGTGAAGCTCCAAATTAGCGACTTTTTTAATATACTCCTTGTATTCAGTTCCTGAGCCACCCTATTCTATTCAACGTTTTGTCTGTTTTTTCACTTGACTATGTGAAAAATCTTCAGGATATTGTATGTGGTTTTTTTAAACCATTCTAAATCCACTAGAGTACCCATTTAAAAAACAGTTTTATCTGAGGCTTAACTTAGTATTTCCACTGGAGGAAAAATTCTCTCGGTGCTAATGAAACGCCTTACATGCCACAAAATTTTCTTTTCCATTTTATCTTGTTTGTCTCAAGCTTATGATTTTCTCAGCTTTCAGGAAGTAAGAATTTTCCTTGTTCCTGATCCACTAATTTAATTTATCTGGTTACCATTTGCTTTTTACTTTGTGTGTGCAGAGCAATGTCATGTGAGCCAGCTGTTTATCCTACATGGGGCTTTTAGGGCTAGCGTCTGTTTCGAATTTTACAGCCTTGACAGATGTCTATGCTTCATGTTAAGTTTGTTAGCTTCCTGAGACTGACTATGCCTCATAGAACCATTTTGGGTTTTTTCCACACTCTGCTGTGCCACTACAAGCTTGCCTTTTGCTAAAGTGTTACACAGTTTTCCAATTTCACACATTAGTTTTACATTTTCAGCTATTCAGCCAGCCAGCCACTGGTTCCTACTACCTTTAGTTTTAAACAGGAAAGAACCTTGACAGTGCAGCACATTTCCCAGCATATCAGCTTTAGTAAAGTCTTTTCCCACACTCTAATGACATGGAGGTCCTTCCTGGAGTGCTGAGCATTGGTCCTGAGCCTTCTACTGATGCCTATCTTCATTTTACTGTTTTATTGATCATCATCCTCTCTTTGCTCTGCAGCAGTTCATAATAATCTGGGATACACTCACCATGAGTAGGGAGGAGACAGAGCTCCTTTTTTCACTTGTTTGTATGCACATCTTCATTTAAAGAATGTTTATTCTATTAAAGCAGATTCATAGCAATCTGAAGTCCCTTCAGCAAGCCCAGCTGTACACTTGTGCAGAGGTCTATAATAAAGCCAGGCATCTGAGGACCATCTTAATCCTAGGATTGTTTCCCTAGGGAAGTGGCATATTTACCCCATTACAGAGGTGAAGAAGCTGGGTTTGGAAAGAATTATCATAGTTTATGCTACACCCTCACCAAATTGAAGGTGAAGAAAAAAGACACCTCTTTCAGGACAAATCATAGACATGGTAAATCTAGTGAAAGGTCTAAAACCCACCCTCTCTTTATTTACTGCACTTGGTTTCTGTTCTACTGATTGGATTCTGTAAATTTTTTTTAGGCATTTAAGCATCTGAGTATTCCTTGCGCTTTAAATACTGATATGTGCTTAACGGATTTGCATAGCTACGTATAGACAGGCCTTCAATTCTGTGGAAAATTAGGAAAAATTTGCAATTTCCTTCCAATATAGACTGAGCTAGTGATACTTTTATCTTTACATTCAACTCATCTATATCTTTGTCCAGTTTATATATTTAACAGAAAGCATATCACAAGAAAAATAGCTTTGAAACTAAATACTAAGAGTGAAAAGAAACTTTTTTCACTCCCACTCTCCACTTCCATCCTCGGAATGTGGTAACTGGGACTCATTTTGCTAGACAGCCTTTTAGGATGGAGACATAGTCTAATTCTCCTTCTCAACATCCCATCTGCAAATCCCTGTTAAGGGACACGTCAATTTAGGCAGTTGTTACAAAAGAAGCTGCAACATTAGATATGAGGGACCTGTTCACTACTGGATAGCCTCTAAGTGCTGTTCCTGTATTAATTCCTGGTCTTTTGATTTAGAAAGGGATCATGTCAACATCCAAAACTAAGGGGGCTAAGAAATCTGCTTCAGCCTTGATAGTGAGATCTGTGATGCCTACCTGGACAGGGCAACATTGGGTCTGATCTTGCCCTTGCTGCTGGGCTGTGGGCATTCTGGGTGGCTGCTTCTTCACCTTTCCATGATTGTAACTCAAACCCCAATGACACAACTCTGGCCAACTGATTTTCACTGATTTTTCTTGAGAGTTGCCTACTGAATGATGTCTTTCATGAATATACACGATTTCAGAACCTATTATAAATTGTGGACAACTTAAGTCTTTTCCAAGAAACTTGCCCCCTGAGTATGGCTCCAGGCTCTATATGAAATACTGACTGCTTGCAAGCAGGATGTTTTCCAGCTCAGAAATTTTATAGAAGAGTCTTTATCAGTGAACACATTTGTATATACATATAAATGTACATATACATGTATATACAAAGGTTTATATACACATCTGAGACATCCAGTCTGTGTTTTCTAACTAGATGAGGAAAAACTCCACGGGGTTCTGAAGTGGCTGCAAGTTTATAATACGTCTGCCTCAGATAAGTTATGACAGGTGTTCAGAATATGCTTATTTGTTTGACGTTTTAAGATGATTAAGCTGAATTTGGTTTATATTCTAATACCTTAAATTAGCCATGGAGTTTACAGACTGCCCTAATTTTCAGTCTTGTAGCAGAGATTCAAAGAAGAAATTTGCATATTTTCAAATTAATAATAACTTATATGTTCATGCTACTCTTCTGTATTCTGTAGAGCTAATATTATATAACATTAGAAAAATAGTAAGATTATTTGCAGTGGGAATGAAGCAACAAGGTAGATTTTTTGGTTAAAGGTATGTGGTCACCATATTTTTTATTCCTCTTTTATTCCTTTTGTGCGTATCCATGGATATTCTGCACAGTTTTGAGAGTGTTTCGCTGTATCTGAAACAATGACTTTGAATCATAAATTAAGAATATCATAGATTCATAGAATGTCTTGGGTTGGAAAGACCTTAAAGATCATTTGCTTCCAACCCTCCTGCATGGGCAGGAACACCTCCCACTAGCCCAGGTCGATCAAATCCCCATTAAGCCTGGCCTTGAACACTTCCAGGGCTGGGACATCCACAGCTCCTGGCAACCTGTTCCAGTGTCTCACCACCCTCACAGGAAAGAATTTCTTACTAATGTCTAAATGTGCTCTTTTTCTGTTTAAAACCATTACCTCCTGCTCCATCACCTCATGTCTTTGTAGAAAGCCCCTTCCCAGGTTTCCCACAGGCCTCCTTCAGGTACTGGAAGGCTGCTATAAGGTGTCCCCAGAGCCTTTTCTTTTCCAGGATGGACAAGCAAAGTTCTCACAGTCTGTCTTCATAGGAGAGGTGCTCTAGCCCTTGGGTCATCTTCATGGCCCTCTTCTGGACTCATCTCAAGAACCCCATGTCCTTCTTGTGTTGGGAACTCCAGAAATGGACACAGTACTTGGAGTCTTATGAGAGCAGAGTAGAGGGGGAGAATCATCTCCCTTTACCTGCTGGTCACACTGTTTTTGATAGAGCCAGTGAATGTACCTGTGTTATTTTGAAATCACAGAATAATTTATTCTGTAATGGTCATCTAGTTCAACCTTCTCCTCAAAGCAGCTCCAGTCAGATCAGGCTGTGCAGTGCTTTGTCTAGCCAAAAAATTACTATGTCCAAGGATCAAACTCCACAACCTCCCTGAGCAACCTTTTTCAGTGTCTGCCCCCTCCCATAGTAAAGTAGGCTTTCCAACTTCTGTTTCACCTTTGAGAATAATTTGACTCTGTCTTATCTATGCCCTACCATTAAGCAGCAGAAGACAGCAGTAAGGTCTCCCTTCACCCTTCTCTTGTTAAGGCTGAAGATATTAGCGCTTCCAGCTTCTCACTGTACTTTATGTGTTCCAGGCTCTTACTATCCTGGTAGCCCTTTGCCCCAGTTTGGCAGTGGTCTTTTTGTACTGGGGACCCCAAATTGTATTCAGCACTCCAGATGAGTGTCACAAGTGCTGAACAAAAAAAAAAGATGTTTCCCCTTGATGTCCTGGCTGCAGTCCTGCCAATGCAGCCCAAGGCAAAGTTTGCTGCTGCAGGTCACACAGCTGGCTCATTTTATGACCATTTTGAAATTAAAATCTTGGTAAAGCTGAAAAAAGATGTCTTTTAAGCAATCACTGCATAATTTTATAGAAAAATCCTCATGTGAAGTCACAGCAGCTGCATTGGGCAGTGGCACTGGATGACAGAGAGACATCTTTGACCTCCAGTTCCACTTCAGAGCATCTGCTTGCAGAACATGTCTGTACCAGGGACATCCCTGCACTGCCAGCATTGGAGCATGTAATGTGTGCAGTCAGTCTCAGCAGTCACCCTGTCAAGGCATTGCAATGAAATTCATTCCCTGGTGCTTTCTCCTCAGGAACGTGTGGTCTGTACTCACAGAGCATGCTGCCTGGTAATAGTCCTTTTATTATTTGTATACTTTGTATTTTTCAATGCCCAATTGAAAGTTCAAAAATATTTGTGAAATTCATGATGACTAGAAAGATTACACCCTGTAGTAGTAGAAAATTTATTAATAATTTATTGGTAGTTGATAAATTATTAATACTAGCTATCTACTAGAATCTTGCTCTGGTTTTGAAGGTCTCATCTTGTGCTGCGCTCTGGACTTCTGTTACAAGCCAAATCTAATCACTCAAACTGAAATTTTGGTTATGCTCCTTTCCCTGCTAAAAGTCTGTACCTGTCTGTCTTATAGACACTGTTTAAGTACTGAAAGGCCACAAGGTCTCCTCAAAGCCTTCTCCTCCAGGCTAAACAACCTCAGGCCTCTCACCCTTTCCTCATAGAGACGTGTTCCATCTGTCTGATAATGTTTTGTGGACTAGCTCCAACAAGTCCATGTCTTCTTGCGGTGTTGTGTGGTGTGGTTGACATGCTGAAGGAAAGGGATGCCACCCAGAGGGACCTAGACAGCCTTGAAAAGTGGGTAGTGCAAACTGCATGAAATTCAACAAGGCCAAGTGCAAGGTTCCGCACCTGGGTTGTGGCAACCCCAAGCATAAATACAGGCTGGGAGGAGGAAGGATTGAGAAAAGCCTTGAGGAGGACTTGAGGATGGTGGTTGATGAGAAGCTCAACATGAGCCAGCAATATGCCTCTGCAGCCCAGAAAGCCCCAACACAAGAAGGACATAGAGTTCTTGGACTGAGTCCAGAGGAAGCCCATGAAGACAGGCTGAGATAGTTTGGGTTCTTCAGTCTGGAGAAGAGGAGCTTCTGGGAAAAACTTATAGCAGCCTTCCATTACCAGAAAAGAGGGGACAGGGGGAAAACCATTTATAAGAGCAAGGAGTGATAAAACAAGGGGGAATGACTTTTAACTAGAAAAGGGTAGATTTAGGTTTAATACTAGGAATAAATTCTTTCCTGTGAGACACTGGGACAGGTTGCTGGGAGAAGTTGTGGATTTTTCATCCCTGGAAGTGGTCAAGGCCAGACTGGATGTGTCTTTGAGCAGCACCTCTAGTGGGAGGTGTCCTTGCTTATGAAGGGAGTTTGGAAGTAGATGATCTTTAAAGTCCTTCCAACACAAACCATTCTATGATTCTTGTGCTGAGACTATTATCCATATCCAAAATCATAAATAATACATGCTGAACTACCTGTAGGGCTGAGCTAAAATCACATGTCATGCATAAAAATTACTACAAAATAGTAATTTCAGCCTCTCAGGTCTTATATACAGTTTTGGGTTTTTTTCAAATGTAGTTTTATTCAATTTTAGATATGTATTTATTTACACACTGAAGCATATCAGCTACACTTTAAAAACTGTTTGAAGCATCAACCGACCTTTTGGAACACAACAGAATAGTAATAGATTTAATCTGTGTTTTAGATCATTCTCTTCTTCCCTTTGACTTGTGATCATTGCAAACACACTGCATACTTGTTTTAAAAAGTGTCTTTTTTCATTACTTATAATTTTAGTTATTACTACAAAATACTGCTAAACTGAAACATTTTGTGCACTTGTAAGTAACTTTTTTGCTTGTCTGTAAAAAGAATATCTCAGGTTACATGCATTCTGGAAGTCAGTGACTAGAAATGATTCATGGGTTTCTTAAAGTGGACAGGCGACTGAAAATGAGCTTTCAACATGATGATATCACAGTAAAGCAATTAATGAGACTTTTGTGCATGTGTGTGCTCAGATCAGAAAGGTCTTCTGTTACCTGTATACACGCATTTATTGGAAAAAAAAAAACAAAACCAAACCAAAAGATTACAGCAATCCCTTTCATATAGTGGGTGAAGGTCTCACAAGACCCAGGGTATAAAAACTGAATCAAGCTTCAATCATTGAAGTAACTATTAGCAATAATTAACTACTGAAGAAAACTACTGGGGGAGTGATAACTCCTTATCTCTTTGTATTCAAAACTGCATCAGATCTGTCTCTATATAGTGTAGCCATTCATAACCATTAGGCTCAGTATAGGGTAAATGAGAGAAATATGGTTATTTCTGACCTCTCAAAATTTTTTTTCCTACATGAAAATCCTTTCATATTTGAAACCATAGATATGCTGTAAGTTTTTCCAGTGCTACTCATGATAGCTCAATTACCAGCCAGTTTTTTAGAAGTGAGGTAATAGCCAAGGCTGGCACAGACTGAAGCAGAAGAAATCTCAGCCACCATGGATGTTACCATTCCAGCTGCTCCAGGGCCCTGCTTGTAATGACCAGATCCAGATGTCTCTAGACCTTGTTCATGGCAGCTCTGAAATAACAGAAGAAAAGGGAGAAAAAATAGTTATGAGAAGTAATCTACATGCAGAAGGACTTTACATTATTACAGTACTTCAGCTGAAGTAAAGGAGATTAGTAAAATGGGAAAGGGAAAAAGTCCAAAGGAAATGGAAACTCAGTAAGTGATCAGATAGAAGGCAGTTGTGGGGAGCAGAGGAAGGAAAACAAGATCTTGATTATCACAATGCTGGGAGAAGAGTGGGTACAGAAGATGTATCACTAGCCAGGTTTCCTCTTACTCAGAACAGGTTGCTTTCACTACAGGAGAAAATTGTTTTCTGGCCAAGGTGCAACAGTGTAGGATGAAAGGTCATACCAGGGGAGGCAACATAGACAAAAGAGACAAAAAGAGTGATGCAATAAATATAAAAAAAAAAAAAGTAAACAAAAGCATAGAAAGCAAAGAGATAAAAAAAATTAAATGAAACAAGATGAACGTGAGAATGGAAGTAGACAAAGGATGCATGTACAGATGGTGCGGAATGGAAAAGAAGGTATGAAAAGGTATTTGTTTCAGAATTACTAATTTCTCTGCACATTAAGTTAATTTTATATGACAGAGGAAGTATAGGAAAGTATATATTAATGTATGCAGTATGACCAAAACAAGTGAAATGAATTTAAAAAAGCAGACGGCATTACTGGGAATAAATGGGACCATTCTGTTATCCACATACAGATCAGACTCAGTGGCTAAATACTGGCATAGGGTCAATGCTAGCAAATGGCTTGCAAACTGCCTGCTGAGAATGATTCTTGGCCCATTCCAGCTGCTGAGCTTTGGCAAAGAGCATGGTTCTGGAGAGCACTAGTGGGTTTTGGGCAAATTAATGACAAAGAACTCTATATTTACTAACATAAATAGTCCCGATACAGTGTTTCCAAGGTTACCTGAACTTACTAGCATAGATGCTAGTGAGTCCAAGAAAATATATAAATAGCATTAGAAGTGGAGCTGTATTTCAGCCCTAGGATTAAATCTGTCCACTGACAAAGGGCAGTGTTCTGAAGGTATGTAAGGGATGACTAAGGACAGATGGGAGGCACAAGGACAATCAAGCACAAATACAGGCCTCCTGCTACAATTGTAGAGATTAATGACAATGAAACTGGGGAGCAGCAATCAAAACAGGAAAGAAAAGTGGGATTCAGGATTGAAATCTCAGCTTTGGCACAGCAGGATTTGAATTTTCAGATACACATCTACAAGCAGCATTCCTGTGTGCTCAGCTGCATATGGTTTATTAGGTGATAAGAAAGGCTGCTATTAAAATGAGACCATGCTATTAAAAATTAGACACCATTCCCCAAATCTGAACTTTTTAAAAAGTTTCTGTAGTTCTCTGCAGGAACCATCTTTTCACCAGTGTGTGTGTTTCAGCAACAACCTTCAAGACATTCATCATTTCTAAAGCAGAAGTTAGTTCTAGTCAGCAGCAAGAGAACTCAGGCCTTTATTTAATATTCTGTGAGCATATTCCTACAACGTCAGTGCAAATTTTAGACACTTCACTGCACTTCTGTGCGTCACTTCATGTTTTTAGATTCTGCTCTGAAGTGAAAATATATGAAACACCACTGAAAAACCTTCAATTGCCATTGTACTGCCTCTGCGGTTTCTTTTGATTCATCATAATAGCTCATCATGGGAACTGCTTCTGTGTATGCTTACGTGTATACTGTTCAGTCAAGGTTGTTTAGCAAGATGCATATATCCCCTCAAGGGAAAGAAATACTTTTCATCTCTTGCCCCCACAAGAGCAGGTGTAAACAAGCTCTGTATGAGGAAATAATCCAATGTGCTGACTGACAGTCGCTTCCACAAAAGCTGTCACTCCAGAGCTGGATAACCTGCTATCAATCCTGTCTGGTTTCATATACTGAAATAAAAAAAATAAATTAGACATTTCAGTATATTTATTTTCTATTTGAAATCATTGAAAGTCAGCAGAAACGCCTTTGGAAAAAAAAATGAATAATACTGCTTTAAAATTTTGAGTCCTTCCATCTAAACAAGTGCTTAGGTGACAATTAAATACTCTCAATCAATTTGTGTGAAACAGAAACAGTATTCAAAGGTCTGTGTTTTCTTTTAAAATCAAAAGTAGTAAACGTAGTATTAAAAAAAAATCCAACTCCTTGCGATGCCTACAGGTGTGTGAGATTCTGTAGGAAAGTCCCAAACCTTGACCTGAGATCCTATGACACAGATCTGCTTCTTTTTTTCAAATACATATTTTTAGTTTCTTGAACTACAAGAGAACGTTAATAGCAGTAGTACCTCAAGTGTGATTCTGGAGGTTAAGCTGGACCAGAAGCATATACATTTTTCATGTCTTTTATGATTGATTAGATATGAAACATAGAGTTCACACTTTTATTAAGCCCTTCTACAATAAAGCTAATATTAGCTTATTTTTCTTTGTTGCATTCATTTTTCTGGTACACTGAATAGAGAAATAACTTGTGAGATATTGATAATATACACAGCCTGAGTACACCATTAATTTATTTTATTGGTAGGTGAGCATTTGAGATGCAACTGTAGAGCTACTGTTGACTACTTAGCTTTGAATTTGTGTGAAAAGTTGCAGTTCTTAGTATATGTGTGGATGGCATCATGGTTAAGAAGATCTGGATCTGGACCACAAGCAAGATCTCTAGGTGCTACTTCTGGTTCAGTCAGTGGCTTGCCACATGACTACAGGGATTTGCTCTTGGCCTCAGCTTCCTGACAGATCAAGTAGAAGTTACAGCATCAGATTTCCTTTGAAAACTGCCTTGAAAGCTAGGAAAGAAAAAATAAGCTGAAGGATCATGAAAGATTCTATAGTAAATAAGCAAAAATTAAAAAAAATATAATAAAATCAGAAGTAATTATACCTATGCCCTATGCAGACTAGAGAGCTGAGATACAGAAATAGTAATGCTGCTACAGTGCAGAGCTCAGCATTAATGGCAAAACCCACCCATGACCTGAGTAAATATTCTCTTTTCTAACCTGCACAGAATTTGAAGTCAGCACATCAGTCCTGTGAAGAAGGTTTAAAGGTGCTTCTTACTGCAGAAGTTTATCTCCATCACCAAGTTAAATGCACAAGACTCAATAGAAAGGTGTTAATGAAGAGTTGCCACTGTAAAATATTTCAAGACTCTGAAGAGTGAAATCCTAAAAAAAACAGGTAAATCCTGAAATATTCAGGGCAATTTTAAATGCAAGTCTGCCTGGCTGCACTTCCTGCTTGTGAGATACCCACTCAGGCTCATCTGCATGCCCACATCAATATCATCTAAATACAAAGCCCAGCACCCAGCTCCCTCCACAAGAAGTTCTGCTACTGCTGTTTGCCCCCACCTGCCACCTGCCACCCACTCAGTGTCCGTGCTCTCATGGTGTCATGGGATGTCCTGCCATGAAGGGCTGAGCCTTCAGTGTCACACATGGCCTAGCACCATGCCTTCCACCCATTTTATGACTTTATCAAGAGTTCAGACATACGTGAGGTTTCTTACATGGTAAAAAAACCCCAGATATCTGCTCAATATAGTATGCTCAGAATTGCAACTTCAAAGGCAGGGTTTTTTTTATCAGTGCTTGATAGGTTTTCAAATAACTTGGAGTGAGCATAAATCTAGGGAAGAGCTTGGCCTCATTTTCAAGTGACTGAATATAGGACTCAGTCACAGCTACTCAGATGTAAAACACACAGTATAAAGGAGCTTAAAATTGTCAAGTAGTTCCTGAATAAATGAGTGGCTGTGCACGAAGTGACTGGAAATGATTATTAGCATATAATCTTTGCCAAAGTATGGCACTGAATATATGGTTATTACTAGAGCTCATTTCAGACCAGGTTTTCTGTACAGAATTTCTTCTTGGCTTTGTGATACAAAAACTTGTGGTAAAACAATGGAAAAAGAATTATGTAATCAAGAGAATATTAAAATCTAAGCATAAATATATACCTGTGTTCTGTGATCATATATGTCATTCTAAAACATGGTGGTACAAGTCAAGCAAACAGAGATGATGCAGAAGAGATTACATTGCAAGACTTTCTGCAATTTCACATAGCTTTCTTTTTTTGAGCTTCCAAGGCGTCTAGATTCCCATGTGAATGCACTCAGGCAACTGACTGCCTGGAAAGGATGGCAACTGTTGCATTGCAAAAACTCTTTTTATGGATAAATATCTTTTCTGTGTAATGCAAATATGCTGCAGAAAGCATTTCTCTCTATGTCTGCCTCATCAACTTGATTTTCAGATTTCAAATTTCATTTGAAAAGTGTATTTCCTCTTTGCCTGCCTACTTGCCCACACAAATTCTTCCTTCTCTGTGCTTATATTTTTTTGGTTTTTCCCCTGTTATTTATTTCTAGAACCCATTTAGAGATCTGAAAGATGTTATATAAAAGTAAATCATATTCAGTGAGGCCCATCCAGCAGAACAAATAATGAATGCCTTAACCCACACGGAATTAGAACTGCTTTCACAGGTACATGGAGCAGTCCAGCAATCTGACACTGAGGTCCTGTTCTAATAGCTCTTCAGCTGCCTTTCAATATTTTGTCCTTTCTTCTGTCCCTTTGCCTTCTGCTATGCCTGTACTACTGTAAGGGGAAATCAGCACTGTGTGGAGAAGCTGCAGCATCAGTCTGGGGAAGGCAGGCATCGAGCTGACACAGGGACCTCTGCAGCAGCAGCAGCAAAGCTGACTTTAGTGGGGCAAAGTCTGATTAGGCTCAAGGCAATAGCTGCTGAGCAAGGGCTGGAAAGGAGTAACAGAGAGGAAACCAGTGATAATGCCTTAGAGCTGAAATGAAGCATTAGCTGTCCTCTCTAACACAGAATGGTATGATGAAAGCCTGCCTGAGAACATTCACATCTGACCTTTAAAAATTTTGCTTTTAGGAAGTATCCTCTGTGTTTGCTTTCGCTTGTTTGTTTTTCTTTTAGACAACAAGCATGTGTTGAACAGAAAGAATGAGCAAGTTTTCCCTTTTACTCTGCCAAATTTCTTACGTTTTTTTTCTCTTGCAGTATATCAGAACCAATAGTTCCCAAAATCAAGAGGTCCATTTATTCCCTGAAGCACAGGCAACCCTAATCGTGGACTTGACCCTCCTTCAGGAAAGTCCATGATAAGGGCTTTGCTGATCTGGAAATTGGCTAAGCCTCTCCATGTGAACACAAGTCCAGATTCAGCCAATGGAGGACTTTTCAATGGAGAAGCCAGTAAGAGTCAAGAGAGTTCCTACAGGATAAATTCAGTTCCCATGGATGTCAGTGGTCATTGGCTGCTGCACAGTGGTTTTATATAATGACATTAAGCAGCCTGCACAACACAAGCTTTGTATTTTCTGTGGTCTGTGACTTTTGAAGCATGATGAGGTATTTGTCAAATAATATATAATGTTATTTGGAGAGGAGGGTAGCCTTCAGTTACAAAGAGAGAGAAAGGCAGCTGAAGCAAATATTTAGGAATAGCAGGAAACTACATTCAATTGAAACAATGAGGTCTTTTATTATATCTAATAGTAATGGTCAGAGGGAACAGGTGCTGTTTAGTCATTAATTGAGAAAATAAATTCAAAAGAACTGTCTTATTACTGCCATTCCACAAAGCGGACTAAACTTATGATGGGCATTTAGTTCATTACTCTAAAAAATTGTAGTTGCTGTTACAGTACATTGAAAGAAAACGAACTATGTATGGGATGCAAAATATTTCACATTCAAAAAATTTCTTCAAAAATCACTCAAAAAATTGAACTTATTGAAGAAGAAATCAAGTTCCTGATTTCAATGGTTGACATTTGACTTATTCTTTCTGTCTAAATTCAGTTAATGTTCTAAGGCATTTTAACCTGATTTTAAACTTCAAAATTACTTTGTTAATAATGGAATTGGCATTATAGAATACATAAAACACAGTTGATTGAAAAGTGTTCTTTGCATTAATACCCTACAGTAATACTGTTCAATACTACACCTGTACTGCTGTATACTTTATACTGTACTGTTACTGTGACACAGCGGAGGAAGAATGTAGCTGAAAACCAAAAAATTAATTTCTCAAGACTGAGGAAATCACAAGGAGAACTGAAGGACTGTAGTGTGACTTCAATCCAAAGGTGTTCCTTCACTCTTGCATGAAGAAATGGTCCAGCTAGAATTTACATGCTGATTTACCAAATATATTCTTAGCAATTTAGCTTTCCTCCTTGATCACTCTTAAAACTTATTATCTGATGTGCAAATTTCTTTGTAATTTTTTTCCCAGCCTCATCAAGACAGATATTTATTGAGTTCTTGCTTCTAAAGGAAAGGATTAGGTCACAAGAACCTTCCCAATTTCTTCAGCAGTGAACACCGATCAGTATTTTTCCATTTCTATTCCTTCTAATGGTTTTGTCCTCTTTGTGCCTTCCTTCTATAGATCCTGATCACCAGTTTGCCCTACAGACTCTCTGGAAGCTTTCAGTCTCAAGCTGAGCTTGTAAAAGGATTTTATATTAATTTTTATTCTTTTACTGTTCATTCTTCACCTATTCTTCTAACTATATTTTTATATCTATTTTGCCAGAGTTGAAAAGTTTGGATTTTTTTTTTACTTTTTCTTATTTGCATATATCATCAGCTTCCTTTCACCTTGTTCAAGATTTTAATAGGGATATATACTTTTCAGTCAGGCATTTCATTCTTACTGTTCATAAGTATATAACTGTCTGAACTGTTCTTTCTGGCAACCTTTTAAACAATTGCCCTCATTTTTACCAGTTTCCTTTTTTTAACTCTCAACACTCCAATTTAGTGGAGTTTTGGCCTTTATTGTTATTCTAGGTATTTCCAGTTCTCAGTTCCCAATGACCAGTGCTACAGACCCACTCTTTTCCTGGAGCCCTTTGAAACAGAATCTGTGCATTACTCACAACCTAGCCTGGGGTTGCATTTCTTACTGCTGGCTCCCTAATCAACCATTTCTCTATTTCTTGCTCGAGCCACTGATAGTATCTAAAAATTCTTTCCTTTACATCCGGATATGACATTTGTCTAGTCTGTCTGAGAGTAATTAAAGTCTCTTGTTACAGCTGTATTTCCTGCTTCTGTATCTTGTTCAGCATATCCCAGTCAATGTTGCTCTCCTAGTTGAGTTGCTGATAAGACAGATCCAATACTACATTCTTAGTCTTAGGACTGAAACACCAATTCACAGGTAACCTTCTCTCTGTGTGACTTTCATTGGACTTTTTTCTGCATGGAGAGAAGCAGGGTATACACAAAATAAGAGTAAGCAATTATTTATTAGCTGTTGCACATAATAGGCAAACCAAGACTAGTGACCTACTAGGCTAAGCATTAATATGCTTACGTCCTCTTCACTGATGTAGCAGTAGAGCCTTCCCTTCTACTGTCTACGTCTGTGTTTTGTCTTTTTTATCTTGAATGGTTTACCTCACATACTTTCTTCTGTCTTCACAAGACAGAAGCCAAATCGGAGCCATGTTATGCCAAACCAGGCCCTGGACTGCAGACAACAGAGCATCAGGGCTGAAAGCTATTAATATAAGATCCCTGTAACTCACTGAGGTGTTTGGTTCTTTAATTAAAAGTCTGAACATGAGGGCCTCCTCTATGACTACTGGAATTTATTCTACCTTTTTTGCATATTTTTTTAACATTGCCATTAGCCATCAAACATTTTAAAAAGCTAGCAAAACAATGTCTTGATTTAGGAGTAGATTTCATTCTAGTTCTGTCAATTTACTTCTTAGTTTGCTATCACTGAAGCCAAAGTAGATCCTGATACTCTGGTTCCCTTTTGTGAGTTCCAATATGAATGGCACTGTATGTTTGATGGCCTGTGTGATAAAATGCTAAAAAGGAATGTTTTCAGAATAGAAGATTTGGCATTTCTTCAAGCAAGGTGAAATTGAATATGAAAAAAGATCGAATTAAAAAAAAAAAAATTAATGTAAATGTCTTTGAATATGAAATATGTTTCAACTTTGCACAGGAAAATGCTGTGGTTTTGAATTCTTTTCACTCTCAGCCCTGAGGTCTGCGACCCTAGAGATGACGCGTTTCTGTGAGCACTTGTGAGATTGCCTGTGTGGGAGAGCAGCTGGGAGGTTTCAGAGCTCAGTAAGAGCAGAGCAGACTGCTGGGATGAGCAGGCAGGAATCCTGATGAGGGCACTGCCCTGCCATCCCCATGGTCTCTGTCCCATGGGGAGCAGCCCCCTGCATCTGCCCCAAGAGGCTGGGACCCAGCACCAAGTGCTGCTCCAATACAGTTTCTGAGGACATGGGGGAAGTACACTTTCCCAAAATCTCTTTTCCTGCATCCTGGTCTGTGGCTGTACTATAGCAAAGCTGACCATGAGCACAGGCAGCCAATCTTGCAGTGGGAATGGGGGTAAATGAGGTTGCAGAGCCCACTAGTGCAACCAGGACCCTGAGAGCCATTATGGTTTAAGTTTTATTTTAATTTCCTTTTTTCTTCACAGTATTTTCTGGTGATTTTGCATTCTCAGACATGTTCAATATAAATTCATGAAGCATTACATCTTCAGCTGCCTTTCCAGCATCTTTCCTTGATTTGTCTTTTATCATTCCAGCCACCTCACTTGTGCATAGTTTTTGTTGGTATGGTTGGGAGGAAGGACACCCATCTCCTGTGTGCTACGTGTTGACTAATAACTGAATTACATTTGGTTTATTACTCCTCAGATATTTCCTCTTTTTCTTCCATTTCTGTTTTCCCACCTCTCTCTCTCAAAATGTAATTTTTTCTTACCGTCGTTGCTAGCCAAGGGACCACATGCTGGTTGCTCTTTGAATACAGGATGTGTCTGTTGGATCCTTCCCCCCTTCACCACGACACATTTAACCCAAGTTCCCACTTTGAGCCCCTATCTCATGTAATAAATTGAAGTATTTCATCCTTTATTTCCATATTGCCAGACAACCACTTTTGCCTCCAAATCAACTTTTAACTTTGTTTATTTTTCATTGCTCTACTCCTGGGCTCCTCAGCTGTCGTGACACCACACACCATCTGTGATGAGCTGAGGTATCAAAGACCCAGTGCTGCACCAACTCACAGAGCTACACACAATGCAACACGGTCACTCACAGTCTGCCCCAACTATCAGTTCCTCCATGTGCCTGCAGCTTTCAGCCATCAGGTGGTTGTCCCTAATGCTGCTGCTCTGCTGATACATCTTGGCTGCTGTGCAAGGCCAACCTATGCTCATGCTACCACCAACCAAGCCCAGCCCATGCCAGTGGCCACATTAATTTATTTCACCAAAGAATTGGAGAGAAGTCTCTCCATCCTTAGCTCTTGCATCTTTGGAAATGCGTTTCTTTTGTTTTAACTAGCCTAGAGATGTCATAGTTTGAGTACCAGGGCTTTCAGACTCTGAGAGGGGCGGATCACAGAGGGGTTTGTTCCCTCCCATTCCCTGACCCTACTCTATAAAGCTCAGGCAGGCCCCAGCCCCTCCTCTCTTTCCCCTGCTCCTCACTGTACTGCTGTTCCCCTGAGTTCCTTTATCCCCAGCTCCCCACCTGCTCTCCAGAATCCACATCCATCGGCTGCTGGGAAGAGCCCTGGAGCCCCTCCTGAGTCGGCCCTGCTGCAAGGGGCCCTCAGGCACCTATCCCTGCCAGCATCAAGATCAGGCTGGATATAGATGCTTGTACACAG
The DNA here is from genome assembly GCF_003957555.1 of Calypte anna. NCBI lineage: Eukaryota > Metazoa > Chordata > Aves > Apodiformes > Trochilidae > Calypte > Calypte anna. The sequence goes on along the minus strand of NC_044244.1, from coordinate 69,120,398 downwards.
TTGTATTTTTGTTCCTTATCCCATATATTACTGCCTTTCCCCTGTTTTATTAAATCTGCTTCTGTTTTAATTTCCAACTTTATTGCCTTATTCCCCTTTTATCTTCCCTTTGGAGGATGGGGGGGTGTGGGTGGCAGGTAGGGTGGTAGTAGAAAATAATTCTGTCCTCTGGCTTTTGGTCCCCCCAACCTGCTAAGCCATGACAGGACTCTTGAATCAATATTTTAACAATAATTTTTACTTTAAAAGACATATAGATATATATATACACATGTAACTGTATACATGTATATACATACAGGCACAGAGACACATATGCAAGTATATATAAATGCAATATAAAAGCTATGTGTGACCAACCTTTATACATGGAGAGCCTGCAAAACAAAGTAGGGATTCATACCAGAAGCAGCTGCTGCTCCATTCCCATGTTGTTGCCCAAGCAGTGAGCTCCTACAGCATTAGACTCTATAGTATCAGTGCTAGTAAACCAATAAAAAGTTGTCTGATATTTTAATTTCACTGATTTTTGTTGTAAGTAAGTAAGTCCTTTTTTTCCTATGTGCGATTGATACCAAATTATTTATTGGCCATTGCTACCAAGCATCCTGAGGTCCTTGTCAATTTTTGTAATGAATTCTTCCCAGCTAAGCACTTGGTTTTGGCTAATTGGAAGTCTTCCAAGTTTTGAAATTTTCAAGTTTCTGTATAAAATCTCAAGTGAGACTCCATTGGTGCCAGAGTTTACTAAAGGTGAAGAGGTTAGAGGTCAGATATCCCTGTGTTTCAATGCTTTCAGGTCTATCAAGACACAACAATACACAGCAAATAATTATCTATTTGTATGCCCACATTTGTATGCTGGTTTATTGCCCATGTAAATACTGGCCAATACATCACTTATTCCTTCAGTGTTTCAAATCAGCAGCAAAGATGAAGGTGAAAGATTTGGAGTTGGAAGCTGGGAAAAGAAGATCAGTACCTGCTGTACAGAACAGGTACTGTTGTTGACCCAGTGGAAGAAGCCGATGAAAAGAAGTGGAACCTGGCTATTCTTGTTAGGAAGAAAATAGAAAGTTAAATGAATGAGGGGGGAAAAGATATTTTTGATTTAAGTCTACTGTAAGTAAAACACAGTAATGATAATGAGACCGCATTTTCATATCTGTTTTGTCTTCACCTTTATCTTTTCTATACATTTGTGATGATGTAGTGTTTTGAATGCTATAAATAGGAGCTTGTGATTGTATTTCACCCACTTTGCTTTAGTTAGGTAATTTCAAGTAACTAGATTACATCAAAGACCTATTCAAGGTATAGTAAAACTGCCTTGGAGAAATTCTCAGTTGTAAGGTTGTGTGCATTACTTCTGTCAATGAAAATAACATATCACTCCAACAGCAAGATTTTTTTAATGACTGGATTTAAAGGATAATGTACAACTATAAAAAACTCAGTTTCTCCTGATCGTATAGAAATTATTTTCCTTTGTCTAGCTTTGGGGCACTTCTATGTGAAAAAAAAAGCTTTCAAACAGTAGAACTTTGTCCTGCTGGCAATCTTTAGTTCACAAAGTAGCATCAAAAATCATTGTCACTAACCTGATGAGTGTTCAGTGAGGGAATCAACACTTACTTTCTCCTCCTGCTTGAAAAGGAAACAGATGACCCTTTCATATTTAACAATATTATCAGTCATCTTGTAAATGCAGCTCATTTTTTATACTGTTCTAAAAATAATCTGTTAAGTCAAGAGAGCATGTGTATCACCAAGTTTGTAAAGAAATCAGAGACCCACTGTTGTATTAGTACTGATACTGATGTGCTTGTCACACACCAGTTGAACGAAGTATCATTTTTTGGCTACATACACTGGTTTATTTTGGATTTGGATATGAAAAGATCTCATTACTTCACTGCTGGTGAGTAATCTACACTGTATCTGAAATCTCAACCTTTTAGGTTTTGAATCAGTTCAAATTCAGATATGCAACAAGACAAGGATGTGTGGTATGCAGCAGTTGTTTTACAGATCTGCAGAACTACACTACTAATTAAAAATCTAAAATGGTGTTGGTGTTGTTGGCACTCCAGACAACCTAAAAAAATGTGAATCCCTGAACAGCATGATCCAGAGTTTTAAAAGTTCTTATAACTTACGATTTTGAAAAGAATGAATGGAAGCAGCCTTTTATGGGCTCTACAGAAGAGTGCATCCCTGGGAAGCACTTACTTTTGAGCATCCTGTAACTATGAATTGCCTTCAAGATCAGTTTCTGCTGCAAAGCAGATCTTCATATTGTTACCTATGATTTAAGTAGGTGCTGTATAAATATGCATTGCTGAAACAAACAGGCAGAGAGAGAATAGGAGCTTGGGATCCTCTTGCTCCCATGGTAATGCTCTTTCCAATACAGTAAATTTCTAATCTATGGCAACATGTTCTAAATGAAAGAGTAATATGAGCAATAACAAGGCATTGTATCTTGAATAAATGATCATAGCCTTTCCCATTGCACTAACAGCTTTTTCAAAACAATTAGGTTCAAATATCTTAGGATAATGACATTTTGAAAACACTGAATGTATGACATTTCATGTAAAGAATGCCCTCTGAAATGATTTAGTTGCCTAACTATTCAAAGATTATAGTTAAGCAAAACAAACTGATGACAGATTCATAATTTAAAATAGTAAGTATATTCTTTACACTCAGAAATTTCACTGAGAAAGTACATTGCCTCTACTACACTTCACTCAGTCTATTACCTGATCATAATCACACTTTTTTTGTGGAGCACTGGTACAATTCCATCCCTTCCAAGAGGAAAATATTACTATCTTGAATGGCTGTAGTGTAACCATAAACCATTCCCAGTTGTTTCCTAATTTTAAGATTTTATTGTTTGGGTTTTTTTTTTTCTTGTGTGCAGGATTTTGGCTACTTTAGCTGTTACCTTGGCAACTGTTTGGTCATTTATATTGCAAACACTGTTTTTAAGATAAGGAGACCTTTTTGAGGAGAAAGGGGAAAGATTAAATGATAATTCTTATTCTCTTTATTTATTTCTATTCTTATTCTCTTTAACCTTTCTATTTCTGCAATCCCTTGCTACCTCATGACAGAAACCTTGGGGACTCTACCTGTGCTTGAATTTCTGTCAGAAAGGAAGGGAGTGAGGGAAAAGAGTAAGTGCTTGTGAAGGTGCATTTCTGTAGTAGTACAAATTTGTGAAAGAAACATAAGACTTCCGAACCCATATTAAAATGAAAATGAATTATTAATATAATAATGATTGAGAAATTGTATTTTTACTCAGAAAGAGTGAAAAAGGGTAAAAGCTGTTGCTTATTGTGTAATGTCACCTATCATATATAGAAAGACCATGCTATTTCAGCTGCTGAAAAATCATAGCCTGGCAATAGCACCTCTACTCTCTTCTCAAGCAAGCTGACAGAACCAGTGCTGATCCCTCAGCTACTATCACAAAAAAAAAAAAATCTCCATCCTCTTGCTCATTCAAAGCCTACAGCAGTCTTTCAATCCTGCGCTGCTTTCAGCAATGTAGAATTAACTATAGACTATTAATCAAATAACAGTCAAAAATTCCAAACAAGATTTACAAACTAAAAGACTACAATCAAATCCAGAATTACTTACAAACCCTAGGTGACTGTATTTTGCTGTGTGACATGCTTAGGAATGCATTATGTCAGTGGCATTTGCTTTCTAAACACGGTTATGAAAAAAGCAGTAGTTCCTCTTCATATCAGGATACAAGTTGTAGATCAGTATTCCTATATGAAGGTATTTCAAATAATTTGGAAATCCCCAAAACACTTTGAAAAAAAGAAGATAATTTATATCCAGATATGAAGGACCTACATTTTAATTCCATAGGCTAAGGAAGACTTGAAACTTGCATATATTGTATGTGAATTTCAATTATAAAAAAATCCCTCCAGAAATATCAAGAAAATTGATAGCAAAAAGCTAGTATATATGAACTCACAGTAATAATTATAAGTCTAGTCAAAGAACACATAAAACTTGGTTTCAAAACGAAAGATGAGTATTAGAATGACACAGTCTCTACAGCACAATAGTATCACAGATGCTGCAAGAAGAGTAGCTGATTATCAGACAAACTGCTGTGTAGATAAAGAAACAGAAACAGAATTGATCATAGAATGTCAGGTTGGAAGGCACCTAAACGGTCGTTTCTTCCAAACTTGCTTGGCAAAATCATGGTCTAGAAAAGATGGCCCAGAACCCTGTCCAGCTGTGCCTCAAAAGTGTCCAGTGTTGGGGAACTTGAAATATGCTGCTGATTTGTTAGGGTAATTAGTTTTCAGCATAAACATGTCAAAAAAAGCCAACAGATGAAAAAATCTACCAAAAATCCCTTAATTTGCAGCTTTTAGATTTTAATGAAGTATTTGCCTTTACATACAACGATTCATTAAGATACTTTAAGGTCTACCGATGGAAATAAGTAGCTTTGAAAAGGCTTCACATTAAGATTAAGGTCAAACTGCACAAGCCAATAGTAACAGAAAATTACATCAGTGAGAATTTCTCTTACATCTGCCTGCATTGCCCTTGATTTCTGCATGGTAAAAAGCAGAGAGACTCATTCAACAAAGACAGCATTGAATTAAAAAAAAAAACAACCAACATTCCCCAGATTCAGATTTTCTAAGTGAAGAAATCTTTAGGAGGAAATTATATAAGGTGGTACTTCCAAAAAGTGACACAAGAACATGCCAGGAAACAATATTATCTTCCAGAATTACACAAACAGACTAAAAATACAAAAACCAAAGCAGTTCTAAAATCAGGTATGATAGTAGAAGAAAAAATTATACACAGCACTGGACCGTTTCTTTTCTCCAGTGGTAATGTGAATTCTGATAACAGCCAAAGAAGTAAAATGTCTAAATTGCCAAAGCAGCAGTTTCAGTTGATCACTGAAAATCCACTACTTAAAAAAGAAGACCTATGAACTTAATACCAGTGCAATTATTTCAACACAATGGAAATGGAAGATAGGCAAAATACAGACAGAACTGAAAGCTCTATGTAGTTAATGCAAAGTATTTTAAAATGCATCCATTTTTATCAAAATAAAGATAATTTTTCCACTACATTTTTTCTGGAAGATAGAAATTACTAGGTATATATCTTATATACAAATCAAGACGACCTCTAAGACTGACATGTGCTGTACATGGAGAGATATGAAAGACAACCTACCCAATTTGATGTAGAAGATTGACAAAACTAGGACAGACAATGACAGTGGAACCTGATTTATGTTCTCTGTCTCACTGGATGACAGAAACAAATCACGATTAACATAAAAAACCCAAATCTAATGATCATCAGGTTAGCTGACTATATCACTGACTTTGAATCTGCAGTATGGTTCCACATGTGCCATATCAAATTCAGGATTTAATATCATTGACTTGCAAAATTACACCTCTCATTGATCATGTAAGCTTTTTTACTACACTACTGTGTGAACAGCCTCATGTCTTCTTCATAGTATCTTTTATTCTTCCTTGAACACTCCACACACTCACAGTTTACAGCTTCTTCTCTGATGTCTAAGTCTTTTATTCATTAAAGGCATAAATTCAGCAAGCCCGTAAAGATAATTCATATGTTTAGACATGTATTTAGTTCTATTAAGTCAATACTTCAAAGTGATCTTTAAATGAAGCTTATGCCCTAAGGGTATTTTTGAACCAGAGCTACAAATCCCATCATTTCTTTCATGCAGACTTTGTTCCATTGTCTTTCAAGACTGTACATCACATTATCTAAGCTGCAGTGTGTGCTCAAATGACAGAATTGCCTCAGATTGTACCCATGGGTTTTATAAAGTAAATAGTTTAGGAAACTCCTCTTCTGCTAAAATACAGTATATCAGAAATAAAAACATTTATTAATTTGTGGGTAAAAAAAAAAAAAAAAAAGAAGAAAGAAAAAGAAAGAATGAAAGAACAAAAGAAAGGAAGGAAGAAAAGGAATGCAATTTTCTGTCATTAAGACAGAATTTTGAAGGGGATATACTCATTGAGATACTCAATTCTTCCTTGAAGCCTGAGGAATAGAGCATATGATCTCCGTTCTAAGGCTTTGGAAAAAACCAATAAAATTCATCATCTGATCCAGACTTTTAAATTGTGACCTGGGGAGCCAAGGCTACTCCTGGGGGGAGCAAATCAGAGGTCTACTTTCTATTTTAATATTGATGATAGAACTTGGAAGTCATTTACATTTTTTATGTTAGTACAATGTAAGTTTTTCTCCTTATTTTATTCACTGATTAAACTTTCACAAAAATTAGAGTAATGGAAACTGATTTGTCAGGATTAGGATTTCCTAGTGGAGCTGTAGTACTGATTGTTTCTAGCACCAAAGCCATGCAAATTTCCCTTCTCCCAGATACAATAAAATAAAACCAGACAGGCTGAAACAGCTTGAGAGAGCTAGGTTTGCAGAATTTTGTGCATATTTCAGCTGGCTGATGAGAGAAGGCATCATATGATGATCCGTATGTTTTTCTGGGCTGACAGACAATAACTTTCTGGTTTTAGTTCAACAGAACCTCGGAGTTCTATTTTTGCTTCTTAAGGAACCCAAACATGAAACTACGTTCTTAGGAATTCTACTCATTATTTAGGAAACAGGAAAGAAATCCAGAAAAAATAAGTTGTGCCTAGCTGTAAAATAAACCTTTTATGGTCAAAAGCAAGAAATTTTAACATAAGATTCTCAGCAACCTGTTTGATTTGTCAAAGGAATCCTCACCCATTTAACAGATTTCTGGCCATTCCTCTCTTAAATAATTAGACTAACTTCACCTGATGCATTGATACATTTAGTATCCCACAGGGTTTTGTAACAGGCAATCTCTCCCCTTGCAATTTTCATTTATAGATTCTATGTGTTTGGGACCCAAAAAGGATAATGGCAACAACAGTAGGGGCACATATTCTGAGCTGCATTTCTAGATTATCCCAAACAATGACACTATGGCCAATAAATCTGTTAGCCCAAGAGATTAATATCAGGAAGGATGAACGAAAGATTTGTGTGGCTTCTTCTGTACTAAAAAAAAAAAAAAAATAAAAAAAAAATAATAACCAAGCATGAGAACCTGGGGTGACACCCAGTTCTTCTAGTTCTTTTGTTCTATTTCTGTCTCACTTTTAATCTCTGAGGTCTAGTGTAATAAGGAATAACCTTTCCTGTATACATCCAGGCTGTGACCTCTACAGTTGCAAACTTGCTTTAAGCTGAACCAGCAGCCAACCATTTCATGAGCATGTTATTTCAGGAAAAATTACCTGGAAGAACCCAAGACTTTATAGATCAGCATCCTTCATCTGTATGCAGAATGTCAGCAGGTCTCTGATGGAAAATATTGTGACACCTTGCCCAGGAAAATTTTTTTGCTTGCTGCTGGGATAATACTGCATGCCTGTTTGGTTGTCTGGCTCTTCACCCAAAAATCTGTCCTGTGCTTGCTCATTTTACCTTTATTTCCACCACAGCTTCCTTTTCTAAGCTTTGGTTTAATCTGCCACTTAGGTTTCAGAGCCTACCCACACTTTTAAACGTTTCTGTATATTACCACTTTTTGCCTTTTCTGCCAACAGTGGGACCTTTAGCATTATTTTTTTGGCCTTGAAGAAGTTTCTGTCTCTTGACAACTGCCACAGATTCCAGAAAGTGCTTGTTCTGCAATTGTAATTTTGCTGCTTCATATAAGAGCAGAGCTTGCTCTGAAGCCCTTGCTATAAATAGAGCAGAATTTTCCTTGGGTTTCCTACTGATTTGCCAGATTGATTGTACCTCTGCTAATCAACTTGAATAAGACACTGGCATTTTCTTTTTCTCTTAAAATCCTATTGTCTAAATATTTTGCTTGGTGCTTCTGAAAGTTTGTTTTAAATAGAAGAGTATTATGTTTAGATGTTTCAACCCTAAATTTTACACTGAAATATTAGAACAGGTACGTGTCATTTTTGTATATATGTACAAGCTTTTTGAAGTTTAATTCCAATAAGGTGGCCTTAAACTAACTTTTCTCCTTCTCTTTCTGTCTTCCTGGATATCACTCTTCAAAACATGCCAGTAAAACCAAGGTGTTTATCAAGCATTTCAAATAAAAACTTGCTCTCTTCCCCTTACACTCCCCTATAGATGTCTTGAAAATGCTGTTTTAAATTACAGATTAACATCCTGAAAAAAATCATATATATAAGTTCATAAAACCAGTTGAGATATCTCAGTGTGGAAGGAGAAAGAAATTTTGTTAATATGGCTTTTAAAACTAATGCAATTAAGAATCCAGGTCATCAAGAGTATAATGGAGAATTGGTCATTCATATGATAATTTCATTATTAAGAGGAAATACGTAGGTCTATTAAAAGAGTGATTGACAGTGTAGCCTTAAGTATTTGCATAGTTTGCAAGTACATTTAAATAAAATGTGGTCTAATTTCCTTTGGAAGAAAATACTTGCACCTGCAAAATTTGCAATGGAAAAAATGAAGTAGAGATACAGTTTGCACTTTCATTACTACAGGAACCACTCTGGTGCAAAAGGAAGTACCTACACCTTTAATGAGATGCCTGACTGTTCAAAACAGATATATCAAATTTGTATTTTCAGACGATTGCCCAAGAGAGTACAATAATTAAGAAAATAGCCCAGGAATGAGACAGCTATTCCCCATTCCTTTGTCTGCTGTAAAATGTTACTGCTGTATATTTAAGGTGGCATTTCAAATCCTCAGGCATATATAGGAAATCTGTTGCAGTCTCTTCTGGGGGTAAAGAGAAGAGCAGGTATATTTTTGGGTGAACACAAGACACTTTCTATAGTGCTGATGTCTCACCACAATCTGAAGCCCCCCCCCCAGCAGTTCTGCTGGCACATTTGCACCTGATGCACGACAGACAGGATGGCAAACCCAGAGTGCCTAAGCCTGGCACTATTGCCAAGAGAAACAGAAAGCAAACACAGAAAATGAATGACACATGCATCCATCATTCATATGGGATTAGCAGGAATGTTTCCTCCATTTTGCTGAAACTGTCAGATCTCCAGTAATTATTAGCATATTGAGCAGAAAACAAGCCAAGAATACTGGCAGGAAAGGGATTTCCACATGCTTTAGCTAAATGAAGGTGAGCTCAGCACTAACCCTGTATTTATTTATATCCAGAGATGTTGCCTATGAATCAATAGGAGCAAAGGACATTCTAAATAGCAAAAGAAAAATTAATCATACTTCTGCTTAATTAAGGTGAGGAAGCTACTATTTCTTTTTCAGATGAGCACTAGGAAGAATATTTATCACAAGGCAAATACCTTGATGTCTCAATCATTAAAAAAGGCCATTTGTTACAATTGGCAGTTCACTGCAATAATTCCTGTTATTTTAATGTTATTTAGAAAAAATTAAGGTTCTTTGCACTCACCCTCATTAAAGATGGGGATTCAGAAGCATATAAATGTTCTGGTGCCACTGAAGATATTGAGCATATTTCTGTACGTTTACCCAAGTAAATAAAGCAGAAAGAAGATACAGACAGATTTGCTAAGATTACAAAGTGTGTCATTAATAGAGACAGTAACAGTAAAAGAAGTAATCATAGCTGGTCCTCTGTGTTAATGAGTATATCTCATGCACTGTCTTTCCAAATGCATGTGATAATGAAGAAGGTCTTTGTATCATAAGAAACCTCCTCCATACCCTAACTGTTGTGAATCTGCCTGTCCAGCTGCTTATTAACACAAACAAGCAGCAATAAACATTTAGGCAACACAACACATGATTAACTTCCAAGTAAGGCTCTGGACAATAGTTAAGGGAAGAGACCTTCACTGTACATTGTACATAAAACTGATGGATATGAAGTGCATTTGATGTTACCTCTTTTGTGTTTACCAGCCAAATTAAATCTATATCCAATATCTAGAGAAAGTAGTACTGCTTAAACAACTGCAGTATAAAATCAGTCATACACAATTTACAAGGCAGCTTTTGTATATCAAACGGGAGCTTACTGAATAAAGGAGTCCTATAGAATCATAGAATTGGCTGGGTTAGAAAGGACCTCAGAGATCATCAAGTCCAACCCTACACTCCTTATGGAGTGTAGAATGGAGATGTATGCATAAAAGAAGTGATTATCAAATATATGCATGAAGAAATGCTGATGGCTTTAAATAAAGTTGCAGAATCAAAGACACTTTTCAATCAAATTCCTGTTCAAATATACTCTGCAAACACTAACTATCATGTAATGACCATAACAAAACTGAAGGGCAGTCCAGTATGGAAATCTGCTATTTGTACAAAACAGGTCTACTTTTGTCATTTAGAATTGATAAAGCCTTATTTTAAAAGATGTCTCATTGAAGTTTAAAGATACCAAAGCGAATAAAGGTTTCAGAATCCATCCAGTAGCAATTAACACAAGTGCTTGTGAAAAGGATAACAACATACTCTTTGAATATGATTTGGTTAATAAATAATCTTTATGTAAACACAAACCCATGCACTCACTGAAAAATAGTGTTTTATTATATTTTTCAAGAGTGTGATTCTATTATCCCAATTTATATTGTCACACCAATTATTATACCCACAACAGTCAAACCTAGGAAGATTATTTCTAGAGTACAGAGAAATTTCAGAAATACACTGCTACCTAATACTGGAGATGACTTGAGTTTGTGATCCTAATCATATATCATATGTCATAGATGTATCACATATCATTGACCTTCCCAACTGCAATGCAACCAAACAGCCAGACGCAAAGCTGAAACTGACTGATAGTATTCTGCAGTTGACTTTGTTAGAAGGAAATTTTTTGTTAAACACTACAAGAATACACCTTGCATTGACTTCTCTTGCCTACTGCAGTGTTGTCCATAAGGTAGGCTCTTGAAAAACATATGCTATACATTTGATCCAAACAAATGATATTTGAGATACAGGAAAATACAAGCCAAGCATAGAAACAGTAGATTGGCAAACAAGAACAGATCTGGATAGGTATGAGAAGTGGCACAAAAGTTTTAAAGAGAAATAAAATTTCCAGTACCAATGTAAACAAAAAACCAAAAACAAAACCAAAAAACAAACAGATAGTCAAGAAATGGAGATAACCTCAGATGAAAGGAGAAGTCTTATGATAGAAATTTAGTTGGGCAGATTTTGGAAATAGAACTGAGGCTGGGTTTTGTACTTGCAGACAGATGAGTAGGATCTTGAACAATCATGGTATGGGTAGTACAGCTGCAATTATTAATTCAGGGAGAAGCCCACAGCATAGTAGGAACACAGAAAGAAGGGATTTCTTGAGTGAAACCTCTGCTGTTTTGCTCATGGTCCTACAGATTCTGTGGTATCTATCAGGGCAACATGACTGGCAGAACCACAACTTTCCTTTCATGATCTTTACTATTTAGCTGCACTTGTTTTGGGGGACAATACTGCAATTCGAGTAAATTGCCTCTGGAACTGCAAGATGATCCTTCTTACACACACCAAGTATTATCCAATTCCCATCAAATTTAGCCACCACAAATGGAGTTATTTGGAAGTTCTGTGTCACAGTTGCCAAGTGTGCCAAGACAGATGGCACATTTGTCTTGTGAATTCTCCTTTCCTTTAACTGGAATGTGAAGAGCTCTTATCATATACCAGTTTGACAAATATTTTGTGAGTTCAGTTTAGGAGAAGTAACCATTGCTATATGGGAAAAAGTGCTGCAAAGAACTGAGGAAGGGAAAGAAATACCTTTAACAAGCAAAGCAGTAGAAAGAACAAGGTGTTGGGATACACGGGAATGCAGAGCCTGGAGCATGAATTGTAGTTCAGTTTCCATTAGTGAGAACTGACAATGGAAGTGTGTGATCATTATCTCCTGAAGAGAGTCTGAAGGGCACGAGTGGGGAAGCTTTAAGTCAGTTACCATCAGCTCTGAGAGAGAGTTGCAAACATTACTGAAGTGACTGCATTTGTCACCAAGTCACCTCTCCTTAAAATAGGCGTCTGATGGTTGGCCAGCTAAATGATTCTTCATACTCCATTTGCTGTATCAGATGGCCATATTGATCCCTGTAGTGAAATGAGGCAACCAGGTGCCACTAATTGCCAGGCAGTGAGCATGAGCTTGTGTTAAGCCCACCTGTGCCTGATTAGGGTGGGACCCCACTGCGCATGAGCAGGACCAGGGGGCCAATAGAAGGGCCACTCAAGCCTCACCCTAATTAGGCACAGGTGGGCTTGACACAAGCTCATGCTCACTCCCTGGCAATTAGTGGCACCTGGTTGCCTCATTTCACTACAGATCCCCTTTGCCCGTAACACCACATCTAGCTCAAGCTAGATAACTATGTTTAGTCTTAATCTCAGACTGAATCCGACTCATTAAGACAATTTATCTAAAAAGCTGAAAGTCCATCTTAACCCCATTTGTGAATATCAGGATGTTTGGATGTAGGTCTTGAGAAGAACCTACTGAGACTGCTGTTAGCTCTCACTGGGAAGAAGGATATCATCCCATCTGCATCTGTTGTCATAAGTGAAAAAATAGGCTAAACTGTGATCTTCAACAGGTGTGTGTGTGGGGGGGGGGGGCTTATGATTGTCCAAATCATGAGCACGCTGGTTGTAAATTTTGATAACACTGACTAAAATTGAATCTCCAGAATCCTCCAGTGTATAAAGAGAAATAAGCCAGAAATACCAGTTAGTACATACATGGCCCATTGTGCTTTTGCACACATGCTATTTACATTCAGAAAAGAAGGGAACCGGGGTGGTGGGGGAAAAAATAACCAAACCCAAACTATTTTCAGAAAGGAGAAGGGAGTCTGGAAAGAAAATCCTGTCTGGAGGGAAGATTCTGGAAGTCAGGAGACTTCTTGACTCCAGAGGGTGGAGATTAGAGAGGTGCTGGATGATACTCTGGGTCCTTGGTGCAGTAACACCCAAGACTGGGAACCGTAAACAGCAGAAACCAATGTTTAGACCCACTGTCCTGCGTGGGAAGAGTTAATGCAGAGCTCTTCCAGTTTTTCAGAACAAACTGATAAGGCAGAGAATTGGGTAGCAGTAATCCAAAAGGCAAACATTGAAGTGCAATCTGAATCAGAATAGGAAGAAAGTGAGAGAATGCTATATAGTAAAATAGCAGAAACTGTAATGTGTTACCTTGTCACCTGTAGTGAAATGAGGCAACCGGGTGCCACTAATTGCCAGGGAGTGAGCATGAGCTTGTGTCAAGTCCACCTGCCTCTGATTAGGGTCAGGCTCGAGTGGCACAGCCTTCTAAGCCACAGTACTGTAATGCCGAGGCCCCAGGTTCGAAACACCCCACAACCTTACCCTGAGGGCGATGAGCACTAGTGGCGCCATGAAGGTAATACAGTGCTCCAAGAGCAACTGACCTCTCTGCAGACGTGCTCAGGACTGAACTGAGCTTGTGCTTCAGGCCTCGCCTTTTATTGGCCCTCTGGTCCTGCTCATGCGCAGTGGGGGCCCACCCTAATCAGGCACAGGTGGGCTTGACGCAAGCTCATGCCACTCCCTGGCAATTAGTGGCACCTGGTTGCCTCATTTCACTACAGTCACCCACACAAGAGCAGGGGGTTGCTGCACAGACCATCTAGCTACTGGCATTTGAGGTGTGCAGGTATTCTCTACACATGACAGTGATCTTTGGTCTTTGCATGTAGTTATTGAGGGGCTTTATTAGTACTGTCTCTATGTCAGGTCCCTCAGCACCAATCACAAAAGTCCTAAGAAGATCATACCAGGGTATTCAGGTCTGCTCCCGGTTGATCTTCTCTGCCTTATGGGTTTTAGAGCTAGGTTCACCTACTATTTCAGCAGCATCACTACTTTTGGGTTTTTTTACTACTTCCATGAGTACTAATATCATAATCAGAAGCTAGTGTAGCTCTGATCTTTTAATCAAGGTCAATTTAAACATTTATTGTTTTGTTAGTATATGGTCATATTAAGATGTTAATTGCCTCAGTTTCATCCTCCACGAAACTGGCTGTTCTACAAATATATCCAGCTGATATTTCTATTTAAAGTAGTAATATTTTATTTAAAGCAAAACAAAAAACCCTCACAATCTGATAGACATGTGAATATATCAAGGAGACCCATTACAAGGCAAGTAGGTGAAAGTCACTGTGACCTGGTAGTGCTAAGGTATGGGTCAACCACACAGTGAAAAACTCTTATAGCTGAAATATCTTAAGATGACATTGCAAATAATCTCACCGGGACAAAAGCTTAGACATGTGTGCATTCCAGTCCTTGTTTCAGCTTCCCTTCTATATTGATGCAGACCTTAAAGAATGATATTTGGTTTCCAGAACTCTGAGTTTTAGATTAGTTGTCATAGTGCTGAGAGCCACTCGTGTTTCTGTAGTAACAGGTGAAGGGATTTTCAGTTCCAAGTTAGGACATCACAGGAATTTAATATAAAATTAATGTCTGAAGAGCTCATCAGCCAACAGAGCCTCTCAACAGCTTGCTCTTTCAACTGAGAACACACAGCAGGTATATTTGTGTGTGCATGTATATATATAGTATATGCATATGTATATATATAACAGATGCAATTGTGTATGTAGACATACACAGATGGATGTATGGATGTCTGGTTGGATGAACAGATAGATAAATATAATCTGAAGATGCATATATTCTACCTTTATTTTTAATTTGTCAGGCCAAAACACTATCAAGCTTTACACTTTCCTTTTCTAACCCAGTCAGCAATCAAATCTTTTTTCAGTATTTCTTGATACTTATTTTTCCTAGTTACAACTCAAAGAACACATCATATGAGCCTTTCAGCTTCTCTAACAGATTTCAACTCCCAAACTTTATTTTGCGAACATTATTATTTTTATTTTCTTTAGAAAGAACCTGTTGCTTTTATTCAAGGACATCTCACCTCATATCAGTTCCTCCTCAGAAAAATCCCAACCTGTCAGCAGCCCTTGCTTCTGTCTTTTCTTGTCTTACTCTTGTAACCCTGTTGGTCAGCTCTATCTAGGACACATATGGTCCAGAATAAATGTATCTGAATCAGCTTTGGGGATGGTTCTAAAAACTCTTACATGGCAGGAAATGACTGGTATTTCTACAGAGGCAATTGGACTGTATGGAGTCTTACAGACTGATTGTGATTTTTCTGCCATAATTTTGAGCTACGGTTTTATCACAAATGAGACTACTGCTCAGTTTCTACCTCTCTGAGTTTCAAAGGTGAACCTGCTGGTGTTATTATAAGTTAAGCAGTCATACAAAGAGATGTGGGTTTTTTTCTTCATACTGATATTTTGGACTTAAGTAGTACCTATCTTTTTCCTTTTTTCTTTTTTCTTCTCTCTTTTTTTTTTTTTCTTTTTTTTTTTTTAATAGTGTTCCAGGGACTTATACATTATGTTGCCAGGGACTAATTTGATCAACTCCACTGCTGTTCAAAGTGCTACTGCACTGGGATTATGTTGTTATTATTACATTGTTCCTCTTACAGAGGTGCGCCCAGTCACCCCCTTTGGAAGGAGCTGGATGAAAGCCACGGGGGCAGTGTTGTCCCTTTGCATAGCTGCCAAATAAAAATCAGGAAAAGAAGTTAAATTTTAGCTTTATATTTTCAAGCTAATTGTTTTAACTTGAAAAACCCTGAGAGTTATGCCCGAGCAAACTAAGGTGTTTCAGATGCTGTTGTCTGTAGATAAGGAAAGAGATGTTTTTCCAGCTCCTTTATCTGCTGTACTAAGAAATAGCTACAACAACTGTGAACCCATTGAAGTGCAGAGCACAAGACCTCATTACCTGTATCGCCCTTCCATGATGCTTTTATTTATAATGAGCTTTAATAAGATGGTATTTTTCTTAACATCCTAAGCACAATGACTGAGAGAATATGACAGCAACCTGGTGTCATATTTTCCTTTTTATCTCATCAGATCATTCATCCTGGAAGGAAAAGGTGCAGTGTTATTCATTCAAATCCCCCCAGTCAAGTAAAGACTGTATGTTAAACTGTGTAGCTCTCAGATTTAAATTTTTCTTATAATTTTTGAGTACTTGCATAACAATGATTGAAGAGGCTGTGACATCTCTGCGTACAACAAGAAAGATTTCTTCCTCCTATTCGTGCCAGAACTGCTTATAGAAACAGTACTGAGCACTCATTAGAATAATTCTGTTGAAATCTATCTTCAGGCAAGTTTTCAGTGTCTCTTACCCTGAGTTATACCTCCAGAAGTCCAGCCTTTGCTCCTTGAGTGGGGAATGGTGGTGGGCCACAATCACACAAAGAACAAGTAAGTGAAATGCCAAGTTCTTTGTGCTTTCTTTGTCTTTCATTGAGCAGAACAAAATACAGCCATATAGAAAATCTATAAAAATCATAAGGCAGCCTGAGGCTACTTTTTTACTTTACCTTTTTTTCCTGATTTATCTTGCTCTACAATGGGCATTCACGCTTCAAGGGATTCCTCAGGAAAGAGAGAATAATTTTTTCCCCATTATTTCTTTGATCCAGACTGCAAAATCTTCACTTCTTCGTTTCACTCCTCGATGGGTAAAATGGATGAAGTCTAAATTTCTGAGGACAGAGGATTAATTGCAAAGATATTTGGTCTTCATGGTAATGTTGAATCTTTGCTATTAGAGATGAAACATCACAGGTAAATAATGCAGAAGAATCAAAAGCCTGGACTTTTGTAACTAATAACTCTTAACCTCTTCCCCCATCAGTCCATGTGTTCTGTAGAAATAAAAGTTTGCATTGTTCAAACAATTAAATATTGCTAGCCAATTTGAGAGAATGCTGACATCTAATTGATGGATTGGTTAATTACAATAAAATACAGGCATATAGTCATATAAACCAATTTTTTTAAAAAGCCATTCCCTAGCAGAACAGAACATTTAAGATTAAAATGTAAGCTTAATGTAGGCTACTGTGAGAAAAGAAAAAGAAGCAACAATATGCACCCTATCTGCTTTTTGATACTTCTCTGTGCATTATAATATGCTCACTCATGCACATTAGCCACTATTGCCCAAGTTGTCTTCTATTTTAACACACTATGAGTTTGAATGCAGCTTTTTATCTCAAAGAAAAAATTTCTGGAAGAATGAACAGAATAAAAGGAAGAAAATTCAATTATTCCTTCACATTCACATTTATTGAAGATATTCTTTTGTCTGCTACAAACAAAAAGAGAAAATTCACACAAAGGGAAGGTGCACTTTGGTTAAATATCTGAATTCCTTCCAAGTAGCTGCAATATCCACATATACTGTCATAACACTACAATTCATAAAAGTATATATGGGTTTAGTGGGAAGAAATGAAATGATTATTCAATTTACCATGAAAGCACACTCAACAGCTCATCTCCTGAGAATTCATTGCAGGTCATTGTTCAGTTTGCTCACAGAACAAAGACAAAAAGTCAATGAAAATAAACCAGGATATGTGAGAACTTAGCATTGTTTGCTAATTGATTTAAAGAAATTAGCAGTCGTAGCAGCTCATGCAGGTTCTAAGAAGATATATTTTAAGAAGATACAGCTTTCTGGAAGCATATTTGTCCATCACCTTTTTAGCCTTTGGTTCAAATCCTAATTTAGATGAGGTAATTAAAAGGAAACAAAAAGAGAAAAAGAAACAAAGAAAAAGGACAACATGACGCTTACTGATGTCTTCTGCATGCAAATATCCTTGTTGAATTTTTTTAATATTCTCCCTTCACAAGACATGCAGGTTTTTCATTCTTCAGTGAATTAATTTTTTTTCTCTGTAATATTTTGTTGCAGACTGATGACTATATTGCAGTACAGAACATTATGGAAGTTATCACTCGTTGAACATCTGCATGTGGTGAAGCTGATGTTAAAGAAACATCATAAAATTAATTCTTTATTTTGAAGCACAGAATAGTAAAATCAGCCTTGCTGTTGTTTGTTTGTTTTTCTGTCTACATTCCTCTGGTAAGTTTAAGCTACCTGGGACAGTATATTTTTTAATTGCTTTCCTACATCCTTGGGAAGTAAGATCTTAGGTATAGTTGATTGTTCCTTGGTTGTTTCTTTTGTCTGTTTTGTTTTTATTACTCTTCAGCCTAAAGGCTGACATACACATAAATACTGTTATTTCACCTCTGGGACAAATTACCGTCTCTCTCAGTAGCTTAAGACAATACTGTATCAAGAAATGTTTGATGAATTGGGCTTGAAAGAAAAAAAGTAGAATGTCTACATTTTATATTACCAGTATTTAATCTTCATATGTGGATACAGAATAAAACCCCAGAGCCAATATATTCTGATAACAATTTATTAATATGCAGTTTATTTTACAGTGTAAAAAGCCTATTTGCATATAAATACAAAACTGAAAGGAGTTGCTGTGTTCTTGCACTTTTTCTATATATTTGGAGTTTGAAATTTCTTGGGAGCTTCAGATACTGTCTTGGGCAGGAGTATATGGCATAACCATATAATGGAAAAATAAATTAATAATAATAAAAAAGTTGCTGCCATTATAGCATCCTGAAGTCTTCATGCACTGGTCTTTCTCACACACAGAGATTGACAGTCAGGAGCAAACTTTAGGTAAGAAATTAAAAAGTTTTTAAGTTGATGTATTCACTTGTATTATATATGTATATGATTATATTGAACAGGGCTTTGAAAATTCATCATGTCAAAATAATTCTGTCTTCTCTCAGATAAAATTAGTTTCCCCCCCCAAAAAAAACATGTGGAAGAAACTGTATTTCTCTTATGCTACTATTCTTCATATTCTTTTTGCCTTTGAGTTCTGAATTGTTATATTTGTTTTCTATGATTATAAATGAGCAGGACATTTCTGATGGAGCTTTTATGCTAGAAAGAAATAGTCAGAAAGAAAAATTTTCATTAATATCTTGTCCATCTCTTTTGGGAAAATTTTCCAACGTCTAAGACAGCAAGTGTGTCACAGGGAGAAGGTCAGACAGGTAGATTCCAGGGCTTTGTTATTTAACCTAAAACTATATGACAGAAAATTTTCAGATATACCGTAGGGTCATTCTGGACTATCTGGGAAGCCTATTGCTGCTAAAAGCAAATTGATTTCCTTCTAACTCTCACTATATAGTACTCATAATTTACTCATGCTAATTTGCCTTATGATGGCTCTTGGCTTAATGATGGCTTGAATTTGACATCGAACTTGCTCAAACCTCATTATTAATAAATGCAGCAGTTGTATATTAATCAAAAAATGGCAGGATATTAAACTTTCCGCTGAGCGTGAAGTGTTATTTATGTGCTTATGAAGTGGTATTCAGTGTTTGTAAAATTATGATGCCAGGTAAGTGTGGCTTGTGCATCTGCTTATCTCAGATTCACTACTTTGATGAATAATTAACCATACATACATTTGTCAGGATTAGCCACTATTTATCACTCTCTGCTGTGATGAAGTTTTCTGTTAAATAGTATTTTCCATTTCCTTCAGAGACATTTCTGTATTTCCAAAAATAATTAATAGTAATGAAATTCAACATTCTAGGTGAAGTAGTTTCATACAAAGCTCTGTGCCAGAACACATTTGTTGAAAAAGCAGTAGCCAAAAGAATGGAAAAAGGAGTTGGCCCATGATGTGACACAGGGAGAAAGCAGAGGAGACACCAGGCTAAGCAGGTAGCCAGCCAGAACCAAAGGCATAAAAGACCTGATGCTGCTAAATACAGCTGAACATTTCCTCACCCCATCATCCCACAGCTACACAAAAGGAGTAGCATAAGGCAGCAGCCCAAGCCATATGGGTATCTGCAGGAACTCCATCAAAGATCACAACAAAGGCAGTGAGTGAGCTGCCTGCCAAGAGATGGTGGGTTTATGCATCACAAGAGCAGACACTAAGGAAACATCCCTGTCCCATCACCTTCACATTAGTACCCTTCAAAATTACCAGCAAGTTCATGTTTTAAGTTCCCGAAAAAATGCACAGTATTAAAGAAACAGCCACCTGTACTGGTCTGTCCCAGGAACAGGTACAAGTCCGGTGAGCAAGCATTTACAGGAGGTAAAACACTGTTAATCTGTTCACACCAACAATAGGAAATCTGTCAAAAAGAGTAGCCTGCTACTAACTCTCCTGAGACAACAACATGGTGATTTTTGCAAATACAATTTTCCCCTTTGTACATCAGCTCTGAAGGTGATTCAAGGAGCCTTTGTCATAAGGACTCAAGAGAAGGAGGCACAAAGAGGCTCTGGGTGAGTTACTACTTCTACTCACTTGGAATCCCTTTCGCCTTCTGATTTCAAATATTTTCTGTAGGTTTTAGCTAAGTCACTTTACCTTTTTTTTTGTTTTTTTTCCCCATTATTTGCTTTCAGCTTTTGTAAATTACCAGCATTTTTCTATGGAGTGGTCAAAATCCTGTTTGATCATCTTCACAGATCTTTGTATTAGTCTAAGTAGATTTGCAGTGTAATTTTACAGAATTGCCACTCATTGTACATAAAGTACAGTCTGTTTTTCTTATGAAAAATCCAAATCTAAATGCTGTATTGTATTTTTAAAACAAGTTATGTGTCCCTGCAAGTAATTCCACTTAGCAGTGATGGCTTGCAAGGGGTCATCTTGTAAATGGAAAAAAGATAGTATTGCAATAGATCTCCTCAGGTTTCTAACAAAATGGTAACAGAAACTTGATGTATAAAGCATAGTATACGTTTCTTATCTTCATGAATATCAATCAATATTACTTACCTAAAGCTTAACACTCCCCTTTAAAACCAGAATAATAATATGTGTTCACATGTTTTGTTATGTATATACATAACAATGTTTTAGGAATAAGGACTGTATCTCTCTTTCACTAATCCCTGGGATTTATGCATTACACAGAGTCTAAGTGCTATATGTCTCCTGTCTTTTTCTGCCAGACTGCTATTTTTCAAGTCAGTAGCATCTTGTGACAGCATCAGAAACTTTATGGTAGTCTCACATTCATGCATGACCGATTATCTTTTACTCAAAGGCAAAATACTTTGCACTCCAGAACTGGTAAAAATTTTCCCGAGTATGGAGACTCTCTTTCCAGAACACTTGATGATGTCTGTAAGTGTAGGTAAGGTGAAATGAGGCCTCTTCTACGGGCTGCTCCATGTAATAAAGGAGAAGTGACATATTATGGGGCTGCAGTCCCAGGTGCATGCAGGTGACAACAGAAGACAGCAGCTCCTGTGGCTCTGGTCCTCCATAGGACTGCTGTTCTTTTCCACTTGTCCCACCACAAAGCTACATTAAAGATCCTGTAGAATGGACTGGCCTGGACATAGCTTGTGGGGACTATTCTGATGTAGGCATTCAAAGGTGATATGATTTTAGCAATCTAGATCTACTTAGAGTTTTGGCAAAGTATCATGAGCATGCCTGAAATGTCCTTTCTGACAAATAATAAATTCACCAAGCAATCTACAATAAATGTGTTTATACAGTGGATCAAAAGGATGCATTTTTGCTGCATTGAAAGAGAACATGGCATTAGGCAATGACTTTTCAGGATGACAGTTTCTAAGATTTCACACTCATTGTCTTGTGTTGATAGTTTTGCCAGCTGGAATAGAAAATATTTGTGCCTTTTTCTTCAGCCTGTACATGTAATTTTGTCAGAGGTTTGGATTACAAATGTATAGAGCCCAGGACAGTAATACTCATCACATTACTTTATACAGCATATAAACTTAATGCTGCCTTGCTACTAAATCGAGAATTGCTCTTTTTCTTGGACAGATGATAGATCTTCCATGAGATGAATAATATGAAAATATTCATGTCTTTGGAGAACAAAGTCTGGTATTGGCATTCATCTTTCATATATAACAAAATGATTGATACTAGTTTAAATATTAGCCCACCATACAAAATACCAAGGCAGTAATTCATTAGCATGTTGTTGTCCATTCTGTACGGACCAGGTGTAGGAAAACAGCTAGTAGAATACTTGAAAAAGTATTGGAAAACTGCATTGAGGTCACACAATAAGGCAGTTAATGAGTCTTGTTCCCAGCTAAGCCCAATTCAGAGCATGCAAAGTAGCAAGAAGAACAATTAATTGCTAATAAACCACCACATGTTATAATAAACTGGTAATGACCTTGGAGCAAGATGCAAATTCTGTTTTTCATTATTTGATTTTCAGAAGATAACAATAAGCACTTGCAGTGGTAACTTCTGGTTACCACTATGGTTTGTCTAGGTGACTGTTAGTTTAGAACTTGTCTGTAAATAATGTTTTTTCTATAACTGTGTTTGGAGTTTCCCACAGTTTTTAAGTAAATACAGAAATAGCCTTGTCTGCTTCACTTCCTCCTTTTGCTATGATTAAAGAAGGGACCTTTTCTAGAGATGTTTACAGAACTTCTGAGCCATATGATGCCATTCACTGCTATCATATGACCAAAATCTCTGATCAGTCTACTGGTTGCATAGTAAGAGGTCTTCAAGAATTCAGTTTAGACTAGATATTAGGAAGAATTTCTTAACTGAGAGAGTAGTTAGGTGTTGGAACAGGCTGCCCAGGGGGGTGATGGACTCCACGTGCTGGAAATATTTAAACACCATGTAGATGAAGCACTTCAGCACATGCTTTAGTGGGCTGAAGTGTACTCACTTAACCTCGTTCACCCATTACCTTGCTGATCATAAGTGTCATCATCCACTTCTATGGGAAAGCATTAGTGCAGGTTTAGGCCAATTTTATGGGTTCCTTTGAATTGATACAGGCAGTGATGATTGTCCACTCTCCAAGAAAGGAATGTAATACATGACCAATAGCAATTTTGACACATCACAGTCCCCAGTAGGAGCAACTATTCTTGGCAGCTGTTGAGACCAAAAGTCAGCCATTTCCACAGTTCTAAAAAACTTCCTGAATTCAGCTCGAATCCATGTCACTTAGATGTTTCTTACTCTTCATGCAGATATCCTCAGGGAAATGGGCTGCTCTAGGGAATACTCTGATGTCTTTCATCTGCCTGACCTCATTAGTGACAAGGCAGAGCTGGTAGCTAGAGGCTGCACAGGGTACAGGTGTGGTCACACAACAGGTAAATATTCCTTGGATGACACTACAGGAACTTCCAGTACCCAGGGCTTCCTTTTCCAAAATATTAGTTTGAGTGGCCTGCATATATTCCCAAGGGCCAGATGGGCAGGCAGCATGCTTTGCTTCCTGTCAGCCTTGCAATACTGTCATCAATGTAATGTGACTCTTAGCAAGGACTCTTTAAGTACGATTTTAGACAGACTCAGTTCCAAATTTAGCAACCAAGAGCCTCTCTGCTAAGTACTACACAGGGCAAATTCACAAACAATATGTTCCTCAACCTGGATGACCTCAAGTCAGGAGAAAGACAAAGCATAAGGGTCAATGAGAAGATGAACAGAGGTTACAAGAACAGAATTACAATCAATCTGAATAATTTTAATGTAAAATCCAGACAAGATTGGATGAAATGTGTATGGTTATGGGTTGAGTGCATTAAGCTGGTGTGGCTAAAGATATGAAGCTTTGTGCTACTGTTTAAACTCATCAGACCACATACAAAGAGAGGAAAAAAACCCACCTCACAGCCCTAAATTACTTGCTTAAATGAACCTTTTAAAAAGATAGTGATGTACAAGGAACCCTGCAGGATTTAGGAAGCTTATCAGCCTCTATGCAGAGCTGCTTGTTTCTGCTCTGTGTATCCAGCTTTATTCTAAGGGCTGGAAATTAATTTTCTCCTCTCCTCTTGCACTGTTTTATCCGTAGACTGTCAAAGCTGAGAGGTTCAAAATATGTTCCAACCTTGAAAATGCTTCTTTTTTCTTTTTTTTTTTTTTTTTTTTTTCCCAGAAACAACTTTGATAAGTTTTAGTCAATAATCCTGATCAATAACCCTGTATCAGGCTTTAAAACAGTTCTGAAATGCTAGCTTCTCAGGCATGGGAAGACAACTATTCAGCAAATCAAGGGAGGAGTTTCATTACAAGTGACCAAAAGAGCAGCACCTCAATCTTTATGTATTTTTTTTTTACTTTTTAAAAATGGTCCTGTCACTATATGAACATATATCATGCCCTCTGGGAACATTAGAAACTGCAAAGCTTGCCAGTTTAATTCTCTGCTATTTCACTAAAGTGTGAGGAAGCCCAGGCATGAGTATTCATTGTCTTTAAAACACACATTCTGGACAGAGTACCTCTGACACATCTGAGCACATCTGAGCAATCCCCCAACAATTTCAGAGCCTGCTTTAGAAAAGCTGAGCGTGAAGAATATGACTTTAACATTATTCCAGAATCTTTGGGACTTGAGTCTAGTTCAGAAGATAAGCCTACAGAAGCAGAAAAAAGTAAGATACCTCACATAGCCCTCTGAAAATACTATACAGAGATGTGTTAGGTGCATATTGCATAGCAAGCAATTTTTAAGCAAAATATGTAGGAAAGGGAGTGTGAGGAATGGATAGTGTCAACCTTCTGTGTCCCCAGAGTGTTGGATGGCAGAGATGACCTGAAGAATGCATCATAATTAATAAGAGTATAAGTCATAAGCCCGAAGCAATAAGGAGGCAAAGTGGAATTGAATTTTGTGAGTGTGAAACTACTTCTAAGATGGTACAGCTTTAACACCACATTTTGCCAGGGGCTCTGCCAATGGACATACTAAACCTTCAATGCTGTGTAACATCTTTCCCAGGGAAAAGCAGAGGGCTTTTTCATGCTGAATATTGTTATAAAATGTGACAAAAATATGAGAGGAAAACTAGATTCCTAACCAACAACTTACTGTGATTTAGGAATAGTAGCCAACATCCACTGTGATTTAATTTGTCTATTGACCAAAAGGCTTTCAGAGTGCATATAGGCAATTTCTCTGCACTGCTCAGTTCATTGGTGTAATTCAAACCAAACAGTAAAAATATTCATTTCATCACATGAATCAATGTGCAAATCATAGAACTGAGGAAAAGCTGCATGAGCAATGCAGAAAAGATGGAATTTATCTTGGAGATAAGTACTAAGACCAAGGGCTTAAGATACACACAGTACGTCTTAAAAGCACGTGGCAAACATGTTACATCACCCGTTTGTGGTTTCAGTCTGAGGCCAGCTACATCACTTTTCCAAGCAGAATTTAAGAGTATTGGAAGGTTTCATCATTGGCTCCTGGGTAGGCAGGCAAGGGATGGATCAGCTTGATATAAATACCCCCATTGTCAGTGATGGGGAGTAGGAAGGCAGAGGCAAGTATGTACAAGATATAAGACCTTTTCTGGTGTCAAATTCCAGGTTGCTTCTTTCCTGCTGTCAGGCTCTGTGAAAGGCTCACTGCAAGCTGGCATAATGGCTGAAAATGGGAAAGAGAGAAAACAGCAGTTTGAGAAAAATCTGCATTTATTCAGTCAAAGTTTAAATGGTTGCAGTAATCTTAAATAAAAAAATGTTATGCAGTCTACGGTAGAATAAAGGGCAAAGTTTACAACTTTACAGTTGCATATTTAAAAACAATGTTTTGTTTTTTTTTTTTTTAAAAAAAAACACCTTGTGTTTTAAAAACATATTTAATTCAATTAGTTTCCAAAACATTCAAGTCACATAGAGCAGCTATCATCAGGACCCCAAGGGGTGACTCCTACCTATGTTTCTCATAATGCTCACAAACATCTCTTTTTCTTAAAGAAACCTGTAATCTTGCATGGTTCTCATTTCCTTTCATTGCATTAGTATTGACTTCATTAGTACTAATTATCCTTTTGAGTGCCTTATTTCAGATGGCTAAGACACCCTGTAATGGAAGCTGCATCAATTAACTCTGTTCTGAACTGGGAGAGTAGATTGGAAGATCTTTGGGGCAAGAATTATTCCTTCTTTTTTATCTAAACAGCCCCTAAGAGTAACTATTTTTTCTGATCTTGGTCAAAGACTCCAAAGCATTGCTGTAATAGAAACACAACGGTCCACATTCCATTGCCAGTGAGTGATTTAATGTAGTTCACATGGCGCAGAGGGAATTAGGAGTCCTGAGCCTAGACCAGAAGAGATGCTGCATTGCAACTTGGCCTCTGCTATAATAACAGCTTTTGCTGTGCAGCCTTCCTCAGCATTGTTGACCAAAAGCTTACAAAAAACCCCATTGTATTTTGTTTGGCTTTACGATCATGAAATTTAATATAAGAATAATTTAAATTTCATTCCTTCTGTGACTTAAGCTTTGCATTTGTAGCCCATTTTCTCAACATTACAAAATAAATGCTTACAGGTAGAATAGGTAAACAGAATATTTTTTACATTTAGCCTCAGAACAATGTAAACCTGTCAAAACTAACAACTCTTGGTGCTTTCACTGCTAAAAAACACATAATCTAAAAAATATATATTATTTTATTTTTATTAACATTTATGTTTAGATTCTTATGAGTCAGAAACACTAGCAATAATTTCTGAGAGTGCACCATAAAAAGCACAATTAGGGGAATGCCATATCAGAGCTTTTCCTCAATCAAAGTGCACAGAAAAAATTTATTTCTACTGATCTGTGCAATAGTTATGGGAATAACAGCCTCAGGCATTCTACCCTTTAATCTCCAGCCACAAAATACTGCGTATAATAAAAAACTGTTCATGAGCTTGTGTGTATATACATAAATATTTACAATCCAGTCACCATTTCACACTCCAGCAGTGCTATACTAAAGACTTTCATAACTGCAATTCCCAGTAAGTGCAAATGTAGAAATTAAATGCTGCAGGGCACCGAGTGAAATGAGACACAGTTCATCCATTTAAGATTCCAGTCTGGAAATTCAGGTATCATAGCTATATCAGCAGCCACACATCCCTCTCATTAGTGGTGAATAAACTGGGCCACACGTCACATAGGATTAAGTACAGGCCATAGAGTAAAGGAGCAACTGGAAAACAAAAGAAAACAACCTGGCCCCCATTTCCTTCAACAGAAATAATCTTTTCAGTGAGCTGTGCTTAACTTGAGCCTTTAAAAAAATGCCCTAAGCAGCTGGCCAATGGGGTGAAATTCCTTTTGCTCTAGTTTTAGGTCATAGGACCTAGTTTTAGGTCCATAGGTAGCCGCAGGGGCATCAGGGTCCCCAGGCTCTCATCTGAGTCCTTAAGGAGGTTTGGGGGAGGTGGGACCTGCTCAGCAGGGCAGAGGGGAAGCTAAAACACCCCCATACCATGGCTGCAGTCAGGGGCTGGAATGGGATGTGGGTCTCTCCCACCAAGCAGAGGGTGTCCCCAGCCCCACACCGAGCCCTCACAGGGTGGCAGGGGATGTCCCCCAGCATCCACCCTACTCACCTCTGCCACCAGATTGATGGAGCCACACAGGGTCTCCTGGTGCAAGGCTGACAAGAGAAGCAAAAGTTCCAGTTTTACCCGTGTGCATGACCATGCTTTATCTGTAGGATGATTCACCTAGGAGGATGTCTATTTTTGTAGAGAAATCAAAATTTTAAAGCATTTATCTATTAAGAAACAGTATGTCACAGCTTAGCAGTTTGGGCAGGCCACAAACCTAATGACAGAATTCCTCTCTATTCCCACCCTCCTCCACAAAGGGAAGATAAAAGGGGAATGAAGACCGAAGACTACAAGTTGGAAAATCAAAACAAATGGGTACAGATTTTGCTAACACATGGGAAAGGCAATAACATAAAGGACAAAGTAACAAAGAGTACAAATGCATACAAATATGGACGTGGTGAGCTGGTGGACAGGGACAGCAGCACGGACAGCAGAAGAAAAGAGGGAGGAGCGGCTGACTTCCCAATTTTTATGGAGTATGGGCAGGAAATAGGAGGGAATAGATCCCTCCCTTTACGTTCCATCTCTTTCAAAGTCCAAAAGCCCTCCTGCTTTAGTTCCTCATGTTCAAACGATGACAGGGTAAATGCCTCATGAATAGAATTGGTGTGTATGTTTGAGTACATTTTTGCCCACACCAAATAACATCTTTATGTGTTGTTAAGTGTATGCTGAAAAGGATGAAGAGAGAGTTTCTCTGTGTGTTTGCAATCTGCAGTACGGAGTGATGAGTGAAGTTCTGATTAGCAATGTTTTATTGCACAACTGTAGATCACTCTAGGAATAAGAAAGAAGTCAGAGACCTCAACATGACCTGCGAAATATAGTAATGATTGGATTATTTTTATCATGACACCTGCACTACTAGTTAGTTTTTAAAACCTATCTAAAATGTGTACTTCAGAAATGTATTTCCCTAGAATACATCTATTTTCTGGTGCACATTTCTTGAGGCTGATGTGTTTCTCATACTTTTTTGATTGAGTAGTGCTGGAACAAAAAGTGAACGGATTGGATTTATTGGAAAGGACTGAGAAATAGCTATGAAGGGTCATAAATTGCACTGACAGCAGGAAAATTATATTGAACAATATCCAGTGATTGCACTGAAATGATTCTTCATGAGGCTAAATTTAAATTATATTTCTGAAGACTCAGGAAATAACTACAGAATGCTTAAAATTAGTGCAGGAAAATTGTTTCCAGCAATGAGCAAGGATTGAACTGGAAAACAATTCATTGTAGCACTGAATTTTTAAAAATAACTTTTTTTTTTTTTTTTTTTTTTTTTTTACCTTGAATTTGGCATTGAGGGGCTCTGAATGTCTTCTATCAAATTAAGTATTTGGGTCATGAAATCAGTGAGTTTTTCTCTCTTTGCTATAAAAAGGATGAGAACTTTCCTTCCAAGACAAAATTTCCATGTATAATCGACTTAGCATTCAGTGATAACTCATTATCATCACAGACTAAATAAAGCAGAATAGTCTAGTAGCTTTGTTTGCATTATTCTGCTCCATGAGTCCTGACCTAAACTTAATTCAGCTGAGCACAGCTGCATTGTCACTGTCTTTTGCAAATTGAGTTGATGTCCTTGCTACTTCTTCCAGCACTGATTTATAACTATTTAGTAAAATATTGCTAATCAACACTTCACCCATACCCACAAACCCACTCAAAACTGATCTTTCCATGCTCTTCAACAAAGAGTTAATAGTAATTATGGTAACAAGTCTTCAGAGAAAAGAATCAACAGAACTTGTGTAGACTATTGTAAATGTTGTTAGAAATTAAATAATGCTTCAGGAATTCCACAAACAATAGTATATGGCACTTCATTATTTATAAAAGTTTATTTTTATTTCTACAAAGCTATAAAAAATTCAGAGACTCTAAAATTATCATTCAGTCCTCCAAGTACAATAATAAAACTCCATTGCTTTGAAAATCATGTTGGCATTTATTCTGGTTTTATTTTTCAAAGTAACTTGTCTTTTCTTCCATCTTAAACAGAAAATAGTAGGAAGGTCCTATTAATAAGAAAACTACCTTACAATGAAAAACACGGAGGTCTTCTTTCTGTAGGTAAAATTAAAAAATCTTGAATTTCTGTTTTGTCTGATTAAAATCTCTTTCTGTAAAGGGCTGTAATTCTTTATGCTCCACCTATCAGTTTCAACAAATACATAAGCCATAAAGTGCATGAAATAATTAATTTGTAGAATTAAAGTGCTGTAAAATTGTTTTAATGCATCTAGTAATGAGGCCCAAGACTTTAAAAACAGCTGTGATCTCCAAGGGATTCTGTTAGGACTTACTTTATAATGGATAAATTGGCAATAATTTCTATGGAAGAATAGTTTGAGTACTAAGTTTTTGGTCACTTTGGAAATGTGTGTCTTACTCTGGCATTTATCACATTCAAGCAGAAAATTAATTTGTTTCCTTCCAAGTTAGATATTTGTTTGAATGGACACCATTTCCCACATTTTCTTTCTTTGCTTTTGTTTTTATTTCTCATTGTATAGCTAGATGAAATGAATCCCTCCATAGTGTCACTGTGTGGTTTCTTAGGAGAAAAGGCATCCATCCCTACAGAGAAATGTGTCTGAAATGGATGGGGAGAAAGAAGGGAGCAACTTTCTGAAAACAGTTGGAGTTGGCACACTGTCCAAAACTAAATTATTTAAAGAAGTCATAAACAAGCTATAAACAGGTCTAAATTCTGGCATTATTTTCAACATAAGCATGAGATATCAAAACATACTTTGTTTTTGTCACCCTAGGCAAAACATACTGAATATGCCACAAAATGCCATCAAGTAAAAGAACACAGAAATAAAACCACCAAAGTGAAGTTTTCTTTTACATAAGACTTCTTCACAGTGGGCATTCCCCTGTGTCCATAGCAGCTATTGATGCTTTCAGTTTTTGAGTTCATTCATTACTGTTGCTGATATCCACATGCAGCAGCCTTTTGAGTCTATATGAATAAGAGCCTTGACAGAATTTTAAGACAGACAGGGATAATACTATTTTGTATATATATATATAGTGTACTTTATTTTCACCAATTAGCTTTGACAGTTTTAATAAAAACTTACTAAACCTTTATCTCTTTTGTGTGTCTGAGTCAGTCTCATAAACACTGGGTAAATCCTCACAGACAACTGGATATAGGTGGTGAAAAGCAGACCCAGGTTTTGCACAAACAAGATCCTAACCCAGTTTTTCTGCGTCCTTCACTGAAAACAGACAAAATAAATGACAAAGAATTGAGGGCAATTGTTTTTCAGCTGCCTCTTCACTCTCCTGAAAAGCTGTAGAAAAATTGGAAAGAGCCAAGAAGATGACTTTTTTTGTTCATAATCAGTATAAAGGGAAGCTATGTAGTGTCTCTCTTTTCTTGAGATGTTTTACCTGCCAGACCACAGGTTTCTCATGAGAATAATATTTCTCATTGCACTAAATCATTTATTTCCAGATGCTGTTGTCCTCCCTCTTTGCCCCCCAGATTATCCTCAAGATATTCTGTTTATTAATACACAGAAAGGTCCTACCTTCCTTGTTTACAGTCTGCTCCTTATGTCAAGAAAGAGAAAAGACAGAAACAAAAAGTAAATCAAACAAATTGATGTACTTACTATGTGAAAGGGATTACATCACTTATCTTATTTGGTTCATAAAAAATGAAGTAGAAAGGCAATTATTGGTTCAATTCCATAAAAAATATTCTGGCAAAAATTGTAGGGCTGGTACAGCCACTAGATTCTTCATGGTATGAAAGGAAGCTTTTCATGCTCGTTTTAGCTTTCAAGTCTCAGCATACAAGTCAGTAGGCAGACAAGTGTTTCAAAACCTATGACTGAGACTGTTATTACAGCTCTCTTAAAAAACTATGGAACATAAACCAAATTTCCTGTAGAAGTACTGATGATCTCTTCTGGGAGAATCTCAAAGAGATCTTTTAGGTTTTTTAACAAGACATGCCTTCAATATCATTAAAAACCACCACTAGAACCCCTTCAGAACAAGTCTGGGAGTGAAACAAGGGAACAACTACTTACAGCTTTTCAACTGCTCCATTCTGTGTTCTGTGATCTTTTATCCTAAAAGGAAAGGAGAAAGTGAATTGTAAATACCTGATTCCCCAAATGCCTGCACACTTTTAAGAAAATGTGTCTTGGCTCCTTAGCCACTGTATAAATGGCAGGATTCTTGCTTTACTTTTAGCTTGCCAAAACAGCAACACAGTATGTGAAAATATTGGCTCTTACCCACTCATTCCTTTGGGGAATGGTTTTAGGTCTAGTTAACTTATCCTCCCGTATGGATCAGGAAAAGCTGCTTATCAGTATGGACACCACAGACTGTATGAAAGGATCTTAAGAAATACGGCACATATGTAAATGCTAAAAAGGCAGAAAATAATCACAAGCATCAGGAGTAGCTGGAAACGTGTGCAGGGGAGAAGTCTTGGGAGAGAAAGTCAGAATTCACCTTGTTGTGAACAACCTTAGCGCTGAGATGATGCAGTCTGTACCAGGCATTAAAGCTTGGAAATTGGTTTGTGTGCTTTACATTCAAATCCAGATGCAAAGTTAAAAGAGCTTTATTGGATGACATGGAAAAGCAGAGACTGTTTCAGAAATAGACTAAAGGCTTTGCTCGTATCTCTCTTCAGGACTGAAGGTGAAGTTAGTAAAAAAGGATTGTGAAGGGACAAGCCCCTGTGATTACAACTGCTGTCACATTACCCCTCAGGTCTTTGTTATGGTTCTTGATTTAAATGTAATTGAAAACCCTTCTCAGTAACATATTTGCCAAACACATTAGAACAGAGATCAGTCCTGGAATCAGAGCCTGTTGTTTGGGAGAGGAACAGGAATTGCTTATTGTAAAGGAGTAAGTGCATTTGCTTCGTGTCAGTTCTTATATTCACTAAGGAATAACTAGATCTTTATTCTGGAGCTATCAAAATCTTCACGCACCATGAAACTGCAGACCTATGTAGGACAGAGTCACATTTATGGAATGACATGCTAGGTAAATTAACAAGCAGTGGTTATGTACACACACACACATATATATGACATTGGCAATAATAAAGATACTTGTATTTCTTTATTATGCTAAATATGTATGTATTAAATGTATGTTAAGTACATAGACTTAGTAAGTTCTCCTCATTTCAAGCACTGATAATATTAAACATCCAGAGAAACAGCATTGAAAATCACATTATAGTTATCTCTGAAAACTGTAAAACTAGATCAGATTTCTAAACATATAAACAAAAAAATTACATCAAAATAATGAGAAATAAGAAGACATAAAATGCCAACTTGAACTACTTTATTATTATACAGCTATGAATACATCCTCTATGAGTAGTTCTTGAAGCTGCATTGCTCCCACTCAGATTTACTCAATCTGCTTTCTTAGAATTGGAAAACTGCAACAAGGAGCAGTTTATAATCATTACTTATTACTTAAAAACTTTTTAAAAGCTTTGTTTTCTTGTTTCACATATTCACTCTGAATACCTCATTTTACTAACAAGTTATTCCCCCTTTCCTTACTGTTATTAAGGACCAAAACTAAACAACACTTTAAAAGGAAATCCATTTGGCCCTCACTACTGAGCCTGTTATCTAGCCTTGTTTACTTGAATTGTTGAAATAAATTAATAAACTGTGTATCAGAAAGTTTGTGTATATTTAAATAAATTTACAAGTTACAGAAGTGGACACAAAATTATAAATCTAAACAGTCAAAGAAAATAAATTCCACCTTTTCCCAGATCCTTCAAGATATACTGAATAAGCTGTGGGCATTTGGTGGCTCATCCTTACTATATACTTCTTTTAAAAGTCAGCAAGTTTGTGGACAAAAGGATTAGGAGGCAGTTAGGAGGCAAAATACAAGTGACTGCAGAAATTTCCCTCCTGTTCTCAAGCAGTAGAGAAGAAACCTGTTCCCTTCTCTAGTGTATCACTTCTTATGGAGTACTGAAGATGAGAGTTACCTAGTTACTCTTCCCTTCATCCCAACTAAGCCAATCAACCCCTTCATCCCTTCTTATGGATGAATTTGAAATGCAAAAATGCATTGAAAGTGTGTTACATAATTCTGTTAGTTACATTTAAATATTCCACAGTATTAACTGTAAGGAGTGAATAGAGGCTACAGCATTCTTTAAAATATCTGAAATTGCAGTAGAATAAGTTAATAAAGATTAAATGGAGTTTTCATGTCAGCTTGAGAAAGAATAAGAATTTCAATATGTTATATTAGTCGTTCCAGACTAGCTTTGCAGTTTCCCAGGGAAACTTATGTAAATTTGGTATTAATAAAAAGTATTAGAATTGCACAAGATATGAATTTTTAAAAGGGACTGACAGATGGTACTGGCAAGCAGAGATTATAAATAACCCATTATGTTCTCCAAGTTGTTAAATATTTTGTTGTACTTTTAAATTATTATTTCTTCTCCACATGGTTTTTAATTGCTAACTATTTTTAAAAGCTAAGAAATAAGCCAAAAGTTATAATACATGAAGGCATTGGTTTCTCATTTCTGTTTCAACAATCAAAGCATGCAATTTATCTTGTTGACATAGGTCACTAGAAATGTACAGGAAGCCCCAACACAAACTTTCTAGGGCAAGTACTTACAAGGCAGCATGAGCTTTTTGTCATTTTGCATTTCTTTGCAGCTTTTCAGGACGATTGTATGAATGAAAGAGTGCATGAACATGGACAAGGAACACTTTGGGGTAGTCTATCTATTCTTTATGCAGTGTGCCAAGAAAGTTAAATGGAAGAAAAGCTAGATTGTTGAGGTCAATCTTTTGACAAACAGCTGAAGCAAGATTTTACCCTCTTTGGTGGAACCTTGGTTTAAATGTAAGTACTGAAAATCTGGGATGGCTCCATGGTATGAGACTGCATTGCAGAAATTGGAGGTAATAGTTGGAGAGTGTATTTATCTACATAAAATACACTCACCTCCTGGTATCTCAGCAGATTGACTACTGCTTTAAACACTGTTACTCCCAATTGTATAATAGTAAAACTCCTGTTGTCTTCTACATGAGCAGGGAAGGATTTTTCTCTCTTAAATTCTATGGGAGGGGATACCTAAAAATAATCACACTACCAAACCTCACCTGTGACATGATAATCTGGTCTCTTTAGACTCTGCAGTTAGGAAAGGTAACACAGACTGTCCAAATCACATTTCAGTTCTGAGCATCTTTCTCCTAGAACCAAACTCTCTCTCCAGTTCATGCAGAGAGAGCCTAGGGACTGATTTGCTGTTTAGGGTAAAGCAGGATTCTGGGAAATTTTGTTTTATTCTCAATTTTTGTATAAAGTGGAAATAATTATTAGACTTCTGAGTGATTGACACCACAGTCATGCAATTATGTTCAATTTTTGTTTTAATTCCTGCCAATTGCATTTTTATTACTCATTATTATAAAACCTATATATATTTTAAAATGTCTTCATTAGTATGTGAGCTCTGCTTCATTTTATTTGAATTATTAATTCCATTGAAGACAGAAATAGCAGGTATAGAGAGAATACTCTCAAATATCTGCAGTTTGCATGACTGTTTTGCTGCTACAGTTTCATTTTTCTGTCATTAAAAATTTTCTGAACATTTAACTCAACGATATCCAACTGTTTTCTGTATCCAAAGTTTTCTCAGCTGTATCCCAGACCCCTCTTAAAACAATTTCAAATCTCTTTTGAAGAACCATCTATTACCTAGTCTTTAATCTCAATTTCTTTTGTTGGTAAGGAGGTTGTTCCACAGGATTGCAAAGTGAGTGTAAAAAGGTCTTACTGACATTTTAAAACTGAATTTTAGAAACCTCTGGTTCTGATTTTTTTCCTTAGCCTTTAGTATTTGCCAGTGTTTCATCTTCCTTTATCCAGATAATCAATGATTCTAATTTTTTTTATTAGTGTTACTCCAAAGAATGTGCACAAGACAAAAAGCATTGCTGTAGTACTTCAAAGCTATCTAGCACTGTTACATAAATCTGAGTTATTACAACTTTAGAATCTGAAAACAGTCTGATAAAATTAAATATACATCCTAATTCTTAGAAGACACCCAGACATTCTCATTTATTCTTTTTCCAAAAGTCCTGCGAGTGACTTGAAGGGACAAAACACTTATTGCGTTCTCACCTTATCCTTTCATCTGCCCTTTTCCATAAAAAGCAACATATTTGTGATACAATTTTTCATCAAAATCTATGCTTTTGAAAGTGAGACATGCAGGGAGGGAATTTTTTACTTTTGTTTTCATAAAAGTAAGGTATGCATAAAAATGACTGTTGCAGCTTACCCATAATACTCCATGAGAAAAAAAACATTAGTCTTCACTGTGCATAATGCCTTCTTTTTTTCCAATAATATACATAAAGAAGCAAGTCTGTGATAGCTCAAGCATGGAAGTTGGAGTTCCCTGAGGAACTTGTTCTTTTAGCATTTTCATCAGTATGCAAGAAATCCTGTCCCTTCATTGAGAGAATGCTTTATTTTAGTCTGTTGGCATCTATGAAAAATTATTTAGAAAATGATGGTACTCATACTGTTCTTTCATAAAGAGAAAACAAGATATTTTTTATAATGGCAAATGAACTGCTCCCACTGTTTTTAAAAAACAAGAGTGCTGGCAGAACACTTATGCAGATATACACGTCTTTATACGTATCCTGTATGTGTTTAGAAACATCTGCTCTTGATTGAGCTGTTCAAACCCTGATTTAGTGAGATAGCTTTATGTTGCTGTCTACAGAGTTCTGAGCTGATGTTTCCTTTTAAAACTGGGATTTCAGTTAAAATGGTATTGTTAGCATTACATTTTTATTTTTAAATAAATAAATAAAAGGAGGTGCCCAGCAGATCCAAATCATCGTGACTTCTCAGCACAAATGAACAGTGAGCACTAAAGATCTAACTTCAGTAGGTAGTGGAGGCCATATAAAGACCAAAGAAAACATTTCCTTAGCTATAACTTTTGCTATAACCACAGATTTTCTAAAAGTAACAAACAGTTTGAGTAGAAAAACTGAATAACTAAAAATTTTCTAGTCACTGAGATGGTACTTCTTCTAGGTCTTCTTCTAGGACATAGAGAGAGAAGTAAGGGGATTATGGAGAGAAGTACTATTAACTGAATTTACTCATCCTGGGGTTTCTTTTACATTTGTGTTTTTGGTATAAAAAAGTTCAATATTTTATAATATTTAGCACTGATGCTGGTTAATAGGAAAGCCTTTGTTTCTCTGTTCCCAACTATGTGATGATCTGATGAGAAGGAATTCCAGGCATCGCCTTTCTATTGTGAAGTTTTCCTCATAAAATTTATACCTTTGTGAAAATTTTTTTTAAAACTATGCCACTAGGTTATTAACAATGATTTTTGCACTGTTTGTGTGCACTGTTTTTCTAATATGTAGAAAAATTATCAGTTCTTATTCAAGAGAAAGAAAGATAGTTTTCCACTGCTTTTGCTTCATGACTGCAAAACTTGTCTAAATGTATCAAAGGATTAAAATAGAATATAACATGGAGGATGACTTGATGTGAAAGGTTTGTGGGGGTAGAGAAAGCTTGGGAGAGAGAATAGGGAGAACAAAAGCAAGAGCACTCATGGGTTCAAATGAAACCAGTTTCATAGGTGAAGGAGTAACAGGGAAAAAAAATCCAACATGAGGCAAAGGAAATCATTGCCTCCCATAGGCAGCCTGATATCCCTCCACTGTCTGCACAGTAACCACCTTGGAGAACAAAACAACCTCCTATTTTTCCTCTAACCCAGATTTTTTGCTGAGTTACGATGTTGTTATGGTCTTAAGTAACTTATAATTTTTGCATCCACAAGAAAAATGTCCAGTCCCCAATGGTTGGGTGCAAGCATAAAGTTTTATTCGACAAATAACACAAGAAAAGTGATATAACCTCGTGGAGATATGGGAAACAGGTTGTGAGGAAAAAGAGAAAAGGAAAAGATACAAGGAAAAAAGAGAAAGAGATGGGAGAGAAAAAAGTAAGAAAGCAAGCAAGAAAGAAAAGAATGAGGGGGTTTGAGAAAGTCACCACCACGGGTCCAGAGGTGTCTGGCGAAGGTTTCCTGTTTGTGGTGCTGTTCTGATTCTGGCCCAGTGCAGGATGGTGGCTCGTTGAAGGACGATGACCCAATGTGAACCTCAGTATTGCTTATGTGCCCCTAAATTCCCACCATTGCAGGCAAATGATTCACTCCTACTTTGCTGTCCCAGGATGAGGCATAAGTTAGTCAGTTGCCCTCTATCAGCAGGAGAGGAGCAGAGGTGTCCCATTCAATTCAGAGACACTTTGCCCAAGGCAACATCTCACTGCAAATGACATTCAATTCAGTGTAAGTCTGCCCCCCCCATAAAAAAAAATAAAATTCCTGTTTGTCACATTGTCATTTGGGGCAAAGAAAATTCAGCCTTATATGCCCTGTAATATTCCTCTGGCCAATTGGTGTCAGCTGGCCCAGCTGTGTCCCTGCCCACCAGTCTGCTGCCCACCCTCAGCATACTTGCTGGGGTGGAGGCAGAGTGGTGAAAAAGGAAAGGCTTTGATGCTGTGCTATCACTGTTCTGCAGTAGCCAAAACATCAGTGTGTTATTGACCCCGTCTTAGTCACAAAAGCCAAACAGAGCCATAAGGGTTGTCATAAAGGAAATAGATTTAACAGCCAGGTTTATTTAGCTGTGTGGCTTGCTCTTCTCTCTAATTACATATCAAACCAGCAGACATACCAGCAGAGACAACAGATTTACACAGGATTTTCTGATGGTTTTGAGAAATACTGTTAAATCACTGAGCAACTTTCAACCTTTTTAGGGACAGTGCTGAAAATAAATGGGAGGAGGATATGGAACTGGTTAAATGCCAACAGATTTTCAGTAACTGTCTTTCCTGAAAGCTTTATAGAGAGTTGATTATGTTGTAGGCAGTTGTACATTCTTTAAGCAATACAATTGCTCAAGTAAATTTTGCTGTTTAGGCTACAGATGTTTCATTCTGTCTATAATCAAGCCTAATAAAAACTAATAAAACTGAATAACTGGTCATGCCATAAGGAGATTTGACTCAGCATACTTTTGTGTTTAAAAATGCTCTAGATACAGATTAAGCTTTATTCACTTGGAAAAGGTAATTTAAATTATGAGACAAGTGCTATCTCTTGTTTCATTACAATTCCTCTGCTTTCTCATATTGTATTTTTTTATTTATTTTCAATCTGAGGACGGATGTAAATCTTTCTCAGGACAGAGGAGACAGCAGCCATTAATTACTACTTCAGTTCAAAACTGAACAAGCCAGACTATTTCTCTAGCTAACCTTCAATTTGTAATGTTATGGATATGGATCTTCATAAAGATGTTGCAAAGCACATACAATAGCAATACAACTGGTATTTCTGGCAGATAGAAAGCAAATAATGAAGAATTATTTTAAGCACTCACGGAAGAATGGTTTTAGCACAGAAGACACATTAATTTACGTTGAAATTCAATGCCTCAGTCTGTCACACTGACCATGCCTTAAAACCATAGGCTCTTAGCCCCTGAACTCTTGCTTTTGAGCTTGCATTTGAAGCTTTTATTGCATGGGATGTTTTTGATTTAAAACTCTTAGTAGGGTAGAAGACAAAAGTACACAAAAACTCTTTCTCTATATATATAACGAAAGACCCCATAGCTCATAACAATATAATACAGGAGTTTTGCCCTTTCTCTACAGTGTCAGAAAAGTGGAGGTCTTTCAGACTAGGGGTAAACACAACCCTCTCTGAATTCTATACATGCAGAAGTATGTTACAGATAAAGTATCCAGATGTCATGGAAGGTATAATACATTTTTAATACAAGGAAAGATTAAAAATGCAACACTCTCTGAATACTGTATCTGTAATGACATGTTTTGTGGGAGGAATCCAGACCTCCTGAAAAGGTTATTATATTTTTAATACATGAAAAGATTAAAAATCAACAAGAACAACTCATAATGAATGATGTTTAGATTATATGAATTTACCCATTGTCTCTTTGAAAACCACTACTATTTCCAATTTACATAACTAAACTAATTGCCATATCAGCATTTGCCCACGTTAACAAGAAGGATGACATGGAAGCTTTACTACATGGCAGAATAACTAAATAGGATCATAATTGAAGATCTTCAAATGAAAATAATTCAAAATACATTTTAAAAGGGCAATAAATCATTACAGTAGAAGTTGGTTACCAGACAGGTGCATCATAAAATTGTCTCAATATAGTAATTTTTTAAAGAAACCCACAACTAAAAGTCCTTGTCTATCTATGCTGTAATGCGTGTCTGGATAATTTCCAGCCCATTTCTTGCTCTGAAAACAGGGAAGTCTCAAAACCTATTTGTTTCTGTGCACTTATGTTGGATATGGTCACCACTTTTCCCTACACATCCAAATCAGCAGCTGAGCTACTGGACCAGATCTTCTCTTTCCTCAGCAGCCTCTGAGGTCTCTGGGGCAATATCTTGAGCTATGCTTTGTCTTAGCCCATCTTGCACACTTTGTAACCCTGAATACTGTTTTTATTTCCTCTTGCTTTTCTTCTTTTGTAAATGATAGTTGGCTACACCCATACAGGGGCTGAGTATACTTTTACTGTGAATACCATGGAGTGTATTGTGCCTCTAGCCTAGAGACCTTTGTCAGAACCATGCGCAGTTCTACTTAAGCTACACCTTGGGTTTTTACTCAGTTTTTTCCAAAGCAATATGTCCTCTGGGGACTAAACCTGCCTGTGTATTGACAGAGCACTGCTACACCTCCCCTCCAGCCTGTCCTCTCCACAGCTTTAGAATATCTGTATTCCAAGATTCTTTTGTAACCCAAATATCCACTGAACTTGAAAATCAGAAATCCCTGGAGGCAGAAAGAGAGGGGAGTGGGTTAAGAGATGATTCATACTCTGACTTCCAGATAGCAAAAGTGGGAATACAGTGTTGTACACCCCGACTGCTACATGCCTACTTATAAAGCAGCTCACAGAAGATATTGGCACTGCCTGCAGAGACTCCAAATGGTAAAATCCCTGTGTTAAATATTTATGCTCCAAATACAGTTTGTATGAATAGAAATAGAGTACCACAAACTGAAGTATTCTCATTTTGAAAAACTATTACAATGTGCAATTAACTTGACAAAGGAACATAAGACCTATTATCTTTCCTCTGGCACTGGAAATCCAGGGAAGTTTTTCTTATTTGCAATGAGCTCTAAAGGTTGTAATATGATTTGAAGTAAAAAGTAATATTTTTTTCTTTTAGGATCCTGTTTTGATTTTTTTTGTTTGGTTTTGTTTGTTTAATTTGTTTCAGTTTTTCTGCTACTTCATTGCCAGTATTTTATATTTTAAAAGATGTTAGACAGTGTATGCCCCTACCAAATATCTCATAAAAATATACTGGTTTGTCACACAATAAAAAAAGCAACGTACCCATAGTACTGTAATATCTGAAATCATTACCACAGGTGTGGTATTTGTGAAATATATAAAAAGATTGTTCTGAAAAACAATTCCAAGCCAGACTTCACAGAAGTGTAGATAGTGAGTTTGAGGTTTCCTGAATTTTTTCTTCTCAGAGAGCTACAGGACAACATCTTTGTTGTCTGGTGACATGGTATGAAAACAAAATAATCCATTTTAACATGCAAATAAGTAAAGAGGGTTCTGAACTCAGGAAGGCATAAATGAAAGGTGAAAAAGAAGTGTGGGAAGAAATGGACTAGGAATAGGTGTACAGGCAAAGTGGACATTGCTGCAGTTGCAAGCAATAAGAGAATGGATAAAAGGAACTCCAGCCTTCCTTATTTTTTATACAGAAGGTGATACTCTCAAGCTGTTTTGCAGATGTGCTCGGGAGA
Source organism: Calypte anna (assembly GCF_003957555.1). Taxonomy (NCBI): domain Eukaryota; kingdom Metazoa; phylum Chordata; class Aves; order Apodiformes; family Trochilidae; genus Calypte; species Calypte anna. The sequence continues at coordinate 69,078,960 of NC_044244.1, read as the reverse complement.
AAAAATGCAATTAGTGAGAGCCCTGTTTTGAATCTTAGAAGACATCACATGCTGCTAAATACTCTGAAAAATATACCTTGGGCTTCTGCAATTAGCATCCACAGCTACTTATCGAAAATATATGAATTATCTGTATACTTAAATTCTAGGTGGACAAGTAGGTATAATACTTCCACTTTTTTTTCACAGAGTTGATACTAAAATACATGCTTTAACATCTCTTATATATTTCTTATAATGTAGAAACTGAAACCCTTAAAAACCAAGTAGCTGTGTTTTCTGCTCAGGATATCGACAACATATTAGTGAAAAGGGAATTTAGCCAGGAACTGCCTGATCTTTATGGAAAGCAATACTGAGCAACTATGCATTCAGTGAAGGATGCATGAAATCTGTGATGAAAGAACAGAATGAGAGCTTATATGTGAAATCTGAAATCCATAATCAAAGAGGATCCAAATTAAGGCTTAAGCAATTAAGCAACAGGAATTATGTGCTGCTCAAAAATTGTCTGCTTCATTCAGCACTTAAAGACCACAAAGTTCTTTCAACATAGGGAATCTTTCATGTAGTATTCATATACTTTAGAGAGCTATCATTCCCAATTATATTGAGTAAGTTGGTGCTGGTTGACAATAAATATTATTGCACCACAATTTCTACAAGCTATGCTGTACTCCTGAGGGTTTCTGAAAAGTTGAAAATGTAAAAAAAGGATGTTTTGCCTGGATGTAAAAAGACACCCTGCCTACCTGTTGTCAGGAGACAACAGCTGACAGCCTCACCAAGATTCAGGCATGCATATAGAAGTCAAAGTTCATTCAAAGATTTTGTAAAATGCTGGCCATGTGAAAGTAGAAATCATCAACTTATTAATTAGTCATGAGAATCTGCAAACATTTATTTAGGATTATCTCCACACAATTCCTTGTGGAATTACTGGTTTTAATTATTTATTTGTGTTCACAAACTGACTTCAGGAAAATAAAATATTGTTAAATATGAGACAAAGAATGGATTAATATTTTCTCCTGAGTTTCTGTTAAAATTTCTCTGATAAACACCTTTATATTCTAGCCATTCATCCTTTAAAGGTCAGGCCAGTTCATGTGTAGGAACAGTCTGATTAAACTTTTTCATAGGCAAAGAGCATTCACTTCCAGAAATATTGCATACTATGAAAAAAGCATTCTTCACATCACTTACCTCTAATTCCTTAGGTAATTGATTACATTTCTAACAGTCATCTGTAAGGACAAGTATGTTTTTCCTTAAGAAGTCTAACTTCCTGGAATAATGCTGAAAGTTAAAGTAGATGATAAAGATAGCAGATGTGTCCTATTAATATACTGCATACTTCAGTAAGGAGGAATGAGCAGCCTCTCAATGTGCTAACAAACAAAACCATCAGTTACACCAGAATACATTTTTTCCCACAGAAAGCATGAAATAATGTTGGTTTTCATGAAATATTTTTTTTCCAGAGGAAACTAAATCAGGAGGTCTGCTTTCTAAGTGCTTCAGGACATTAAGTTCCTAGCAAATGTGCATGTTGTACCACCACAAGATCTTTTAGCATATACTTAGCCTTCTTTATTTAGAAAAAGAGTGCAACCACATGAGTAGCTGAAACAGTCAACCTGAAGAATGGGTTGAATTACACAGTCCAGATTGAATTTATGGTGAAATAACCCTTGAACTATCATGTGGTGGGAGTGGGACTAGCCTTAGCTTCAATCATTTCTATTTACAGATCATTTGCCATTGTGCTACATTGCTTACTAATACAGACATAGAGAAAAATTGTTTATTTTTTTAGCACTTAAATAAACTTTAAAAAAAAAAAAAGACTATTTAGAAACCTAGGTGCAGGCACCTCTATGACATTTTTTTTTCAGTGGAAGGAACCTTGATAGAAAACTCAGAAGTTCTTTCTCTCATTCCCTCTTGAAATAGATAGTCAAGAGTAGACCTGTCCTTGCTGATACAGTTAAAAGGTCTAGAAAAAACAGAGTAAATTATTAGCAGAATTTGCTCAGAAATGTTTCAAATGTTGCTGATTTTTGAAAATCAAAAATTTCGAAAATCAAAAAAAGTCTTTTTCAGTGTCTATGACTTATAAAGTAAAGTTGAGGAAGCTAAGCATGCAATGTGGGCTGTGGCTCAGATTTTCTTAAACAAAACTGAGCAGTGCCATTAAGAGTTCTTTAACAAATCATTCTTAGTATGGATACTTTGAAAGAAATGTCTGTCATTAATCTAGAAGTCTTACTACACGATACTGGATTTAAAGAATCATAGAATCATAGAATCATAGAATTGGCTGGGTTGGAAGGGACCTCAGAGATCAAGTATTGAGGTCCAAGAGGCCTCAACATGGCAAGTAGATTTTTATTGATGCAACACTGGTAATTGATCCTACACTGGTAATTGTTAGAAATCATGAAATGTAAGTATGAAAACAACTCCTACAAAGTTAAGGTCATGTTCTGTAAGTTCCAGCATATGTATATACAATGTTACCTAGAAAGTGAAATGACTGCTGGCTTTAGATACTGAAAAGTGCTGGCATTAATAGTGATACTGATATAATTCAGATTCAGGCAAAACAAAAAAAATTCTATACAAATTTTAAAACAAGAAAAAAAAGTCTTATTTTAATTTACATAATATGTGTTTTGTGAATATGTATATCTGGGTTTTTTAATAGCTTATTACATTTTATTCTTCCTGAGTATAAAAGAAAATATTCCTTTTTCAGAGGCTAGTCTGTTGTAAACAAAAATATTTCAAATCCATCTAAAAAAACCCTTTTATTTTGCTTTATCCAGAAGAATGACTACATAATACGTGCAACGCGTGCATCTGAGGTCTGAGCCAGCAAAACAATACTTAGTAGATTTTGCCTTAAATTTCATGGGAAGAAAGGGCTTTCCCCATGCTCATTTTATGCTTGTTTGGAAGTGAGTATTATCAGCAGTAGGGAATGAAGGTTTTGAGGAAATAATAGTGGGCTGATGGTAGGCACAGTATGGTCCTTCTCTGGTCTGCATTCAACCCAGCAGGAGTGCCAGAACCGCAGTTTTCACTCACTCGTAACTGTGTGTTAAAATACCAGTTAAACTCTTTAAAATATTTTTCTATATTACTACTTTAAATTGACTTTCAGTGCCTGGGGCTGTCAGCTGCATGCGAAGTCTTTCAGAAAACAGCCTTTCCATCTCTGTCTCTTCATACATTGAATACTGACATTTTATAAAATGCAGGGTACGATATCCTTCCAACTTGAAAAACAAGAATTCTTTTCTGTTGCATTTATAAACCATTATTATAGCATTCAAATGATGTTCAGCAAACCAAAAGTAGGTTACAAAGCAATGCTTCAGCCTCTGGGACCTGAGGTCTTTAGGTATTGTATTTTTGCTCTGTGCCATTCCTACCTTTTTTTCTTAATGATCTGTCACTACTTTAAGACAATTTTAATTAAGTGCCAATGCATGTGGAAAACTAAAATACCTAATAAGGGACAGAGGGGTCTTCCATTTATAGGCCCAGTTCCAAAGGTATTGCAGGCAGCAGTTCTTGTAAATACTAATTACTTTCCAGCTGTCAGTACTGAAACAATGTTTATTCATTAATAATGAGAGTGTTTTTACTTGTGTGTCTCTGTAGTACTCCAAAAGCTGTCATGCTTCCAGTCTAATACATTGCTCTATGTTTACAGAGTTTACAAACCTGGTCATTTATATATGAGGAGAAAATAGGAACAACTCTTATTATGGCATTTGCTCTACAGTAATCCCTATTCACCGTAATTCCAAAATATCTGAGATGACATATTCATGGCTGTGACTGCCACTTTCTTATTTAAGACAGTTACAGCCTTCTTCTCATTTTATGGACCCTCTCAATCGTTCACACTGAGTTTTAATAAATATTTTTTGGGTCCTGAGCATCTTAAATTTCCTCTTAGAAATGCCAATATTCTGACACCTGTAGTTTAAAATTATATTTATTAATTCAAATGGTAGAAATAGTAAAACAATGGCATAATGAAATAGAAGCTTTTCCACTAATGTTAGCAGGAAATGTTTTTGAAGTATTTATTTAAAAAAGAAAAATCTGACAGAATATGGCATTAGTGCCTGACACAACACATATTTTAAATTCTTTAATTGACTAATTAATCACTGTGCCATTATTTCCCCTCAGATAAATATTGTGGGATGATAAGTAACTGGAAATTATAACACTCCAAACTAAAGAAAAAACATTTATTCTAAGGAGTATGTACATGGTGCAGAAAGTGTTGTGGGTTATTTAAAGTGCAAAGCCATTCAGGTACACAGAAGATATAACATTTTCTTGGAACCGAGCACTCAGTGAATCACACAATTAATTTTGATAATAGAGTAGACAGTCTATAAAATTCTACAGGGACTTTAGCAATATGAAGTATTTCCTAGAGAAAATATTTTCCTGATGATGTATATACTTGACCTTCAGAGAATTATTAGGTCTGACAGTATCAGTTGCTATTACTTCACTTCTAATAAATGAAATTGCTGATTGAGAACTGAAATATTAGAAACTGTGAACTATAATTGCTCGATTGACTACTTCACATGGTGGCTGTCAGCCAGTCAAAACACATATGTTAGGTTATTATTTAATACAATAAACTACAGCAGAATTCCAGCAGAAATCATAATACATATTGCCTAATTAAAGCATATCAAAGTGTATTGTTGTGGAGAAAATAACTCAATGTTACGGCAATAAACGTACCCTTACTGTTAATATTCTTTGAGTTAGGAGTGTTTCACTTTGCAGGATTAGCATAACAGTAGAACTATTTTCAAGACCAAATTTCCTGGCAAGGTTTGAATGCAAATTGCCACACATGATGAGGCCACTAAGTCTCTAATCCATGATGTGCTTCAGGAGCTGCAAGATCCACCTGAGTGGCAGTGGCAAGGCAGAGAGATGCTGAGCAACACGCAGCTTCCCCAGTCCAGCACTTCAAGGCTGGAAAATGCCATGACACATTGTTTGGATCTCTTTTAGTTTTTGATTAGTGTCTTTGGATACTGAGCTTGCTACCCTTACAAATTCAACATCCTACCTTTGTAATAGTTATGATAAGATCTGTACTTAGATCTTTTGCATGGCCATCACTTCATCAGTCTTTTTTCTCCCCCTACAACTGGGACTACCCTAATCAATGTGATACAAAATCCCTGTTGTTCTGTTTATAACTTTCTCTGCATAAATTTTGAGATTAAAAGTCTATTATTTGATGATTTCACATGCTGTCTAAGAGGACTGAACACATCATCATCTCTTTGTGAGGTAAAGAGGTCCCAAAGTCTCTTTCCTACTTTCTTTTTATAGCAGATTTGAAGGGGTGCATTTCAGAAGTGTTTTTTCACAATTGGGAACATCAAAGGCAAAATAATCTCGTAAGTCCTAACACAATGTCATGTTACATGCTGTTGGTTAGTAAACATTTTACATTGATTTTGTTTAAAACCATACTTTATTATACCTGCTGGAAAGCTGTGTCCATGTAGTGAATTTGCTAATGAAATAAGAGGATATGGGGATGAAACCCGCGATCTGCAGAAGTTTTTTTCATCTTCTAAAATAATAAACTTTAGCAGTTATTGTACAATAAAAAATAAAAATGGAATTTATCTGTCAAAATTTGTGTATGTATAGGAAGGAAAGATATTATTAAAATTTTCTTTCAGTTCGTGAATCACTAAGTCCCATTCTTGAAAAAGTGATATGAAGCCTCTCTCTACTGGGGCTGCAGTCCCTTTTCACACCTTTCAATTCCCCATTTCCCTGCTTTAGAAGGTGTATTCTGAAACTCTTTGAGTAGTATGTGCTAATGCTGCATGTGGATCCTGTCACTCTGGACATGTAATGTTCAGTCTTTTTGCAAAAATATCAGGAATACTGAGGACTGCAAGTGAGAATGAGGAACTGGCAGCTTTATGTCACTTGTAATTGGTAGCTGGACTGAGTCAAATCTGTGTGTAAGCTTATTTTATTATTTTTAGCTGCAAGGTAGTTACCAGCCAGTTACTAGTGGTTAATGTTAAAGAACAAAACAAAACAAAAAAACATCTGCATGCTGGTACTGGAATGAAAAGAAAAGTTTATAATGGAAATTCACAGTGACTCTAGTTTATTGGCTTCTCTTCTAATAGATTGTAATGCTCAACTCTACATAGAATGAAGTTATCTGAAACACATAATCTCCCAATGCAAAATCTGGCAGAATGGCAAGATTAAAAAGTTAAACAACTTAAACTTGTAAAGTTGTTGTAACTTAAAGCTATAAATAGTCCTTCCAAGTACAATGAACTGTCCATTGTTGTACAAGATGAAGGAAAATCAGATAAATTGTAATAATGATGCATTTAGCATTTAGTCTAGGTAGTCCTTTTAAATTTTCTTAAAAAACTACATTATAGCAAGTTTTATCAGCAAGTTGTAAAGAATAATGGTGAAGTTTTTACATGGAAAAAGATTTAACAAAATAGCCCCCCAAAGGCTGCCTTTTTTAATAGTTGAGGTGGGAGTCTTTTTTTTTTGGAAGAGCTTTTCTTGATATCCATGCCAGGTAAGATTTCCTCGGAATTGCACTGGTCTTGGTTTCTCTGAGACCTGTCTCCCCAGCATGCAATTCCATGCCATTGTTTCAGAAAATTTTGTGCAACAGCTGCTTCCAGAGGCTATGATGATGTTTCAGGCTTCACCATTGTTTACTATCTCTTTAATATCATAAGTGATATCATAAGTGATATCATAAGTGATATCATAAGTGATATCATAAGAGCCTTCCTTTGATGTCGTGTAATTTCATGCAAGTCATGAGTTGCATTCCTGTAAGAGAAGCACTCCTTTCATTGCCATGTGCCCTTTATATTTTGATGAAGACTACCTCTCTTCCATTCTATTAAAACAAATAGAAAATTCTTACTATGTCTAAAAATAAGGACAGTAAATTATATAGCATAATATACACTATTGGATTTTTTTCCCCAGTTCTGGCCAGGAAGTAATATGAGAATGATAACAAGGAAAAAAAAAGAAAGCATGAAACCAAAATGAAGAAATGTCTACAAGGGAATAATCAGGAAAAGATTTGATTGTATGGTTAGTATTAGAGCACCAAGCATATAAAAAATTAAACTTTCCTTCTGATTTCTCCTTTAGGGCAGAATTACTATTTGAAACTTCGCAGAAACTGGTACTTGTCATTTTTCCCTATGAGTACTGTATCTGTGATCATTGCTGTAGAAAAGGATATAGTTCACTGCTATGCAGCTCTTTACCCAAGCTTATCTTGAATAAATCTTAGATTAACCCTTTGAAACTTAAAAGTACCAAGGTTAAATATTTCTTTCTGAAGAAAGAATTGTTTGCATTAGAGAACAGGTGAAAGTGTCAATAATACATTTCCTTGGAATGGCACTGAATATTAGATCTGTTTACAGATGTTTGTCTCATTTTGTTTAGGAGTATATATGGAACATGATTATGATTTTAGGGGTTTAGCACAGAAATAAGTTTGGAACAAAGACAGTAAATGGACTGAGAAAGATTGCTCACAGACTGCCCATCATGCAGCTATTGTCAGCTGACAGACAAAGGTGGATGCTTTCAGCATCATAAACTCACCATAAATCAGAACTGAAAGCTAAATCAGCCCATCAATTAAAACTCATGCTATTTTTATACTCCCTGAAACAAATGTATTTGTTTCTAATTCTTTCCAGGTATGCACACTCTTGCTTAAGTGTAAACCTCATGAACATTCAAAATTTTCAGGGCTTTTTGAGACAGATTCTTCATTTCTCAGTTGAAATTGAGCAAGACGAAATACAAGCTTCTATTCCTGGAAAGTAAAAACTAGAATTTTATTTATTTATTTATGACAGGGGCTTGTTGGGAAACTGTCTGGAAGAAAACAGACATGTGAGCAATCCTGACTGAACATGATAGTAACTCTTGATTCTAGTGAAAGAACTTCTGCATATTTGATGTATTTATTTACTTACAACCGGATTAAACCTGATGTGTGAGGAGGACAGATGTTAATAAGAATTTTTGTAACCATGTGCATGTGCACATGAATACACATATACTAACACACTGCACAGTTGGACAATTCAATATTAAATAATTTTTTAGCTGATTTTCATTATGTTTAAGCTATTTAAAAATATATCAGTGAGCAGAAAGATCATGGAAAGAGCTGTCTCCAGAGGTATCTAAAATGAGGCGCTTATTAAAATACAGATTCCTTGTTTTAAACAGTAATTTTCTTGTTTTAAAAAAAAAAAATTATTGTTAAAACCAATTGAGGGCTCTGCATAATGACAGCAAATATAATTGTCAGTCATTCACAGAGAAAGAAAATGCAAAATTAAATCTACCATCCTGAAATGAATCCACTAAAATGTCCTTAGAAATAAAAAATTAATTCATGTTTCACTGCAAAAACCTTTATTCTCAAATATAAAAGCCTCACCACACTGGTTAGAAATTTCTCATCCAGAATAAGCCTCTTTGTGTATTAACACTCTCTAATTTACAGTTCGGTTTTGAAAAACAGCAGAAGCAACTGGACCGTGGAATAAATTATCAAGGGAAGTGGTCATGGCAACACTACTTCAGAGAGTGAAGTCTGTGACACTAGGAAGGATGGCTTAATGAAGTGCTGTGCCAAATGTAGGTCAAGTTGTACTGTACAGATGGATTATCTGATCCCCAAACCAAAAACTTCAGTTTCTACCATCATCAGTCTGCCCTTTCCCCTTTTCCCAGCCTTTATGTCTCATTCTAGCGCTTCTTCCAGCTGGAGGTGGCTGCTAGTGAAGGGGGATGGCTGTGGCTACATTATAGCCTCCACCCTGGTGGTACCCCTGGGTCAGGTTTTGTCTGACTGCTTTCACTGCCTTCTGTACCCCTTGAGAATCCTTGTTTCTTGTTTTGCCCCAGTGAGAAAGCAACACACAAACCTCAAGAGCACACCAGCCTGACAGCCTGCATCTGCCCACATAGTTACATAGACGAAGCAGGTGGCATTTGACATCTCTCCTCAAGAAAAAATAAAACACAGAACAAAACTAGCCAACCAAATTCATTAAGAAAATAAAGAGATGAGAAAAATCCTTCACCCTATTCTGTGCCAGGGACTTGTTTCAGGCATTTCTCAGGCTACTTCTGGTTGCCAGAGGCCAGAGCTGTGCCAGGGATCATGTTAACAACTAAACAGAAACAGAGAATCATAGAATCATAGAATGGCGAAGATCCCCAGATCTCCAAACTGCAAAGTCCAGGTTCTCATGCCATCGTTTGTGAACAGAAACTGAAACAAAACCTGAGCTTTTTCTCAAAGGGATGACAATAATCTCTGTTAGCCATGCAATATAGTGAACCAGATGGACTCTTCAGACCGTATTTTTGTTTCAGTACTGAAACTCCTCTGAATGGGCCTTTTTCCTAAAGTAGAATCCAGGCTCATGCCCAAAATTGCAGAGTGAGGGATGCTACTAGGTGTAGTTAATGAGCATGTTTGTGTGGGTCTTTGTGTCACCTTTATAGCCCAGAAATGCACACAGCCAGCTGAAGAACAGTTAAAATAGAACGTAATTACTTTCCTATAGTTTGCTGATGCCTCTAGAGCAAACAATGGCAGAATATTATATCATATCATATATCATATCAGGTCATCTTATAATATGTTAATTACATTATAATATTTTATTCCTATTTATCATTATATATTGCATTACATTATCGCACATTACAGATTTTATTATGTTATTATATTATATTGTTATATATCTTATATGATGTTTTAACATACTATTTTATATATTCTAGACATTTAAGTTTTTCAGAAGAATATGATTCTCTGCATGCCTCTACCTCCAAGACTGACTAACAAAATTTTGTACTCACACATTTTACTGTAAATGAAAACAGAAGCAGAGGAGTTTAAATCAAACCATTCAGGAGGAGTGGCTGTGTGGTGAGAAACATCTGCTGATAAACACCTCGTAGAAAACAGGTGACTACAGGCATGTAGCAATATTTGGAAGCAATATTTGAGAGTTTGAGTTGGTTTTCAGTCTGGCCAGAGGTCTTCCAGCCTCTCCAGTCCTCAAGGCAATTCAGAGAAAAATGCACTCAGTGATTTCTGCTAAGATCTGAATTTGTGGTTTGGGAGAATTTTGCAACATTGTACTCATATGTTATCATTTCATAGTAGATTTAATAGCTCTGCTAATTAGACCAAAGCCATCCTTACCTTGTCTTAGAAGTAGTCAACATCTTTTGTTACCGATAGGCTGACCCTGTAGAATTATGGCTTCCTTTCACAGCAAGGGGACTTGTGCAAAGCAAGGACCAAGATGACTTCACCTACGTTTTTGTTATCACAAGAGATGATTCTACATCGTGTAATAATTGAAGAGCATTACTCTAAGTGCTGTGCAGCTAACAGCTGCTATATTATTAGTGGGAAATCACTCTGTTAGTGCTTTCTGACAAGCTATCTGGCTTTGTTTGCATGATTTCAACAAAATATATTCTAAAAAGCATGAAAATAGACTAACAGAACATGTAATTTGTTTTTTCCATTTATTACTAAAGAACAAGTACTTTATAATTTTAAAAATGTTTCGAGTTGTGAAGTAAGATAATGCTGCTTTAAAGTTTTTAAATGGGTTTTCATGGATCTTATGTGTGCATAATGTATTAGAAAATAATAAAAGTTCAAAGTGTTTTAGTAAAAATCAGCAACAGATTTGCTTTTTATGCTTACACAATAAAATTGTTTGTTACAGGTGGTGGAAGTAGTAAAGCCTGTACTTAAGGATGCCTACTGGTTTCCATTAAAAGATTCAGTCTGTAATTACTTTTAATCTTGTCAGACTTAATGTACTGCTCAGACTGGAATTTTCCATGCTACCAAAGAGAGAATTTGCTGAGGAAATATCAGGTTAACCACTTTATCCATTGCCTAGGAAGAGATTAGGGAAAATATTTTCATTCCTTATATTAATAACACTCTTAAAAGCAGAGATTTTTTTTCCTGTTGAAGGATGTCATGCCTTCTTATTAAATATAATAAAATAAAGATAGTTTATTATTTCTCTTAATGTTCTCCCAAACTTGATCAGATGGTAAACTGTTAGCAAATTACAATACACAGTTGTCAGTGAAGGTTCTATTCTGCCTGTTGTGACCAATCCCCTCTCAGCTCATTTGTGTTCTAGCTTGGACTAGGAATATAGAACATATGTAGGCTGTTGACATATTAATGGTAGTAACAGGGGGCATGCAAGAAGCCTCTGATTCCAGAAAGTTAGTGGAAAAGCAGGGCTGCTTGGCTTCACAGGGGATGAGATAATTCCTTTGTTCCAGGGAAGTGGGAAGAGTTGTTGAGAGCTGCAGGAAATGACAGCCTTGTCAATTCACTGAGTGAAAAGGGAAAAGGTAGTTGAAGGTGAACATGTGTTACGATAAGGATGGACAAGTTCCCTGAAGGGATGGCACTTGGTGCCATCTTATTTTGCTAAGTGCCACCTCCTCCTCTTCCCTCCAGGAGATATACTATGTAGATTTCTGGCTGAAACTATCTAAACTGGCACTTACAAATATATATGGTGATCCAGGAAGAGGAGGAGGATGTACTCACAGGTGGCTGGAGTCAGGAAAGGATACCTAAAGGCTGGAGACCTGACTAGGCTGTAGAGCCCTCCTGAGAGTTACCAACACTATCCCAGAAATACTTTGGAGTGCTATGGGTTGGCAGGGAGCTGGGATGAGAGCTGGCATCCTCTGGAGGGAGGATTGTGCTGAATACCAAGAGCTTAGTCAGCCAGGGGAGAGGGAGAAGAGCTAGGTAGCTAAGCAATGGAAGAAGGATTTTGAAGGAGGACAGGATGTAAGAAAAAGTTCAGGGGTGGTTTAGAGACCGAGCAAGGAAGAGCAGAAGGGAAACCTAAGGAGAAGGAACATGAGGGAAAGAAGCTTGGAGTGATACAAGAGAGATGGGCTCTGGAAGGTTAGCCTGAAAAGGAGATGGGTTTGGGTATGCCCATGGAGAGGAATAAAAAGAGAGAGTGCTCACAAGAGCATGGTGGTCTCCTCCACAATAGGGTGGACTGCATATAGAGGAAAAAGGAGAGTCTGAGAATACAGACAGATCCAGAAACATTTTCCCCCCATGAGGATTAGACATTCACAGAATGTGTGTCAAACAAATTATTACAGAATTATTTACTATACAATACATAATTACGTGATCATGAGCATGAGCACCCTTTTCAACAAGAACCTGACCTTATTAAGTATGAAGAACAAAGAGAAGTAAGCAGATAGTAAGACTGTAGTAGGGCAAGAATAATAATGGATTTGTGGCCTGAATATCATTGTTGCATCCGTTCAGAAGAACAGTGAACAAGAAGGAAAATTAAAAAAAGAATTACGCCCTGGAGGAGTGGAGGGTATCCTTGCTTCTGCCACTAGCTTTTTGAGAGGCTGGACAGTTCATTTAAATAAGACTGCTAGTATGTGGTTTTGGATATCTCAAAGAACACACCTTAGCTTTGTTTTGTGGAAATGAAAAAGGAGCTCTGCTTTCTGCATATGAAGACATAAAATGCATACAAATGCTATCAAAGAACTAAGCATTCTGAAAGACCTCTATGTGTTTCAAATTAGCATTCTGAAGAATAGGTACTTACAATAGTTTTGGCCTTCTGTTATTTATGATAGCTCTGCATGTGTGGGATGGAGCTACCTTACAGAAGGATTGTGTAGATGATTTCATTTGCATCTTTAAAAAATGCACTGGATGCACTGCAAGCATTTAGAAAAGCTCATGAGAGAACGAACAATTCTGTGTTTAGGACAGGTTCAGTGAATAATGGATGGATCCATACACCTGGAATAATGAAGAACAAACAAATAAAATAACATCAAGCTATCCCTTCAAGGAATACTCTTTATTCTTGCACCTCAGCAGACAGGGTTTTATGGGGAAAAAAAAGAATGTAGATATATATACCAATCAAAACTGCACCATGATATATAGGAATCCTAGTTGATGTAGCCTTAGACAGTTCTGCATTTTCAACATAGACTTCAGGAGTGGGAGGAAATGTATTATTATATATGTTATACAATATCAGAGATTTCGATCACTACTTTATTATTTGGTGTGAATATAGCAAGGAAGAAAGGTTTTCCTTAGTAGATATTTTCATTAAAATAAAATGATTCCTTTTGGGCCTCCACTGAGGGAGAGGTAAAGCTTTCAATTTCAAAGATGGGAAGACTGAACCATACTTCTAAATGTACAGCGCACATTTGAGTTTTGTATCACTACTATTAGTCTTTGAAAAAGTCAGACTTTGGAACTGTACTCTTGTGTATACATTTTCTGGTGCTTTTAAAATTATTAATGACATCTGTGTGTATCTTTGGCACACTTTCCAGTTTTTCTCTTTTAAACACTGTTGCATTTAGTTACTCCATCTCAAACAGCAATCATGTCTTGAAACAAACAGCTGCTTTAGAATGTGGAAAATAAGATAAATCTGAATCCATTTTCTTAGAATTTTTCTCAGCATTAGATACACAACTTTCTCCAAGCCAAGGTTGACAGCATTTTCATGTTGTTCCAATAAATTTAATAAATCTCTCAAGCCCAGTTTTTCTACTTGGCATTTTCACCATGTTCCATTGTTACAAAAAAAGTTTTTAATCTTTAAGGACAGCTAGATCATTAGATCAGGTTCCTCAAAGCTCCATCCAGCATGGCCTTGAACACTTCCAGGGAGGAATCAGCCACAACTTCCTTGGCCAACCTGTTCCTGTGTCTCACCACCCTCAAATTAAAGAATTTCTTCCTAATGTCTAACCTAAATCTCCCCTCTTCAAATTTTAAATTGCTTCCCCTTGCCTCTCACTACACACCCATGTAAGCCCTACCCCAGCTTTCTTGTAGGCCCCCTTCAGATATTCGAAGGTTGCTACAAGGTCACCTCAGACCCTCCTCTTCTCCAGGCTGAACAACCCCAACTTGCTCAGCCTGGCTTCACAGGGGAGGTGCTCCAGCACCTCCAGTTGCTCTCCTCTGGACATGTTCCAAGAGCTCTGTGTCCTTTTTATGCTGGCGACTCCAGAACTGGACACAGGACTCCAGGTGGGGTCTCACAAGAGCAGAGCAGGGACATGGAAATCACCTCCCTCAATTTGCTATCTAGGAGTCTTTTGATGGTCCCATGGATTTGTTCACCTTCAAGTACTTTAGGTGATCTCGAACCTGCTCTTCATCTACAGTGAGAGGATCTTCCTTTTCCCAGTCCCAGCTTTTAGTCTGTGCAACATTGAGAGTGTGACCAGAGTTCTTGCTGGTGAAAACAGAGGCAAAGCAGTCATTGAGTACCTTGGCCTTCTCAACATCTTGGGTGGGCAGACCTTCTATTTCCTTCTGTAGTGGGCCCACATTTTCCCTAGTCTTCCTCTTATCATTGACATAGGTATAGAGATTTTTCCTGTTGTTTTTAACCCCCTACCCAGATACAACTCTCTCTGTGCTTTTGCTTTCCTAACTTGATCCGTTGCTTCTCTAACCACTTCTCTGTACTTCTCCCAGGTTATCTGTCCTTGCTTCCATCCTCTGTAAACTTTGGTTTTGTCCCTAAGCTTATCCAGAAGTTCCATGCTTATCCACGCTGGCCTCCTCCAGGCACTTCTCCCTGCCGTCCTCTTCATTGGGACACCTTGGTCCTATGCAGGAGGTAATCCTTATTCCTACAGAACTTCTGGATAGCTGGTAAGCAATTCTTATATTGTGAGCAAAAGTGAACATCAGAAATATGTTTACTTTTTTTTTTTTTTGAGAATGATGTCCAAAAACAAATGCCAAAATAAAATGTGGCAGCTTGTAGTACACCTTGGAATACTCTAGTGTGTTGCAGTGCCTTAGCCTTTGGCACTGTTAAAGGCCTTCTATGTGCAGCTCTCTAACCTCCCTTTTCTTTTCCCTTATGGCTAACAGCCATAAGGTCACTAATAACTCTTTGTACATGTAAACATCCAGTTTGTGCAATGTAAGTGAAGAAGGATTAAATCCCAAACCCTTTGGGTTTTAGATTGCTGCTTTGTGCACCTTATTACATGCTGAAATGTCTGCAAAGGTAGGGATGTTATGAAACACATGTTGAGACACTTTCTAAATGTTCATAGTGCTTTGATACTTTTTCATGATAGTAGTAGCTGATTACATTGTATGCAGCAGCAAGTGCCAAAGATAATATGCTGTTTAACAAGATCAAGGAAGGCTGTCAAAAGATGGAGTACATTTTAACACCATCCTTCGATGTTAAAATGCAACTTTGAAAAGAAATCTGCATTACAGTGGAAAGGTCTTCCTGTCAAGCATCTGAAGAAATAGCTAGCCCTCATGTCGTGAAGAGTAAATTCCAGAAATTATGTTTTATCTTTAACCACCTGTCAGTTGGTTTCTTTGGCAGCAATGTAATGGAATAGTAAGATCTCTTTCTAAAGCTAGGTGGAAAGGCTTCCTACTTCTGGCATGAAAATACAAAAACCTCCATGTAACTAAACAGCACACTTGGCAAGAACAAATATTAGAAATGAACAGTTCTGGCATAGCCATGCAAAATTATGCAACTACTAAGAATTAAAGTAGTATTCCTTCAATTACATTTACAAATTTAATTATTTCATGGTTAAAATAATTTTAAATATTTGCTCATTACTTTAGAAATAAAGACTCTGTTTTCCATGTACCATTAGGATTTTTTTCATGATTTCTCTCAGATCTTCAGAGTGCTTGTTCAGAACACAAATATGACAGTGAGCTTCATAAAGTAAAATTAAAGTAGAACCTGATGGTTTAGATTTCAAGAAAAATTATAATCCAACTTTTACCACATTGAGAAATATGCCTACAATTTCAATGCTTCAAAATAGCCCAGGTGACTTTATATTCACCTATCTGAAATCACAGATGAACAGCCAGCCTCTGAAAAGTCTCAGTATGTTGAGTCAGAAGATTAATGTGATCTTTTGGTCATGGAAATTAACTTTAATTAAGACAATTGGGTGCAATTCTGGGGACTTTTAAACTGAGTTTGAATGCGTTTTCCGGCTGCCTATGAGTAAACTTCATCTCTGTGTCCTTTTTCTGTCTTGTGAGGTTGTAAGCTCTCAAGGACAGAGCCATTGTGAAAAAAGAAGTTTCCTGCCTTCCTAGTGAGGGTGGGAAGTGATATCCATAGCTCTGAAAGGGGATGTCATGTGGGAAAGACTAATTGAACCTTACCAGGCATTCAAAAGACACTGATCTTGATATTGGTAAAGAAGGAGCTTGAGCATCAACGGAGACCTTACTATTCAAGCGTTCTAAACTCTGAAGTTGGTGAACTCAGAAGAATTGTTGGCTATGGAAACATGCCATCTGAAATAGCAGTGCTTTTCCTAAAGCGAATGTGGCTTGTTGCCCATTTATTCTAGACTGGGCTACTAGGAGGTTAGTAGTAGCCAAATCTCAGCTGCAAATTAAGTTGTACCTTCTGCTACCTTGGTAATGCCGCACTAAGAAAGCAATCATCAATTCTTGTGATTTTATAAAGTCAAAAGATTTCCAATTTCGTTATTTTCCAACAGGTTTTTAAATTTCATATTACTTATATACTACAGTTATATTTACAATGTTGCTACAACAGGAAATGCCCACTCACCTTTGAATTTGCCAGCAAATATTATTGCTATTACCAATGAGCAGTGAAAAGAGAAAGATCAAATACTCAGATTTCTGGAAAGCAGTTCATTGCTCTCTGCACATACACAGAATGGAAAGGAAATACTTGTGAAACTAGTAATGAATCAGCATATTAGTTGCTCATCCAAAAGCTATCAATTTTACATGTTACTGTCAGTAAGAAGCAAATGGAAAAAAATCACTTACAGATTTCCTGTTTAATCACTTGTCAGGCTACATTAGTCAATAGAAGTCTCAACTACTATATATAGGTGAACAATAATATGGGAAATAAATATTATATTCTCTTGAACATAAGTATATTAAAAGTCTAAAGTCTATTTCCATCGTTTGAAAACAGGTTTTGTGCTTACAGAATTGTAAGGAGGGTCAATTCCAATGCATGTTTTGCACGTGGTTACACACCTATATTTTAAGGAATTTACTGGTTTGATTTATATGTTTCTCAATTCTGTCGTGATTTTATTCTTGCTGCATGAGTAAAAATCCTTAACATTTCTATTACGTACAAAACTTGTCTCTGATCAAAGTGCTACACAGATGCATTTTGATAAAGTTATCTGAAAACTGATCACACCAAAATTGTCATCACTCTAACTCCTTGGGAGTTATTACTTATTCATATTAAGAAAAACAAGGCACTTTGTAAAAGAAATTATGTTCAAAAAAATCTGTTAAAAAGTATCTATGCTTTAAAATTACATTTATCCTTTGCAGTTGGGGGGGACTTAGAGTTTCCATTAAGGTTATTCACTTAAGCAACAATTGAAGATTTTGGCTCCCAGTATCTCAAATCTTAAACGTTTCTACATGCTATATTTGTTTGAAAGAACCATCTTACAAATGGCATTTTATAAAAATAAATAATGAGGCTTTGGAACATTTTTCCCCATTTTTGCTATGTTCTGCTTTTTTTCTGAAGAGCATATATGAGAGTAGCAGTAAATAATAACTAGTATGGGACTTAAGTGTCCAATGATTCTAAGGCTTAAAATAGAGGCTGCATGAAGGTGAGATCAAAGAATAGCATGATCTAGGAAAAAAATAAAATATCCTAACTTTTCTTAAAATATAAAAATAACATGGCTGCTCTTTTCCAGCCACTGTACTAACATGCTATAAACAGTGATGTCTAACACAGAAAACAGATGCTTTAAAAAATAGGCCAGAAGCAAAACACTCTGACAACCTCCACTGATGACAAAATATGACAAGGCATAGGAAGCTCCACTCAGTCAGCTAAACTGAGTTGTCCAGTGGTCTCTGAGAATCTCCTGAGCATCTGAAGCACTCACCTTGGACTTTTCTCCACACATCACCTGAAGGAGTCCCATAGCCTTTTGCACTTGCAAAGCTCAAGTATGATTCCACAAATGGCATTAGATGCTCCCTGTTTATAATGGAAACTCAGGGACTTGCACTTACATCAGCATCTGCCCAGCGAGTTCAGAGACACTTAAGAAAACAGCAATTGAATCTGCCTCTCACAATCCCAAGACACAGCCAAGTTGACTACATGGGTTTCCTTAAGAAAGGAGGGTTTCAGCCTACGTGAGAAGACCCAAATTTCTGTCTTTGAACCTGCATCCTTTGAGTAAACGCTGTGGGGTTTTGAAGGCATCAGTTTGATTTGCTTGCATCCTAGGTGATTCTGGAAGAATGGCTTCAAATACACATGGTCTGTCAGTGTGTCTGTGACTGCCAACATTATCTTCCTCATGGAAAAAGGAGGGGAAGGTAGCCAAGATTGTCCCAGAAAGAATGCACTTATGGAAACATAAAAGGACTCAAACTGTAACTGTTGTACAGGTCGATTAGGGAAATTAATTTTTAATTGTTTTCAAATTAAAGTTTCCGGTTTGTGTGAAATAATCAAGCATATGTCATTCATTAAGCTGTGGCTCTCAAGAATTCACAGGGCACCACAGAGTATCACAGAACTGTCATGACTGAAAAAGACCTCTAAGGTCACTGTGTCCAACCATAATCCCAGAAAAAGTATTTTTTTTGCCACCTCAGCTGTGAAGTAGCAAACACTTTACAGCATGCCTTCTGTGCATGGCTGCTGCTGCTTCTGTTTCTTTATCACAGCTTCCTTTGTTGTAGATTCAACTCTGAGTAAATTTGTAGGTCACAGCAGAACTGAAGAGGTCAACCCAGATAAAACTGTAAAGAGATCTGAAAAACAAACTGTAAGGAAACTTGAGATCTGCAAAGACATTTTTGTACTGTTAACCTCATACCAATAAGCAATGGAATAGATACACCATGGAAGCATACGACCAAGCAGCTACATTTATCTTTCTGTTCACTGGGAACCTATTTCACTAAAATAGAGGGTGGCTTAATTTAGATCTTTAGTCTTTTAATTTCTCTTAAGAGAATGCTTTGATGCCAGTTTATCTGACAAGGCAAGGCTTTAATAAATGAGGAAAAGAGCTTAGCAGATACAAGTGTAATCAGTACACAGTGCAAGCAGTCAAAGCTCTGTTTCTGCTCAAAAAACCAAGATAATAATGCAAGAAGCACTCATTTTCTCTTCTGCCTTATGCAATTCACATTTAAAAATCTTTACTCAATTATACAGAAAAAAACACCCAAGTGAAGGTTAAGTGAAATAACAGATGTAAAAAAGACTCATTTGGATAGTGCTTTTGTAGACCTCCAGGACTGCATATGAATATGAGTAAGACTAGTAGAGGTATCAGTGCTCCCAATAGGATTTTATTATGAAAACCACAGCTTCTGATAGCACAAAATCGATGTTAGACTTTTATGCAGTATGTATAATAATAGGTGTGTCTAGCCTACAGTATTTTTTCCAATAGTCACTTAAATGAAGAGAGACCCTCCTATTTTAGTTTTCTTTAAAAAAAAGAAAAAAGAGGTAATTAAAGATGAACTAGAGGTTAAAAAGGCAAACAAAAAATCTTGGTTTGAGTGACCTCGGATGCATTTAATTGAATAAAAGCATATCTATAGCTAAGGTTCTCCAGTCTGACTCACTTCCCATCAGTTTTCTCTCCTCTAGGGAAAATGCCATTTTTCATTAAGAGTTATTGTTAAGCAAGTGGGAAGGCAAAATAATGACTCAGAATAACATCCCACAGCAAATATTTTGAGGGTAGTTGCAGATGAGTCACTGAAGAGGCTAAGTTCAAAGTCCTGAATTCACTGCATTATTTTTCAGTGGACTGAGTCAAAAACCCCCAAAACACAACAAATCCAAAATCAGGCTGAGAAAGAGAAATTCAGTCAGAAATGAAATTCAAAATGGAAAAGGAATGGGAAAAGGGCTATTCAAAGCATTGGTAGAGAAAAAGGCTGGTGTCTGTACCAAACAGTGCAGTTCATCTGTGACTGGTATTTGTGTATCCAGTCTGATTTTTTAAAATATCTTGTTCTTCAATACAATGCTTAAATCACTTATTTAGATTAAATAATGTATTCACTTGAAGAAAATCTGCCATTTTGTCTGTTCAGCACTGATTACAGCCTCACAAAGGCAGGAACAGTTGATCCAGAAATTATTGTAAACTAGGATTCTGCCTGAAAACAAGATTGGGTAGCACAGGAGATAGAGGATGAAAAGTGTTAGCCAAGAAACTGTCTTCACATACCTAAAAAAGGATTATGTAGTGTCAAAAGCCCTAGGGACTGGTTTTGACACTGAGACCAGAGAGTGCTGACTGTCTGTGTCCACACAGTGTAGTATTTGGTCAGGGTAATTCTTCCCTCTCCCAGCCTGTGAGGAACTTGTGGCTCCAGATGAGCATTATTTGTTTGCTCTTTCCACTTCATATTGTATGCATCAATGTAAAGGAACATGTTGTATGGAACTATTTCATGTCATAAAACTGAATCCATCTATCACCTGTTCCTCGAGGGCACAAGAACATGCAGAGGTTGCAAAGCCCAGTGGGAGCATAGTGTTAAAAATTGATGTACAGTAGAAGGAGCTCAGGTTGGTGAAGTCTTGTCCCTGTTGCCTATTAGGAACAGTATCAGGAGCAAGCTATCATCTGACCTCTCCCTGGTGTTGTTCCAGGGGCCAGACACTGAAAAGGAAAATGGTAGTTGAGGCTGAACAGAAGATTCTATGGGTTACATTCACTATGCAGGATATGCAGATAGTAAGCAGGGCTGCCATCATCATCATTGTCATCGTCATTGTCATCTATTGCTTAATTCCCATAATGAGAGGAGAATTTTCCTGGATTTCTTGCAGCCTTATGGGATATTTAGTTAATTAATTTGCTGGGAAGAATGCTGGAGACATACTTCAGACTAAGAAGCACTCTTCCACTTTGCTAGTATTTTTGGTTGGTCAGACTTAGCACCTGACTTGCTAGTAAGAAGTTGTGTTCCCTGTTCTTCATATTTTCACTCAGAAGGCACTAAACCATTTTTTAGAAGCATGGTGCAAGCCAAAAGAAGCTTGACCAATGGGGGGAAAAAATGAGACTATGTATTGAAATATTTTAAAGTAATTATCAATATGTTTTTAAAATCCCATAAAAGAGGGACTATCATAATCTTAGCAAAAAAAAAAAAACCACCAAAACAAACCAACACATGGCCAGACTATGATGCTGTGGAAAATATGTGCTACGCAGCCAAGTGCCATTGTATTGACAAGGTAAAACACATAAATACAATTAGGACAACTCTTAAAAATATTAATTGTAATTTTCTATGTTTCATTACACTTGAGAATCACATTTTGAAAGCACAAATGCTTAATGAACTGGAAAGTGGTTGTCCTGCCTGAGGTCACTGTAATCTCATGCTAAGAATTCTTATATGTCACTAGAATTTCTACTGGCAACTAGAAAGAAATCATAAGAATAGCTAATTAGAAAGTATTAATTTTACATGATGATTCTTTTTTTCCATGTGCACCCACAGGGGAGAAAAAGACCCAATGTGACAAGTCATACAAGTTCTCAGGAAGATGGCTGCTGGATGGCTCCTTTCAGTCACCCAGGTAGAGACTGAAGTGGAAAAACTAAACCAGGAAATGATGAAACACAAAACTGTAGGTAGAGTATAGAGAAAATAAAGTGAAAAAGAAAAACAAAGGCAAAAAACTGGAAAAACCAACAAAATACAGTGGGAATAAAGCATTACCTCACTACATGTATGGAAGAGTATGTTATGTGTATGTGAAATAAGTGGGAGAGCAAAAATTATAATGAGATGTGCAGTAAGTCAGGTTCAGCTTGCTCCTCACTAGCAGCATCTTCTTTCCATTGAGCTGTTTTCATGAAACTTGTAGGAGCTTAATATATTTCACTCATCTTCCCTTCAGGGGAAACAGACCAGCCAGACATACCACATACAATGTGTGATAATGAAATATTATTATATTTGAAATTAGATATATTTCATTATCACAGCAGTGAAATCTTGTTGGTATAGTTAGCACAATGAATTATGGTTGAAGATTTTGAGTTAAACAACCAAGATTAGATAGCAAATAATGGTTTCTAGTAGCTAGGAAAGAAATAATAGAATCATAGAATATCTTGAGTGAGAAGGAACCTATGAGGGTCAGATCCAGCTAGGATTTACAGAACTCTTTTGATTCTGTACTTTTTTTAACTTTAAAAAAAAATATTCTAAATAAGCAGCCTAATACCAAAATACTTCACCTCTATAGATAATAAAGCCAGTTCACAAGAGAAAGCCAAGGCTCTCAATTACTTCTTTGCATCAGTCACCACTGGGAAGTGCTCCAGCTTCATTGAAAAGTCCACAGCATTTGAAAGCAGGAACTGAGAGATTCTCCATTTCTCCATGGGACCACTAATAAGATATCATTTCTCTGTACAGCTATCTATTTTCATAAATATTTAAATCATATCTTTCCAAAATTGAGGTACCAAGCTTGGTTGAAACTGGCCAATGTGATCAGAAAATACTGGATGTTGACAGAGGGGAGGTGTCAGACTCAGGTGTACAAAAACTGGAACAAAAAGAAAAAAAAAAAGGGGTGCAGTGTCTTCACTGGGAGAAAACATTTTCAGTGCCTTCTGGGTTCTAGTCCTACATCATGTTATTTTCAAGTTCATTCCATCTATATCTGAGCAAAAGAACAGAAACACAATCACACTACAGAATTTTACACCTCTCTACCCTCAAGGGGACACATGGGAAATAACTAGTTTTTAAAAGATGGGAAGAAAAAGAGAGACAAAAAGCCAGTTTCAGACAAGGAATCCAGTAGGGTATTCCTCAGAAAAAAACAGGAAACTTTGAAACTTTAGCTTCTCAACAGATGATCACAAAGATAAGATAGATGAAAACAGCTTGCAAAGTGAACTTGGTAGGCAGAATACTGTATCTGTCTGAAAGAAAATGACCTCCCTTCAGTTTGTCCAGACATGCTGCAACACAAATAAATATATATAGTTTCTAGAGGAAGGTGCAGTTATAGTGGGGCTGAAGTGTTTTGCTGTGTGTCTAGAAGACTTTGAGTCTCACTTCATACTCATGTCAAAGCTGGCCTTCAGTGGTCCAACTCAAAGGGATGCAGGTTATCAACTGGGCAAACAAAACTGCCTGGAATGTCAAACATACATCACCAGCTATAAAAACTTTTATCTTATAACTGTTCTTGCCCTACAAACTGCCTAGGTTTAAGACATAATTTGCCTGAATGGTAGAAATACCAGCCAGGTAATTTTAACCATTAGTTTAGAAAATTCTAAATGTTAGATGAGGGTTCACAGGGCATTTATGAAATTATTTTTAAGGTGCCTTCCAACCCTAGCCACCCTATGATTCTGTAATTCATGCTGCCATTATACTGCCCTTTCAAGTCTTCTGGAAAAGGTTCTGTTGGCAGCATATAGCATGCACAGCACATAGAGATCCTAGCCTTAACAGCCTTATCAGTGCCTTAACATGCTCTCTATATTTCAATATGTAAGATATTCTAAAAGTACACAAATATAGGTAGACTGCCTAAACACAT
Source organism: Calypte anna (assembly GCF_003957555.1). Lineage (NCBI taxonomy): Eukaryota > Metazoa > Chordata > Aves > Apodiformes > Trochilidae > Calypte > Calypte anna. The sequence continues at coordinate 69,055,135 of NC_044244.1, read as the reverse complement.
CTTGCCATATGTCCAGTTTTGCCTTTGTAGCAGTTCTTAGTCCTTTTTGTGCTTTTATACAATACTGCATGAGACAAAATGCTGCATACTCAGTTGGATTTGTATTGAAGGCAGTGTATCATGCTAGAGAACATCTGCTGCCAGCATTGGTGAAGCTGTGCCATTAATTAATGCTTAAAGTACCTTTAAGATTAAAAGTGTTATGTGCTATTATTGCTTGCTGGGTATTAAATGAAATTAAATTAATGTGTATTAAATTAAAGTCTTGATGCTAATTCATGAAATATCAGAATGCATCTTTTGATGAACCATTAATATACTGGAACATTTACTCTATGGGTAAACAGAAAATAGGTTATTTCCTTCCAACACATCACCTGTAAGATAAATTATTTTTTTCTTAAATTAAAGAGAGGAAACATGAGTTAAAATAAAATTAAATGCTTAGAAATTCTATGTATTCTGTGATTTTTTTTAATCTTTGTTTTACTTCTAACAAATACCTTCCATTACCGAATAGTGAATCACTTCTCACTGATAACTAAATGCACCATCAACAGTTTTCAGCTGAGTTAATTGGTACCAGGATCAAACACCCTCTGTGACTATCTGTCAAATGGCACGGGTAACAAAATGCTGAGTGGTTTAATGACCTAGAGGACACAGAGCATGCCAGTAATTGCAAGTGCTAGCATAGTTATTTGCTAGATTTCAAATAATAAATTGACTATCAGAGGAAAAACTGTCTCTTGCTTTTTCACATGAGACCTACATTTGAGAAAATAACAAGTCTGTTTCTTTGTTTTCCATTAATGAAGAAGGATAATTTGGTTTTAGAACTTCCAGTTATTAAAAATGGAAGAATTTCAATCATTTAATATTTTCTTTGCAGGGGCAGGGGGGGGAAGGTATAAAAATGACCATTTCACTGCATCACCATTAGTACTATTTAGAAGGGGAAGCAGGGAGACAAATATTTTTTCTTCATTTCAGGAGAGGATTCAGCATTAATATCCCTAAGGACCCTCCTCAGGAGTAATTTCGACAATTTATAAATCAGTTTTAACAGTTGGTCTCTTTTCAAAGTGTGTTAGCTACATTGATTCATGTCCTTATGTATTGTCAGACTAAGGTTGTTGATGAAGATCCTTAATTTTTTCCTAGACTTTCTAAGCTTTTTGTATTTTAAAAATTCTAATTTAAAAAATTCTTTTTCATAAAAGCATCCAGCTACTACTTCTAGAAATTCATGGGAAGAAACAAACATGCCTTTGTTTTCAAATTATTATGCCTCTATCTTTCCCTTACAAACTTCAGGAGTATCTCCACATGTGAAATATTTGAGAGTAAAGTTTGGATACTTCTTGGTTCTAACAAAAGGTGGCTTTTTGCCTGTCATATTTTAATTTTGTCTCAAGAGAAGATTAAGCACCCTAGTAAAATCTGTTTCTTAATCTACATGAGGTATAAATTCCCTGGGGCTTGAGGAGTGTTCTCTCTAAATATGCTGACAGTGACTGCAGAGTGTTGCACACACACAGGTGCATGGTCAGTGCCAGCCCCTTGTGTGAAGAACTGGCTGAGCAGTAGTAGATTTGCAGGGGGCATATATCTGCTCATGGCAATTTGATTCTGCTTCCTTCTCCAAAGAGAGCAATAGGTTGGGAGGAAAGGGAGGTCATGTGGCAGCAGGGAAGACATTTGGAAATGAGTTGGTCAGAGTGGCAGGTTCCCTGAAGAGACAGGGGGTTGTCTAACAGAGCACAGGTGGTTGAGTGCAAGTACAGAAGCTTCTGCACAGTGATGTTACATTAAATCATTCTGTATCCATACAAACTGAACTGATGGCTCTTACCTTCCCCTGGCACCCCTTCCAAAGCCCCACCAACACTGAAGCTCCCTGCTTGCCTTAGCAACTAAAACTTCAAACGCTTGTGCCATCAGCCTCCAAATCCATCTAAATTCAACTCCTAATTTCTGACCCTTGAGGAAAGCTACTTGACACTGATACCCAACTGCAACCACCCAGCCAGTTCCTTATCAGACAAGTGGTCCATCCACCAGTCCCACATCTCTGTAATTTAGAGATCAGACTGTTGTGTGGGACAGTGTGAAATTCTTTGCACAAGTCCAGATAAGTGACATCAGTTGTTCTTCCATCATCCACTAATGCTGTAACCCTGTTGCAGACAGCCACCAAATGTGTCAGACACAATTTGCCATTCCTTAATGCTGGCTGTCACCAACCACCTCCTTATTTTCCATGTACCCTAGCATAGTTTCCAGGAGGATCTGCTCCATGATCTTGCCAGGCACACAGGTGACTGACTGCCTGTAGCTTATCATGTGTTCCTTTTTGAAAATGGGGGTTCTGATTCCCCTTTTCCAGTCATTGGGAACTTCAGGACTGGCATAATTTCTGAAATATGATGATGGACTGGGGCTAAGTAACTTCATCCACCAGTTCCCTCAGGACCATGGATGTATCTTATCAGGCCCCATGGATATGTGAACTTCAGGTTCCTTAGATAGTTTTTGAATCTGACCTACCCCTACCATGGTGTCTGGGTTTGAGAGGACCAGGATAAAAAAACCTGCTTGGGACACCACCTTAGAGTGCCTTTACCTTATTCCCTTGATCATCTTCCCTGGGAGGGTAGGGGGGAATAAACAGTGAGCACCTGTCACTGCCTAGTTACTGTCTAAAACTGTGAAACATGGGCAGCTCTTCATTCTCCCACTCCCTGCCTTTACCTTCTCTAACTTTAATGGTGTGGCTTAAGCATACTGACCCTTCACACGGGAGGCATGAGTGTAGACTAAAAAGATACTGCTCATATAACTTACATTTTGCAGGGTAATGCCATCGAAAGTCAGAAGCTCAGGTTTCAGGGTAGGCCTTTAAGAAAATACTTCCAGAAATTTAACTACAGGTATAACTTTTGTGGAACGAATGCTTCTAAGTATAGCTACAGTGAGTTGTAATGTAGGCATAACATAAGAACTCCCACAGAGAGATAAATCAAACTCTGAAAGTCAAATGCATTTGGTTTCTCAGACATGTTTCAGGTAATTTACAATTATGAAATTTGCACAGTAGGACTGCTGCTTCAACATGCTATAAGCTCCTCTGCTTATGCTGTGCTTCAGCAATTCTCTCTGCAAAAGGGAAAACTGGGATGAGATATTATTTTAAATTAGAAAAAGAGATGATAAAACAAGAAAGTAAATCAATCCAACACTTTCAGACAGCCACATATCAGATCACAGAAAGCTGAATGATTTGACTCAATGATTTTTCATGCCATAAAATGAGGAAACATATCTGCCACTATGATAAGGTTAATATTAGCATAATTTTTGTGCAGTAATACCTATTACTGGTACTAATACAATATTTTTTCACATTGTCTTTCCCTAATTATGCAGACAGCAGTACAACAGAAAGAAAAAAGTCCTTCTGTGAAAAATATAAGAACTCACTGTAGCAGATGGAACCTTCCTTGGGGCACGGCACTTCCAAGTCAAGCAGGTGTTCTTGTTGGGGTGCACAAACAGTGCTCTGACCTTGTCACCTTTAGACTTGGCTAACCTTGTTTGGTGCTCCTGCTCCAGACTCAGCTAACCTCCTCCTCTGGCTACTCGAGAGTGAGCTGGGCATGCCCTCTGAAGTTCACTTTTTGTTGGCCCCCCAACCCTGCTCATGCCCAGTTGGGGTAGGCCTTAACTGGGCACAGGTGGGCTTGGCACAAGCTCACGCCTCCCACCTCGTAATTAGCCACACCTGATTGCCTCATTGCCTCATTTCACTACAACTCACCATGGAATATTATGGATTTCTTCATTCTTTCACCTGGTTTTGGTGACAGGTAACAAAATTATATACTAATTTCTTGTTTCACACAGGTCTAAGGGACCTGAGAGTCTGGATTGACAGGAAGCTGAACATGAGCCAGCAGTGTTCCCAGGTAGCCAAGAAGGCCAATGGCATCCTGGCCTGTGTCAGGAACAGCGTGGCCAGCAGGTCCAGGGAAGGGATTCTGTCCCTGTACTCAGCCCTGGTGAGGCCACAGCTTGAGTCCTGTGTCCAGTTCTGGGCCCCTCAGTTTAGGAAGGAGATTGAGGTGCTGGAGCAGGTCCAAAGGAGGGCAACCAGGCTGGTGAAGGGACTCGAGCACAGGCCCTATGAGGAGAGGCTGAGGGAGCTGGGGCTGTTCAGCCTGGAGAAGAGGAGGCTCAGGGGAGACCTCATCACTCTCTGCAACTCCCTGAAAGGAGGGGGTAGCCAGCGGGGGGTTGGTCTCTTTTCCCAGATGACATTCAACAAGACAAGAGGGCACGGTCTTAAGTTGTGCCAGGGGAGGTTTAGGTTAGATATTAGAAAGAATTTCTTTACAGAGAGAGTAATCAGACATTGGAATGGGCTGCCCAGGGAAGTAGCGGATTCTCCGTCCCTGGAGATATTTAAAAAGAGACTGGATGTGGCACTCAGTGCCATGGGCTGGGAACTGCAGCGGTGGTTCAAGGGTTGGACTCGATGATCTCTGAGGTCCCTTCCAACCCAGCCAATTCTATGATTCTATGATTCTATATTTCTCATATTTATTACAGACAAAAATTTAGGCTAGTAAGATATACTTGTGAAGGTCAAAGAACAAAAACTAAGTTGATAAAAGTTTCCTCCTAATTGTATTTACAACTACATATCAGATGTGTATTACTAGACATATACATTACCTCTTTGATAGATTTAGCTAGAACACCCTGTTTATTTTAATTCAAAACTGGATGACATAGGGTATAAAGGCCTTGTGACCTCTTTTGTGAGACAACACTTCAGGCTAAAAGTACTCTAATGTGTTCATTAATCCAGTTAAAATCTAAAATACACTCTCTGTGTGGCAGTGCTTTCTCCTTGGCTGCAGACATTCAAAGTTACTAGGCATCTACAGCCACTGAAAAGGAGGTATGCTTTAACATACATTAGTTCATACAGGATGACAAGATGATATGAAAGAATGAATAACCTAAAAAAAGAAAAAAATATTCCTTGCACGTGACCAAGGTGACAGATGTTATTTCATGTTTGGCAGAGGTCTGATCCATTATCTTCTGAAGTCAGTGGAAATTATATGGCTTTACCGAGACTGAAGGAGACTCACAGAGCACTATGGACTTTTATATATCAAATTAGGTCACTTTGCCTAGCAGTTTAATTCATAAAGTTGTTCTCTCTGAAAGGAAAAAAAATCAATTAGTAAGAAGCATCTGTTCTTTGGAAGAAATCAGTTCCCAACAGTTATTCAAAGCTAATTGTGAATAATTTTGTGTAGTTTCATGTACTTCCAAACATGAACTACTGTTGTACAGGTGTTGCCATGACTATATTGCACTGTCAACAAAATTTTCTTCACTGTCAATTTTTTCAGAAATGTCAGTTCTTTTAATAATGCTGCAAACATAATACCCAGGAAGATGGATATTAGCAGAGTTGTAGATATAGTGACATTGATACCAAAGTATCATCTGTCTGTGACTTCCTTAGGATCACCTGTATGCTTTGTGAAGAAATCAAATTTCCATAGAGGACACAAGTTGGTCTTCTGTCAAATTATCATAACTTAGTAAAAAAAAAAAAAAAGAACTTAGAGGAAATCAAAAGCATGGATGTCCTATGTTGGTTTTAATATAAGGACGTGTCTATTCAGGTAGAGATAGAACATAATGGGCTCATGGCACACACACTCTGAGCCAAAGGGACTGCACCAAGCAAAGTCTGGAAGCCTTGGGAGCCGTGGCTGAGTCAATGGGTTTATCACAAGTAACAAAAGCAAGAACAAAGCAGGAAGAAGGATCTACAAAGAGGACAGAGGGGTGTATGCACATCCTCATACTCAGATCCCACGCAAGGTCTGTAGTTAGTTGTAGCACTTTCTGCCTCAGGGGCCTCCAGCTCTCCCAGAACTTCAGACTTTCTGCTCCAGGGCTTACCTGCTATGTTCTTACTTGCCAGAACTTTCAAGTCACGGTCTCTTCTTTGCTCACACCTCCCTCATACAACTTAATTATTGTAGTGCCCTACTACTCTTGTCCAAGAGTCCCTAGGCTTATTTAGTATTTGAGAGCTACTCAGCTGTCAGCAACCACTTCACTCACAATTTGTCCTCATAATGAACCTTCCCATAGAAGACCTCTTTCTACATTTGCCTGATCCAATCCTTTCCATTGAGAAGCTCATGTATCTTCTATCCACATTTATGATCCTGGAGATAATTCACGGAATTACAGTAAATATTGTCACAAACTCTTTGAACTAAGTAGAGAATTGCGTGTCTTACTAATAAGGAGATTCCTGAAGAATGTAAATATCAGTGACTTACCAAAAGGAAGATGTCCCCAAACAAGTTTGAAGAGCTGGGCTTCAGTGACTTCCAAAGCTTACAGAGGGAGCTGGTGGCAGAGAGAGCAATTACAGAATACAAACTGCAAAATTATCTTTTCTTTTGCAGTAGGTGACCTAACTTTAACAACACATTGTAGAAAGTGTCTTATATCCCTGGATATACCTCACTGAATTCTAAATTTTTCCAATGCCTCATCTTTCTCCAGACCATGCCTCTTCATTTATTTACCTTCTTGTCTTTGAGTGAATTTTTATGTTCTATTTAGCCACTCATCAAACTAGCCCTGAAAAAAAAAAATTATGACTTCTGAGAAGTATTAAATGCTTAATGTGTCCTGGTTTTGACAGGATCTAATTATAAAATCTTTTTTTCTGTTTGGAAAAACTGCAGTTTTGAGAGACTGCAGAGTCCAGTCCTATGAGAGCAAGAAAGATAAGATGCTCTGCTGTGCAGGTTTCCACAGTGACAGAGTTATTGTCAAGGGTACTTCTGAACCACGCAGGTACAGTGAGCTGGGAGGGGCAAAGCCCAGGGCTGATACCCCAAGCTGGCCAGCCCAAGGGTTCCATTCCTCAAATGTGACCCTCACTATAAATCAGGAAGTTTGCAAGTATGTTTGGGTTCCCTGCCATGGCTGCCTTCCCTAGAGGGTCCCATCTGTTTGATCAGTCATCCCACACCTGAGGCCATTGCTCCATTTGCTGGGGCTGTCGTGCTCTGGATGGAGCTGTGGGGCTGGCAGTGGGGACATTCAGCCTGCACTGCTGGGAGCACACAGCTCCCACTGCAATCTGGAGCTGAGTCTAACTTTGCCTACGAAATTAGCACTGGGGTTAACATTAGTTCGTGATTATTATTCTCCTACATCTATCTGTCTTCACTTCAGCCCACAGATCTTCTTTCCTTTTCCTGAGTCCCACTCTTGGGCTGGGGATGGGTGACAGAACAGCTGTCCAAACTATGACACAGTGCTACAGCGTTTCTTTCAAAACAGATTTACTTCACACAGGAAAAGGAATTACAAGTAGCAGATCTCTACCTGTATATACTCTTACTGCTGGCTTTCCCTGAAGCCCTTGCACAGATAGAATTTCATTTTGATGTTTGCAGGTGTCTTTGTGACAAAATTATAGCGTTTTTGCAACAGTATAAATATCACACTGGGACATCTGTTGGGCCTCTTCCTTTTCTTATAGGTTGAACACTTTTCCCTAGAGATTCTTTTGGTCTACAGATTCTTAATCTGAGCAAAAGAAAATTTAACATTTGGGTTCTGATGCTTATCAAAGCCTAATAGCCTTTCATGATCTCTACAGTAATTTAGCTTAAATAGTAAGCATAGCTGTTCAAACTAATATATATATATATATATATATATATATATATATTAAGTTACCTATGGTGCTATTCTCACAGTTGTGTTATAATTTTTCAGAAATGTTTGGGGTTAAACTAAGACTAGATTAAAATATCACAAAGTGTCATGTTTGCACTTTATTTTTTTTCTACTGGTGAAAACAATAACCAAGCTGTCTTATCTTCTTTTAGGTTGCTATTTAAATCTTTTTCAGTTATGACTCATATATTAAAAATAAACTAGCAATATTTATGTGTATCCTGAGTGTGCTTTCATAAGGAAAGATGAAGATGTTCTCTCTGAAGATCTAAACCATTCTGAGGGCAAGTTATTTTTAAAAAATTACATATTTTTGAATATGTGGAGATCCTGCCATTGTGGGACTATTTGGCTGCATTCAATCTTGGTACTGATTCCACCCATCTTGGGCAGAGTTATTTATCATCATGCTTATTGGTGTAATACAGATAGTTAAGGAGACAGTTTCCTTTTTTTGCCTAATGCAGAATTAAAAATTATATCTTCATTTTTAAAGCAATATAGCTATCCTATTATTGGAATCTATAGAAGTACATGGAAAGGCTTGTGATGTAGATTCCAACCAAGGCATTTTCTGTCCTACTATTAAACACTCTAAACCCAATTGAAATATAACTGATTTTTCTGTACATGAAACAAAACTGACACTAGGCAACGAGTAATCTTTTAAACTGATGAAATAAATATATTCATATATACATTTCATTATCAGTAGTTAATATAATTTGTAAATATATTAGTAATCTGCTCCTTCCACATAAGTGCCAGGGATTAAAAATTACATAGATTTTACAGTGCAAGCCAAATTATATAAGAAGAGAAGTAAGTGTAAGTCGTACTTTTTCAACAAATGGACCAATATGTTAAAATCTTACATTAAAATCTTACTTTGAATGCCCAGATAAAACCACTTGACTTTCACTACAATCATCTGAAAAAGCTGGCAAACAGTCTAGTGCTATAAAAGCTTAAGACATGCAAAAGTCTTTGATGCCTTATTTGTCAGAACAAGTAGTGGAAAATATTATCTGTTTCAGAGCGGGAGGGTGAAGAGTATGAAATGTGATGAGTTTGCTTTGCTAGGGTTATATCTGAATTTACTTCATGAATTAGAGTAAATACAGGCTCCAGAAGTTTTTCATTACTTGAGCCACGCACAAGAATTTTTTGGTTAACAGGTCTTCTAAGTTATTCAGCACTGCAGTAATAATCATAGAATCATAGAATAAACCAAGTTGGAAGGGACCCATCAAGATGATCAAGTCCAACTCCTCTCCCTGTGTAGGGCCCCCCTCACCTCCCTGGATCACACCAAGTGCCTGAGAGCACCATCCAAACACTTCTTGAACTCAGGCAAGCTTTGTGCTGTGACCACTTCCCTGGGGAGTTGTTCTACTGCTCAACCTCCCTCTGGGTGAAAAACCTTTCCCTAATATCTAACCTAAGCCTCCCCTGATTCAGCTTCCTACCATTTCCCCAGGTCCTGTCTTTGGTCACAGAAGTTAAGAAATTAGTACCAGTAACTCAGCTGCTATACTCAATTGTATAATATAGTATCATTGTTGAAATATATTCCAAACTTGCATTGAACTGCTATCTAATACAGATTTTCAAATCTGTTTCATGTTTACCATTCAGCCTGGATATGAGTCTGTAACTAGCTGTGGATATGATTTAAAATCTAGTTTTCCTAGATTTTTTTTCCTAGATCAGCAAAAGAAGGCCAAGATTCAGGCTTTGCCATAAAGTTTTAGGTAGCTTTGACTGGAAAATGCTTGCTATTAAAGAAGCTTACAGATTATACTAAAGCACTCAAATGCAGTAATTGTAATTCTGAGTACCGTGATCTAAAACCTCTTGCCATCTCACAGAGTTCCATCTCTGATTTAAGCATTCAGACCTGCCAAACTATGGAACAACTTGCTGAAAGGGAAAATCTGGAATGATTTATCAGCCTAAACCAATCATAAGTTGCAATGCTGAAAAACTGAGAGGAACTTAAGTTCGCTTAACATCAGATTCTTTCTGGATGAGATATCTTTGTAGGAATTCTCTTCTATTAGTTGTTCAGAGCTTGCTTTTTGTTAAGAAGAAACCAACATTATGTGCAGCAAAATGAGACAATAAATTAGCAGTCAAATTTCTTCAGCTAAATAGTGAAAACCAGTGTCAAAATTGTGTTTCATCCAGCTTAAAGCAGGGACTTCTTCACCATGAAAATTAGTGCTAAAACCATCATAGATCTGAATAGCACAATTCTCTTTCAGAACTGTCTGAGCAGAAATTTCTCCCAACACAATAAAATACCAATAATGGGCAAGTTCTTTAAATCTCTGCAAATTACAAAAAGAAGCTTTCACTACCATCACCTGTTTACATTCCCCAAAGCAATAAATATTACAACCTAAGCCACCCAATTAAAACCATTTGTGCAATTCATGAAACACTGTAAAAAACAACTTGCTTTTGAAATAAATAATTTTTCCTGTGATTAAAAAACCTACTAAGTAGTTCTAATTTATATTCCAGATCCCTCCCACACACTCACAAGGAGCCTGTTGTGTTTCTTCAACTGCAGAAGATACTAGGATTTATATTTCTTCCAAGCATAAACCACATGGAGACAAATTTCTTTGTATTGCAACTCTTGCTAATGTAAAAAATAACCTATTGAAAATAATAATGTCTGTTCCTGGTTGCAATTCTAAAATACATCAACACAACTAAGAGAATAATTAATATCAACATATTTAGTAACGAAACAAACCTAAATTTTTATCTCATAACCCATTAATTTCATATACACAGATATTTTTTTCCTTGAGCCATAAAAAAATTCTGCACTAGACTTTAAAGATGAAAACATTTCCCCCCATTAATCCAAGTATAGGTCCTTCTTTGGTTCAGATTGCTTTCAAAATTTATTCTGGGATTCAGCGTTGCTACAGCCACAAGTCTAAATAACCCTTAATATGATCTCATTTTTATGTGGTTCAACTGAAGATATATTATTTTAGTTAAATCAATGCAAAATTTAAATGTAGACAGGGCCTATATTCCAACTGTTAAATATTTATTATTGGTAGTAGTATGACTCAAGGAGGTATCACTGGTTGCTTGTATTTACAAGTAGGAACATACAGACTTTCTCATTCTCTTCCCAGCCATATCTAATACTTTCTAGTCTTCAAGATTTGTTCATTTGACATGGGGTATTAAGTAGTGACAAGAAAGGTAATATCCATAATGTTATTTTCATGGGGTTATTTCCAAGACCATTTGTCATTTCTTAGCAGGTCACAAAATTTGACTGAAATACAGGTTATTAGATCACACATTTATTTCTAACAATTTCATTTGCTTTCATATTTCCTTTTATTGTTCTTTCTGGAACTATACTATTTTGGATCATTTTTTAATGATACAGTTTGTGCTTGCTATTAGTAATCAATTTTTTTGCAGCTTTCCCAGTGTAAATTCAATTTTTCCTCAAGGAAGTTACACTCAGGAAATATTTACAGAGATATTCCAAAGATAGAACCTTTTTTTTTAGCTTTCTTTCCAAATTTTCTTAAAAGCTTGAGATCAAATGGCTCACTGCATGCACAGCATAGAAAAAGAAATTAAAAAATCCTGTTGATATTTCATTGATATTAGGTTTGAAGATGAACAGCATTCTACATCCTTCCAACCTAAGGATTTATCTTCCTAAGGGAAAAAAGCATTACAGAGCAGAAGAGACTGTAGTCCTCAATGGCCACAATGATACCTAGAAAGCTTTTCTTTAGTGTGTAGTAAAAAAAAAAATTAATTTTGGGATGTAAAAACTTTATCCATATTAGACTACAGAAAATAAGTAATGCTAAACACCTTAGATAGAAAATAAAATGCATTTTATTGCTTCTACCTTTTTTACTTATGTCCAAATCATCTTGTCTAAAGATTTATTCTTTTAAAAAGAATGACTTGGTACTTTCTTGAAATTAAATAGCTCACAACATCTCTATTGCTAGGCTGCGTTAGGAAACCAACCTTCTCATGTTGTCACGCTAATTTGTTTATTCTCTGTTAGAGCTTTTCCCATTTTTAAATTTTGTCCATTGTTACTTTATGTCAATTTCAGCTGTGCAATTAACTTCTATAATTTTTGTAGTCTAAGGATTACCTTTTTTTGCATCCTGCTTTTATACTTCAATTCTGTTCTCAGCCCATCCTCTCTCTAGTCACCAGGACGCCACACAGAGTTAGTGTCATCCAGAGCTAAGTATTGCAGATGCAGCCACTTAGGCTCCATAGACCAACTCAGTACTCATACAACTCAATATATATCAGCACTGAACTGGAGCTAAATGAAAAGGTAGAAATATTCAAACTAGACAGAAACCTTGCTCTTTTTTTTTTTTTTTGCAGATATGGTAACGATGGATTTGAATTGTTTGTGATTATTCAGCATCAGTTTTCCTGATCATAGAATCATAGAATCATAGAATCATAGAATCCTAGGGGTCTGTACTGATCTGTACTAATTCCTTTCTGTTCTGTATGTAGTCATCTCTTAAAACAGAGGACATAATTCTGCAAATTGTTAAATTTCCTTATAAATTTTAAGAAAGTTAAAAACATAAGTGAGGAAATCTGTACAAGCTTGTGTTACGGAATTGGTGGTCATTTTCAGGTGATCAAAATATCTGTAGTGCCATGCTCTTGTCCAGTGCACAACACTACTTATCCAGGCACACTGAATGAAGATGTCTAATAAAAATCATGATAATTTAGAGAAAATGAAGCAGAATAGACACATAGCTATTTTTCACATGTAACAGCATTCCTCACCCATTCAAAACCCTTTGCTGGCAAGTCTGAATTCATTCATTTGAGGGGCTTGATGATTCAACTTTTTTGAGATGAGCAATCTTCTCCTTGTACAGCAAATTATCTTTGTTGGGAACTGTTTTGTTTTGGTTTTGGGTTTTGTTGTTAGATTTTTTTTCCTTCTGACTTGGTGTGCTGTATGCACTACTTCAGAGTGAAAAATATGATACCATGTAAACATTACAAATGATAATGAATGTACTGCTATTCCAAAACTTCACTCAACTGAAAGAAGTTGTAAGAATTAATTCTGACACTGCTATAAGCTCTAAACATGCCACAGCTATTGCTGTCTGCAACTACCTGAAAGAAGAGGTGGTGGGGTGGGTGTTAGTCTCTCCTCCCAAGTAACAAGCAATAGAACAAGAGGAAATTACTTCACACCAAAGTGATTCTATGATTCCATTATTCCAATTAGACTAATCATCCTCAAGAGGGGTGCCACAGTAGGTATTGAAAAAGCATGTTCAAGTGTGTTGCAAGAAAAGAGGCAAGTATGATATAAGAAAGAGTACATGCAAATGAAATTCAAGCCCTGTAGCTGTAAATGTCATCCTGTGTTCAGCAAAATCTGAATATCAAAGATTTTCTTTTCTGCTCTATTTGCTGTCCTGGTGTAGAAGATATAAATATTCTGGGAAGAGAGGACACATTCTGTTTGAAAAATGATAGAATATCATGGAATATCACAGAATCAGCCAGGTTGGAAAGGACCTCTGCAAATATCAAGTCCAACCCTTGATCCACTGACACTGTGGTTCCCAGACCATGGCACTGAGTGCCACATCAGTCTCTTCTTAGAAATATCTCCAGGGATGGAGAATCCACTACTTCCCTGGGCAGCCCATTCCAATGCCTGATCACCCTCTCCGTAACAAAATTCTTTCTAATATCCAACCTAAAACTCCCCTGGCACAATTTAAGACCATGCCCTCTTGTCTTGTTGAAAGTCGTCTGGGAAAAGAGACCAACCCCCCCTGGCTACACCCTCCTTTCAGGGAGTTGTAGAGAGTGATGAGGTCTCCCCTGAGCCTCCTCTTCTCCAGGCTGAACAGCCCCAGCTCCCTCAGCCTCTCCTCATAGGATCTGTGCTCGAGTACCTTCACCATCCTTGATACATCCAATGCTTTGTTTGCTGACCCATTTGAACTCCTGCCATTTAGTATTTTACTTTTAGAACAGTTTCATTAATTTTTAGTCTGTCCCTGAGTCCAGGGAGAAAAGTGCCTAGTATGAGTTCTGATTTGGTTTTGCTTTACATCAGTGATTCAGAAGGAAGGACAACTGATATGTTATTTGAAAAGAAGTTATGTCAACTCAGCATGCTCCCACTTGCTGAAGAGTCATGAGGGCATATTTAGACATCTGAAATTTTAGAACTCCTTCTAGAACACTTTTGCTCAAAAGAGGACCATAGTTAGGTATCTGAAGGATTTCTGTCCCTCCCTGTCCCATCCCTACCCTGCCTCCCTCCCTCTTTTTCCCTAAATACTGGAACAACTACTAGCACTTGAGATGCTGGATACATGCCTACAATGAAGGACACAACAAAATTGCAAGGGAATCATCAGTGATGCAGATACAACTTATTTCCACTGTAACCATGGTTTCATCAGTGAGTACTTCTATTGTTAGTACACCATTTTAAAGGCAAAGAGGAAAACAGCGGGCCTTCCTGATAGCAAGATAGATTTGAATCCAACATGACAGATTGTCTTACATAAGGAAGACACAAGACTTAGAGAAGTATATTATAGTTCTCCTTATTGCCAGGACATTTCTGACTTAACTGAAAAAAATCACATGCTTGAAAACACACACTTGTAAAATGCCTTCACTGATTTCATACTGATTTGTAGAATACTCTGAACTTATGAAGACTGCATAACACAGTAAAAAGCTAAAATAGGACAACATATGCAGATAGTTTCCAGTAAAATCATCAGTATTGTATGTGCTCATCAAGTATTTTTTTTCTGTCCTTTGATGTAACAAGCAGTTTTGGATTAATTGAATGAATTTAAACTACATTCATTTCCAAATAGACACTTTATATAGACTACAGCAAATCATATTAATACATTTGGAAGACATTTCTGTTCCTCTTAAAATTTTATCTGAAACTTTATCTGAATCTTTAATCCTCACAGTTGGTATCTGCTTCAGATATAATGGCAAAGATTAATGCAATACAGACTGAAAAGTGAAAACTAGGGAAGGAATTCACCAGAAGAGTGAATAAACATACATGAAGGCATCTCTGTTTCCTAGAAATGCTGGCTACAAGATAATTAGTATGGTAAGGAGGTTGAAAATTCAAGCACTCAGATAGTAAGAAACTCCAAATATAAAGACAACCCCCCATATCATAGGAAGTATTAGCATAGCTGTATTTTACTATACTGTATTTTTAATATCTCATTCATTAGTTATCTATGAATATCATGGGTCAAAAAAGTTGACTCTCTGAAATCAAATAGTGTCAGGGTAGTAATGTAGTAAGAAAGTTTTGTCCCTTTATATACTTATCAATGAAACTCATGACTGACCCTACCATGACAGTGTTTAGAAAGTAATGAAAGTGTTTAGAAATTTTGCCATAGGAGTTTCTGTTTATCATCTGCAGAAGAGATCTGGGCTGTGGGAAAACCAGCTTACATCAGCCTCAGAACCACTGACAGGCATATAGCAGTGTTTTTCTTGATTTTAACACTTACATTGTGGAGGTGATGTTTAAGAACACAGATGATGTATATTTAGGTCAGTCTATCTACTATGGAATCTACTGTTTGTATGGAGAAGTCAGGACAAAGACTTAGCTATATCTAATGCAATTTTTGCTTTCCTAATTCTCCCAGGTTGAGATCATAATTTGAATCTTCTTGGAATTGTTTCATCAGGTTCAGATGCACTGACCCATGTATAAAAGAAAACCAAAATAATATCAAAGAGGACACAAGCGCTCACTGATTTTTTCACAAGCATCATGCTAGTTGTCCTTATTCTGTCTCTTTAATCCTCCCTACTAAAAACTCCTAGTTAGCACAATTTTGACATGACTATAATTTCAAATCCCAGAGTCATAAGACTGCATGGTGGTAAATTTAATTTTAAACAAAACGTGAAACTCTCTGGTTTATTATCTTACAAATGAAGGCTTGAAAACACAATTAAATGTAACAAATACAGCAGTATGTGCAGAAAACCTGAAACGCAAGTTGTGAAATTTGTCACAATCAGATGCAGCTAGAGAAAGAGCAAGGACCTCACAGCCTCTCTAGAGCTCATTCCTTGGGCATGCATCCCTTCAGCTCCATATACTATCTCCGTCCCTGGAGATATTTAAAAAGAGACTGGATGTGGCACTCAGTGCCATGGTCTAGTAACCGCGGCGATAGTGGATCAAGGGTTGGACTTGATGGCTCTGAGGTCCCTTCCAACCCAGATGATTCTATGATTCTATAATTCTATGATTAACTGCCTGGGAACCTAGTGACAGTGTGGCAGCAGTGACAGGAGAGGACGAGCTGCCTCTCTGGAGGTGAAAGGCAGAGAAACATCCCCAAGCAAGTGCCTGGCTTGCCCTGGGAGAGGTCCTTCAGGAGACACTGACTTGCATTGCAAGCCAAGGCCACCGAGGGTAGCAGTAACAAAGCACTGGGCACAGGCTGGAAGAATCATTGCTGGGGTCACAGGCTGACATACAGGCTCAGGGACAGACACATGGCTCGCCGGCAGCATACCAATGGATGCTTCTCCCAGACAAAGCTCAGTCAGTCACCTGGAATGCACCCTAACTTAAAAACCTCAACAAAAGCAACAAAAAAGCAAGAAAGCTGCATGCATTTCAGTCTCTTGTTCTTTAATTTGTTACCCGTTTATGTTGCTTGCTATTTAAAGCGTTCAGTCTTTGTGTATAGTCAGTATGAAGCTATCTGTAAAAGTAATGTGTGGTAAATTGGCAGATAAGTACCCTTTAAAATATAGACAATCTGTTGACCAATTTAGGAGAGATGCCATAAAATTTAATTTCTTACCTATAATATGTTTAACATTTTATGCAACATAGTACTTCATGAAAAAATGATAAAATGAAACAATAAAGATTATTTGAAAACGCTTGCAGGGAAGAACACAGAGTGTCCTGGCCTGTGTCAGGAACAGCATGGCCAGCAGGTCCAGGGAAGGGATTCTGCCCCTGTACTCAGCCCTGGTGAGGCCACACCTCGAGTCCTGTGTCCAGTTCTGGGCCCCTCAGTTCAGGAAGGATATCAAGGTCCTGGAGCAGGTCCAAAGGAGGGCAACCAGGCTGGTGAAGGGACACAGAACCTATGAGGAGAGGCTGAGGGAGCTGGGGCTGTTCAGCCTGGAGAAGAGGAGGCTCAGGGGAGACCTCATCACTCTCTACAACTCCCTGAAAGGAGGGTGTAGCCAGGGGGGGGTTGGTCTCTTTTCCCAGGCAACTCTCAGCAAGACAAGAGGGCATGGTCTCAAGTTGTGCCAGGGGAGTTTTAGGTTGGGTATTAGAAAGAATTTTGTTACAGAGAGGTTGATCAGGCATTGGAATGGGCTGCCCAGGGAAGTAGTGGATTCTCCGTCCCTGGAGATATTTAAAACGCGAGCGGATGTGGCACTCAGTGCCATGGTCTGGGAACTGCAGCAGTAGTGGATCAAGGGTTGGACTTGGTGATCTCTGAGATCCCTTCCAACCCAGCCAGTTCTATGATTCTATGACTCTCAGGACAAGCAAGGGCAGGGGCTGGGCTCACTGGGACTGCCCTGGGGCAGTGGTGTTCTGTACCAGCCCAGGGACAGGCTGGGATATCTGACCACTGGTGGGACCAGAGGCTCTGTGGAGCCCATGGCCAGGCAGGGCAGGGCTGTGGGAAGCTGGAGACCATTCCTGCTGCAGCATCACTGGGGCAGGGGCTGATAGTCCCAAGGGGGCTGATGTCTGGTCCTGGACCATGGACAAGGTTGGAGGAGCCTCAGGAAAGGGGTCAGGGACAACCAGGGTTGATGGTGCCCTTGGGGCCTTGATTTATTAAGATTTGATGGGAGGGAAAAATATCTACAAACAGTACTATTTTAAACTTTAAGAAAAAAACCCCTATCACTGATATTCTATGACTCAGAAAAAAACCCAAATTTCAGTGTATTTTTCCACAGTGGAGTTTATAGCACTGTGATCTGATGAGCTTATGGAATAGTAATATTTCACTACTGGAAACTTCCTACTTAGATTCACCACTTCTTAAAATTACATAAAGACTCAGAAGACAATAATAATCTTCTATTCACACTAAGTAATATGGCAATCAACAGCCCAAGTTGTCCAAACACATGAAGAAAAGGCCGTAGCAATTGTTTATGTAATTGTAAGTAAAAAATTAAATAGACATAAAGAGTTATTTTCTGAACATCTGAACACTGAAATTCAAAATCTGTGGAGGCTAAAACCCACACCTGTGTAGAGACAGAACTTCATCATGGTTATTTACATCAATACTTAACACACAATGTAGTCTCTTTGTGTTCTCATTGTTCTGTATTACAAACTATCTCAAGAAAGGAGCAATTATACAAAATATTCTTTATTTTGTTAAAACCGGTTTTGATTTTCAAGGTTTAATTTTTAAGGAAAGTAAATCATCTCTTTTTTGTTGTTGTTGTTCAGATGTTTATTAGATAGGGAAAAGAGTTGTTGGGGAGCTTTCAGTACCTGGAAACTGGCAAAACACTTGCCATATTTTTAAGTTCAAGGTCTGCAGAAACTTCCTCCATATTTAAATATATGTTTTATTGCTGGTTAGCATTAAGGCTTCATTGTTTTTCATTTTCTACATCTGTAGGTTTATCAGTAAAATGTTTTCTATGCCAAGCTCAGTTTTCTTTAACCATTTTCCTGGCAAGAGTACACTTAAACATATCTCTCCTTGTGCACCTGTAGCACTGAATATCCATAGCAAGGAAGTTCTCACCTTTGTAAGACCCAATCGACCCCACCATACTCTTTAGGTCTGAGTTAAGTGCTTGGCAAAGAGGTATCCTATTGCTTCTGATAAAATTCACAAAGGAAACTGAGCCAAGGACAGTTTGTCTCTGCAAAACAGTAGAAGATGCTCTCAAGGAAAGCAAGGTTTAGTCTTGCATTCCAAGAGGGCCATAAAGCATCATGGGATGAGGCCTCTCAATAAATATTTATTATGGATATGAAAAGACCATCCTGTAGTTTGTCAATGCTTTAATCACTGAACTCTGATGCTAGTGGTAGTAATTATTTCTACTCTTCCTTAGGAGAATGAGAATTATTAAAGTTACACAGCTTTGCTTTAACTGAGAAATAACTGACTAATTGTATTAATCATCATATGAATTATAACATTTTTTGCTTTGTTTTTTGTTGGATTTTTTACTTTAAACTGTGTATTTTTCTTCTTTGCAAATTTCAGATGCTCTTTTTTCCTATAATTTGAATATTATTATCATTTATAATAGTTATCTGTGCTTATTAGATTTGATTTGCTTTTACCTCAACAAATGAAGACAGACAGAAGTGAACTAACTGGAAGCAAAAAGTAAAGTTCCTTAAAAAAAAATAAATTAATAATCCATAATAGCTATTAGTTGTCATCTTCAGCTTTCCATTAATGCACTGGAAAAATATTTTCACAAAAATGAAACAAATGTTGAAAAGCAGGGACATAAAAGAAATTCTCCAGGAGATATAAAGGCGATATTGAGAAGCAGAATGTGAACAAGAGATAATTTCTTAGGTCAGTACAATTTCACCCTAAGCTGAGATTTCTGTTGTTCATATTTTACAGTAACATTTGCTCATTTTCACAAGATTAATATTGAAAAAAATACCTGAATAATATTTGAGGTTTTAATAAATTTATCTGGTAATTTTTTTTAGAATTAATACTGCACTGAGATTTTGTAGGCATGATTTTTTTTTTTTTTCTCTTGGAGATCTGTTGGTAGGTATGTATGCATGTATGTATGTATGCTGTGTGCATGAAATGTGAAGTTTCCTTCAGCTGGTATCTGCAAAGGATGACTTTTTGTTCATCTCCACTTTTTTGCTTGCCTTTCCTTTCCTTCTTTTGTTAAGTAATGACAGGAGGAGTGTGAAGCTTGTCATGCACACAGATGTTAAGAAATGTTTGCTATAACTGAAAATAGTTTGAAGGTAGCAAAATAAATTGCTAGCAACAATGAACATAATTAGCAGAAAATATGACTCATTTAAAGGGTAAAACTTAGAAATATTGCAAATACATGTTTTTCTCCCTACTACTGAATTTCTAGCCCATTGCTATTTTCTACTGTAATTTTTCTTTGGATAATTGAAAAAAGTAGAATTACTATTTTTATGTTTCTCATTAAATATAATGGGTATTAAATAGTTCTAAAGTTATACATTCAAAGGTAATATATTTAACACTTATGCCAAGAGTCTTACAGAAAAGCTTGGCTTTTGTCTAATACAATCCACAACATGCAGACAGGAGAATAAAGAGTAGGCTCAACTGAATCTTATGCAAATTTAAATTTGTACTGCTTCATGTTCAGTAGCACAACAAGCACTCTCAGTCCTTTGTTCATGGATGGCTGATTATTCCTATTACTTTACAAGTGTACGGAGAAGCACAGAAAAGAGCAAACCTGAAAGACCCATCTTGGTGTGAGGTCTGGCAAGGGGAGAGGCTGCAAGCTACCGACCCTGTTGCAATGAAGTTAATGCTGTTTGGGCCACATTATCAGAAATGCTTCTCTGCTTTCAAAAACAGTAGCATGCAAACCATTGTAATTTCTCTCTCTCCTTGTTTTTGTTTTTGTCTCTTGTGTTTGATGTAATACTGTATCAGAAACAGCGTGGCCAGCAGGTCCAGGGAAGGGATTCTGCCCCTGTACTCAGCCCTGGTGAGGCCACACCTCGAGTCCTGTGTCCAGTTCTGGGCCCCTCAGTTCAGGAAGGATATTGAGGTCCTGGAGCAGGTCCAAAGGAGGGCAACCAGGCTGGTGAAGGGACTCAAGCACAGACCCTATGAGGAGAGGCTGAGGGAGCTGGGGCTGTTCAGCCTGGAAAAGAGGAGGCTCAGGGGAGACCTCATCACTCTCTACAACTCCCTGAAAGGAGGGTGTAGCCGGGGGGGGGTTGGTCTCTTTTCCCAGGCAACTCTCAGCAAGACAAGAGGAAATGGTCTTAAGTTGTGCCGGGGGAGGTTTAGGTTGGATATTAGAAAGAATTTCTTTATGTAGAGGGTGATTAAACACTGGAATGGGCTGCCCAGGGAAGTAGTGGATTCTCCATCCCTGGAGATATTTCAAAAGAGACTGGATGTGGCACTCAGTGCCATGGTCTGGGAACTGCAGCGGTAGTGGATCAAGGGTTGGACTTGATGATCTCCGAGGTCCCTTCCAACCCAGACTATTCTATGATTCTATGATTATTTGAGATTCTCTGTCAGAGATATTTTGTGGGCAGCAAACTCAACAGCTACATAATAAATGTCTTGTGTATGAAAATACATTTGAATACATGAACTTCCAAAACAAACAATAATGTTGGCTTTTTGTAGACCCACGCCTTCCACTGTTTTTCTCTTATTGATGACTGTGAACCTAAGCTTGTGCTATAAAGATGTATGGTTCACACACTGGCTTCTCTTTCTCAGTTTTACATTACCTAAGAAAAGACTCTGCACTGATTAAACTTCCACATTCACTCTATTTTTTCTGGAAACAAAACTGGAAACCCTTTCAAAGTATCATGCTGTTAGCAGGGCTGTTAAGACATCACAGTAAATAAAGAACCCAATTTCTTTTTCTTGTTCACTTTCATGTACTAAATAAAATGAGTTCAGAAAGCAAGAAAATTGCTTTGCTTTCAGGTAATTCTCTTAACCAACAATTTGCACAAAAAACCTAAACCCAAAAAAACTCCAACTCAATCCAAACCTTAAAACAGTAAGAAAGAGATGGTACATGTATCTGATAAAGCTAAAAAATACCTTGGTGGGGTAGGCTTTACCTTTTGACAACCAAAGTCTTCATTCTCTTGGCAATTGATTATCTTACAAAGTTGTTTACTAGGATGAGAAGTTACTCTTCACTTAAATGTACCAAAGAGGAAGTGGATATGCTTTAGTTACACATGGAAGTAAATGGTTGATAGGTGGAGAAACAATTTTAAAGCAAAGATAAACAGGTAATTTTTTGTGAAAATCTGAGAACATTCAAGGTAAAATATTTAACCTACCTGGTTCCCTAAATCCCACTCTATAGTATAAAATTATTACACTTTTGAAGTAATTCACAAAGAATTTTTACTAACACTTGTTTTAACTAGCACCTCTTGTGCATTTTTTTTCTTTATCTTGTCACAGGGCAGAAGTGCACAGAACTGTACAGTGAAGTGTCTTAATCCATCAAGCTTTGTTGTGTGATTTTATTTTGGCATATTTATACACTGCTACTCAGCAACTAAGATGATCCTATGAGGGTCCTTCATTTTATTATTTTTGCTGAGCAGATGAGACTTTTCTCAATAATGAAACAATTTGGTTTAATGAATTAACATAACTATCAAACACCAAACTTTAATTAATCTAGACTACAGACATCATGCAAACCCATGGAATATTTGAATATACTGAGAATCAGAACTTGTTATAAAATTCCATATCCCCATGGTTACAATCTAGAGTGAGGAGTGGTGCATATATTTTAGCTTTCTCTGAGTAACCTGTCTGAAGAACCACACTGCATCGTAGGGCAGTATTTGCACTTTCCTGATCACAGAAGGATTTTTATCCAGACAAATAACACTTTTGTCGCAAAGCTAGAAGGTTATGAAAGTCAAAGTACTTGAAGCTATCTCACTGAAGTTATACTGAGATAGTTTACTAGCAATCCAATGGCAGAAAATTTCACCTGCATAGTACTTTGCATGGATTACCTCTCAAGTAGCTCCCAGTAAGACAAGAGGGCATGTACTTAGGCTCTGGCAAGGCAGGTTTAGGTTAGGTTTTAAGAAAAAATTCTTTACAGAGAGGATGATCAGACACTGAAATGGGCTGCCCAGGGAGGTGGTGGATTCTCTGTCCCTGGAGGTTTTTAAGAAGAGACTGATGTGGCACTCAGTGGCATGGTGTGGGAACCACAGTGGCAGTGGATCAAGGGTTGGACTTGATGTTTGCAGAGATCCTTTCCAACCTGGAAATTTGTGATTTAGTGTAAACCTGGATGATTCTGTGATTTAGTGTAAACAGGCTTGATTCATTTGTGTGTGAAGGAGCTAGGCATGACCTGAAACACCTGAGAGATGCCTCAACATTGTGACATTTTCAGGTGTAGACCTTATCAGCTATGTAATGGAACTAGAATCCTTGGGGTGGAAACGTAGACTAATGGTGTCAGTTAGGTTGCCATGATGTTGGCTGTGATGTGTTACAGACTGGATTGTTTCCTAATGGTAACATATTTCATTAGCATCAGTTATGGCTCTTGTTATTCTTTGATGATTCCTTTGGTCAGTTCTGAAGAGAAGGACTTAAGTGTGATGGTTGCCGAGAAGTGATGATGACATGAGCTGACAATGTGCACTTGCACCCCAGAAAGCCAACCACATCCTGGGCTGTATCAGCAGAAGTGTGGCCAGCAGACCAAGGGAGGTGATTCTTGCCCTCTACTGTTTTCTTGAGACACCACCTGGAGTATGTTGTTCATTTCTGGAGCCCCCACCATAGGAAGGACGTGGAGCTGTTGGAGTGAGTTCAGAGGAGGGCCACAGAGATGATCAGGGAGCTGGACCACCTCTCGTATGAAGACAAGCTGAAAGAGTTGGGCTTGTTCAGCCAGGATAAGAGAAGGCTCCAGGGAGACCTTATAGCAGACTTCCAGCACCTGAAGAAAAGAAGCTGGAACGGGATGAAAAAAAAATGCCCCTTTTTTTTCCAGAGAAGCTTGTAGTGATAGGACAAGAGGCAACAGCTTTAAACTAGAAGAGGGGAGATTTAGATTAGATGTCAGAAAGAAATTACTGACTGGGAGGGTGGTGAGACACTGGCAGAGGGAGGGAACTCTGAAGAAGAGTTCAAGGCCAGGTTGGATGGGGCTTTGAGAAACCTGGTCTAGTGAGAGGTGTCCCTGCCCATGCAAGGGGGTTGGTAGGAGATGATCTTTGAGATCCCTTCCAACCCAAACCATTTTACAATTTGAAGATTCTCTTTTTAAAATCATGATACACATTACTTAATCATAGTTTTGACAGTATTAATGTTTTCACATTTCCATGGATGAAAAAGAATCTCCTTAGTTGAGCGATGACAGGAATTTCTCTTAGACAAGGTTTCCAATCACAAAAAAATTACCCTTTCAGGTTTTTTGAGCTCATATACAACAGTGTACAAGTAATGGAGATTTTCCAGAAGGTCTTTACAACCCTTCAATCATGTCACCAGAAAAGGCATCCTGGAGAAGTGTAATAAAAGATTCTAGTCCAATCAACCATTCCTTACCCAGGAACTATAACCTACTCTGCATATCAGACTATCTGAGACAGACATAAAAGCTGCCCTTTCCCAGCTGAGGACTTTTAGCCGCACTGAAAGGTGCTAACTATACTATCAAAATCTCAGGCTTGTCTTTTATTGGTCTTCAGATGACTTTGAAAAATTCACATCTAAGTTCTAAATTTTATCTCCCTCCATCAAGGCCCTCCAAGGGTGGATATTTAAGATTACTGTGACAATTTTTGAGGCTGCATGGGGATGTTTCTTTGTGTCATTGTTTATGACAATCTTCTAGTAAAACACAGCAGTCATGGTATGGAAGATAAAAACCCACAACTGAAATAGGTAAGAAATTTAAAGTGAGGAGCTGCAGTGAAACTCCTAAAGCTATGATAATATGCAGAGAACCTTTGGGAAATAAGCATGAATGTAATTGTAAAGTACCATTAGAATTATAGCTCCAATTATGTTGGAATGTAATTTATTCACACAATATTAAATTTATTGTTTCCAGGCTCAGCTAAGATGCTCTAAACTTTATTTTTGCACTACTCTCTTAGTCTCCAATGGCTCTAATGGCTAGTTATCAAGTGACAACTCGCACTAAATATTTCTTGGCTTTTTTTTCCTTCCTGTGTAATATTTCTAAGACAGCTTATCCTTTCTCCATTAAAAAAATCTTATGCAGGCCTTCATGATGCTATAGTAGCTGTTGGTAGGCTTTAACAAATGAAGTGCTGTAGTATTATTCAAAACAGGGATACAGGAAACCACTTTCCCTTCTTAATGTTTTGGCTACATCATAAATCTTTGCAACCATTTCCTGCTTCTCAGTTTGCCCTGAATGGCTTGACAGCAAAGGCAAATCTTTTTCAAGCTCGTTCTTCACTTCCCTGTAAGATAAGATATTTCCCAAGAGTATGGTGGTGTCAGTTTCCTCTTTTACCCTGTCCATAGCAGAAAAATTTTGGTAAGTCTCCACTTCATCTTTGCTGGGAACAGCATGGCAACACAGAGGGGAGCAAGCCAACTTTCAAATGTGTGTTTGAAGTATTCTCTCTGACACAAGATTATATTTTCTTTTGCAAAATAGCCTGGCAAATGGCTAAGGTTCCTATGGTCTTAATGCATACAGTGTCACTGTACTCTTCCTAACTGTCTATACCCACCTAATTTATCTCCTAGATGTTCCAAATGCTCAGACATCAGAAAGATGACACAGAGCCAGTTGACAGAGACTGGGCATGTCATACTTTTAGGGTTATTAATAATTTTGGGGTTTAGCATACCTGGAGTTAAACAAGCAAAACTATGTTTTGAGATCTTATGGTAAATTCCAGTCAAGGGAATCTTAAGATTATAATTAAATAGCACATTCAGTACTTTTCAGTTCTGAAGTTTCCATGAAATACATTAGTATGCCTTCATGCTTTTGATCAAATTTCTCCATGCAGCAAAGTTTTGCCAAAAAGATGCCCTCTACTGTAGGGATCATTCCCTTATTATGACAAAGCCCAAAGGACTTGCTCTGTACCACCTTCAGTGGTTGTCCCACAGTCCTTCATTTTCCATTCTTTAGAGATGTTCCTTCTTCCATCTCACTTACCTCAAAAACCTCCATGCTTGAATAGAAGAAGATTCCTTTTTAAATTAGTAACATAAAGCACAGATACTAATTGGCAGCTTCAGCACTATGCAGTAACCTCTGCACTCTGAAACACAGTACTTCAGACACATTTGAGGTTTTGGGTACACTTGAATCTGATAACAGAGAAGCTCAGGGCAGCAGGTCAACTGGGATAATACCATGAGTAGCAATAGCAGTCTTTCAGTGCTGGGTTTTTGCTTTAATGATTGAAAGGCAGTAGAGAAGATGGGAATGAGAAGCTGGGAGCCCAACAGACTTCCTGCGATATTCCACAAATATTTCTAAATCAAATTACTATGAAGGAAGCATGTCTGCTATAACACTTTGCAAACAATTGACTCCTGTAGTTCATAAATCAGGAATTGGAATCTTTTCCATGTCAAGTACTGAAAACAACCACCTTCAGTGAACACAGACAGTGAGCTCAGATTTTCCACATGCCTAGCAAACGCTTTACTCAGTAAATTGATGTTTGAAAGAGGGGAAGAAGGAAGGATGTAATCAATTGCACTCATCTTTATCAATAGTGGGTGATACTTCCATGCATACAGATGTGGTTATAAAAAAAAAAAAAGTGCTGAGTTCTAGAGTTGGAGGCTGCAGATCCTGATCTGGCCTGATTTTTACGGAGAAAAATGTGTTTTAATGCCAAAAAAAAAAAAAAAAAAAAAAAAAAGGAAAAACAAATGAAGAATGGAAAAAAAGCCCATCACATAATGCCCTTCTTTGAAGAAGTTCATATTAGCCAGCCTACATAGCAACCTGCTGAACATGCTTGCCTTGCCTTCACAAGTCCTTTCTGAACTGCTTACTTTTTCCTCACACACCAAACTCAAAGTTTAGATTTTTTGTGCTAGTAACACGTATAAGCTCTGAAGCATGATGGACCTTGCCCTCAGCCACAGTGTCAGGTATCTGCTTCAGTGATTTGTATGCTGAAGATAAATTAAGTCAGGACAAGGATCTGGAATGGGCAAGAAAAGTGACAAAAAGCCATCTGGAATAGTGGGAACATAGTTGAATAGCTATTTTATTTTAACTCTTTTAACCCATACATTGTACTGAAGGGTCAAGTTCTGTAATCAAACTGTGGCACGGCACTAGTACTTTCTTTGCACTTCTTTGTAAAATGTCTGCATTGGCACCTCGTCTCAGCTATTTTCCTTCTACTGTATGCATGCATCCTCTGTCCATTATATATTCCAAAATGCAGCATCAGAAAGGAGCAAAATAATGAGTCAAACCTACTGTGAAGCGACCACA
Source organism: Calypte anna (assembly GCF_003957555.1). Taxonomy (NCBI): domain Eukaryota; kingdom Metazoa; phylum Chordata; class Aves; order Apodiformes; family Trochilidae; genus Calypte; species Calypte anna. The sequence goes on along the minus strand of NC_044244.1, from coordinate 69,028,030 downwards.
ACAGAAAGCAGCATTGAGCCTTAACCTGTTGCTTGCCATGGCTCCCCTTACCCTCCTCCACCTTTCTGTGAAGTGACTTCAGGCTTCTGAAGGAAAAGTTTAGTCCTTCAGGGCTGGAACTCACCAGCGTAGAAGAAATGCAAGCAAATATGGAAATAATTCATGCAAGAACAAAGTTTGTGTCAATTTCATAACTGCACATCATTCTCACACTGGGATGAACTTTTTTTTCAAATGAAACGCTGTGAAACCCCCTATGTAGAAACGTTTTTTCATACTTTTTATTCACGATGCCCAGTTCTTCAGCAAGCCCTGCCAGTGTCCCGCTCTCCACGTTTCGTCTCTACCTGACCACACCGGGCCCCGTGGGCCAGCCCTGACAGGAGGAGGAAGGGGGTGCAGTACCGGCGGGTTAAGCAGCACCTCCGGCGGCAGCAGGCCCCGCCGCCACGCCAGGCGCAGAGGGCGTTTACCGGGAAAGGCACCGCCATTCCCTCGCCCAACGCGCTGCCCCTCTGCCCGCCGGGATCTCGAACTCCCGCCCCAGGGAGGGGATGGGACCGCCGTTGGAATAGGAATGGGAATGGGGTTGGGGCGGAAAGGGGTTCCCGCTCGCAGCCGGGCGGGCGGGGAGCGGCTGGGGCGGAGGGTGCCCTAAGGGGGCTAGAAGGGATCGGTTGTAGTGAGGGGAGGGGAGGACGCGCCGCTCTCCGGTTTTCCTTTTTCTCTCATTTTTTCTTATATCTATTTAAAAAATAAATAAATAAAAAATGAAAATGTGTGGGCGTGAGGGAATTAGCGCTGTGCGAGCCACGAAGCGGCAGCAGCTGCATCTGGGGAGCCGTGTGCGTGAGGTAGGGGGAGAAAACGTGATTACTTCAGAATTTATTTAAGGACTGGTGGAAACCACTGCGGCGCCTTCCAGGGGAAGTCCCCGACGACGAGGAGCGGAGCAGTGCCCGTAGCCGCTCCCCCCGCCTCTACCCCCGCCTCTGCCTCGCCCGCCCGCCCGCTGCCGCCCTCCGGTTCTGCACGCTCGGGCTTCGGAGCCGTGGAAAGGGCTGTGGACAAAGCCTGGCGTTTCCACGCGCGTAATATTAATTACACGCCTGGAGTATTCAGATTATAGCAGATTTTACCACTGCTTTGTCATGGTCGGATTACAGCACATGATACGTTTTATTACACTATATATCCGATTAGATGAGATGCACTGGTGTTTGCCTCAGCTTGAATGACAGCGGTCTAGAGCTGTCAGACCGCTTTCAGCATAGGCACCACCCAGTGCTTCTCCAGGACGAGGGCAGTTCGGCAGCCGATGGAGGGGAGCCGGTGTGGGTGCTCCGGGTGCAGGCGGCGGTCCCCTGGGTGCAGGTGGCTTTGCCTCTCGGGGCAGAGGCTCCTGGGACGCCCGAGCTGGTGGGTGACCTGCAGAGGGAGGCTCTGCCAGCTCCCGCTACAGCGGATCTATCGCCACGGCTTCTGCCTTGTGCCGCTGCGATCAGGCTCTGCACGGTGTCTGCCAGGCAGCGATGAGCTGCGGGCAGAGGATTTATTTCTGTAAAGCGAAAAAACCAGGTTTGCTTTTGATCATGGAGGCAGTCGTTCGTGCGTACGGACTTCAATCACGCATAGAGGCATAATTAGCCTGGAAGGTATTGAAGAACCAGAGAAGCCAGATGTCACTCAGTTAAGTTTAACAAAAGATGAGAAATAAAAGAGAGATGCGTTCGCCCTGGCCCCTCCCCCTGTAATCGCTCGCCTCCAGCTGCAAAGATGCTGTTGCTGGAAAGGGGCTGCTGGAGCTTTAAGAGCCGTCCCCCCCCTTCTGCTCCCGACAATGGTCTGAGCCGAGCTCTGCTTCCCAAAGCAAAATTTGTAATATGCCATTTTTCCCATGGATGCTTCTCTCCTTGACTGCCGACGAAGTGACCGAAGAAAATGCTGAGGTGTCGAGCAGCCAGTCTTGCCGGAGAACGGGTGCGGGGACTTGGGGTTTCTCGGAGCGACGCTTGTGTCACCATTGCTAGGAAGATGGTCCAGGAGTGCTCGGCTGTGTGAGTCCCCGCTCGAAGCCGGTGGAGACTGCGGTTGTTATTGATCAAGTGAAATAGCAGACGCCGAAATAAAAGCCACTAGGTACTGAACGTTCTATTTCTAAGTTAGACATCACCTCCTTAGCCCCAGTACCCTCTGGGAGGAGAGGTGCAAATGCAAAATCTTGCTGCCTGCCTCTTGCTGTAGCACTTGTATTATTTAAATGCATTTCTGTAATGGGAGTTGGGGAATTACAGACGTGGAGCCAACTTCTTATTTTTGGTATGGCTGAGGAAGATACGAGGCTGGAGGGATGACATAAAGAACAAGTAGTTGGAATGAGTCCCTTTTTTTAAGGTACTGTGTTGATCACCCCTCCTGTGTGGAAAGAGTGCAGGATGCTTCTTTAAAGGTGATATCATAGTTTAGTGGAGACTGGAGGGTAAGGAGTTAACTAGGAGGAGGAATATGCATGTAATGCAACTCAGACAATAGGAAGGATTTTCCTTATGGAATTACACCGTGCTGCCTAAGAGAAATCTTGCTGAGAAAATCTGAAAACAAATAATTGAAGTAAGAACTGTTTTTATCAGCCACTATACCTAACGATTTGAAAAATATAGCTCGTAAATGCAAAATACCCAGGGTGATCCAATGAAATGAGTTTTCAAGCTGATGTCACTGTGATCAGGCTAGAATATGTGGTAGTTAGATTTTTACTTCTTTTTCCCGCAGTAAAATTACAACTTGAAATCACTCCTCAACCCTGGTCTGCAAATCAACCACCTGACTATACAGAAAACAAGCTTTTTAAAAACAGTTATGGTGAGGAGAGAAAGGTGGGAGAATAAAATCAGATTCACATCTAAGGTAGTAGCTTTCAAGGTGAGCAAAATGAATTCTTGTCTAAGAGCCTTTGTCAGGCAGAAGCCAGGTAGTATTCTGGCTTTCATTCCCTGAGCTTACCCAAGTGAAAGAAATCCAGCTGGCAAATTATTCCCAGGCTACAGGAGATTACAGATAATGTTTATTACAGCAGGCACTTAAAATAATTCCAAGCTCTCGGTCAATCGAGATAAGAGAAGATGTCAAATAGGGTGGGGTCCAATGAGAAGAAAGACAACTTTTTCCTTTTTTGCCTTTATAGCATATGTACCACAGAAATTTCAATAGTTTAAGAAGTAGTCAGTATTGAGAGTGCACTTTCATACCTTGTCTGTATATGATCATCAGCATCTGTAGTCAGAAGATGGATAAAAGAATTGCTATCAGTTTGCTCTTTAATGGAGTAGCTCCTGAAAAGGAGCTTTATATAACTTTTAACCAAGGGTGGGCATAACCTGTGTTGTTTGTTCCAGTTATTGTCCATTAGCTCATCTGGATGCCTAAACTGGGCTGCAGAATTCCTCATTGAGCTAATATTGAGTTCACTCTTAATGGAGACATAATGCAGATGATTTATAGATTTGCTGTGACAGTTTTTCATACAGTCTACAACATCTGAAATACAATGATACTAAACTGTGTTCTTTCATAGAACAGATCACAGTTGTTGCTTTTTGCCAGTTAAATGTTGAGTGTTTCCAAGGGAAACCTGTTCCTGGTTTCTTTTAACATTGTAGGCAGTGGTCCCATAGCATCCCGCATGCTCCCTAGTCATGCATAACATATATTTGTGATTTTTATGCTCCTCTTTGGAGGTAGTGAAATGACAGAAGGTTGATGGATTGCCTAAGCTAGTGACTTCCCCAGCCACCTGCACTGATCCAAACCACTGAACTCCATTATAGAATTTCCACAAATTTTAGCAGTTATTGAATTAGGCTCCATGCAAATGATTGGAGAAAACACTGAACTAGGAACCAATCAGCCTGGAGTAGATTATGCAGTAGATGGTATTAGATACACAATGGACAAGGAGGAGAATGTATTTAGAGAACTTAAATGTGCAGCTTTATAGGCTGCCATGTGTATGGCTATAATACCTGAGCCCTTCAGGTCTAGAACTACTGTTAAAGTAAGTGCTTATGTTTCATTTCAAATTAGAAGAATTCTAAAGTTATTAAATTGTCTAAAAGTCTTCTAGGTGTTATGTACATGCTACCTGGATTTTAAGGAAGTAATAATTTGTCAGTATCCAGCTCCCACTTTAGAATCTCTCTCAGAGTCTGGGATAGTCATAAGGTGCTACAGAAGTTCAGTATCCATTTCAATCCTTGAGGTTTTGGCACTACATGTGCTCCCTGAGCAAGTGAATTGTAACGTCTGTTCTGTGGCTCCTCATGAATCTAAGACACGATGTATGTGTATTAACAGTAAAATGCTGGTGGCTTAAAGTGCATTTTACATTGAAGAATAGCTTTACTTAACCTTCAGAATATCAGGTAAAGAGGTTAAATTTTTGACTGCAGAGATACTAAGTTCTGCATCAATGGAGCTTTGTTTTTCTTTATAAAGAAACACATTTAAAAAGTCATTTTTTATTTAAATCAGTCAAGCATATCTTTAAGTTGTATTACTACAGGGCGAGTCTTCTTTTTACTTTGGCAAAGGAACACAAAATTTCTCTGTTTTTGCTTTGTATAATACATGTTTAGATATTAATGAAGCATATGTCAAGGCCTTTTCCTCCACTCCTTCCTCTTCTTCTCTGTCTTGGCTGTATGGGAAGTATTGCACAAAGCTATGTATGCAAATGCTAATTCTGTTTTCATGAACATCTGTGGTGTTGAAGATACAGGACCGAGGTGTTTAGTGTCTCATTACTTACAGTTCCTAACACCCACTTAGAGAAATACTATCTCCCTCACTGTTCTTGGATGCTTGTGTTCCCTCATATATAACCCTACATTCCCTCAGTCATACCCCAACAGTGAAATATAGCTGCCACTTTGTAGTTGTCACTGCTAATGTAATTCTCTGGCGTGTTCCTCACCTGCTCCTGAGCAACAGGGTGGTTATCTTCTCCCTCTCTTCCATTCCTCCCCTAACTTCTTTACTGACTCAGTTTTCGGAAGGGCAAGAGCCTGCAGTTCCCAAGTAGCACGAAGAGCTGTATGGACTTGCCAGGTGAATGGTTGGGCACGAGCAATGTAATTAAGTAGGATCTGACATACCAAATTAGGAAACCAAGTTTGATATCTGAAGTAGTACTTATTAATATTTTTGTCCTCTTTTTGTGTGACCAGAGTCTTGGCACTGAAATTCGTAGTAAATTACTTAAGTGGAAATTTACACGAACTCTTCAAAGCTGACTCCTGATAGCTGGTTGAATTTCTCTGACGTTATTCCATTCAACACCATGTATCTTTCTTATGGCATAGTCAGAAAAACTCCTAAATATACCCAGCATAGTGTGTCTCCATGTATATTTTAAACAATGACTTGATAATAGATTATCACCTTGAATAGGAATAACTAAGAACTAATGGGAAAATAGGAACGAATATAGGAAAAGTATTTATTTTGTAAATCTAGAAGAAGCACACACTACTAAATTACTGTCATATTGTACATATGTTTCCTTACCAAACTAGGATTCAGCAGTTTTTCAATCTTTATTCCGAAAAGCATTATTACTGCAATCCCCAGCATGGATGAAAACATGTAAAGCGTTAAATCTTTGTTCAAAACTTTATTTTGTTTGAACCACATGAATGATAAATAAAGTGGTGGAGAAGCCAACTAGCAGTGGAGCATTGCTGGATCTTGTCCTAACCAACAGGGAGGGCCTGGCTGAAGCAGTGAAGGTTGAGGGCAACTTTGGGTGCAGTGACCATGAGATGGTGGCGTTCAGGATCTTATGTGGTAGAAACAGGATCCCAAGTAGAATCATGACCCTGAGCTTCAGAAAGGCCAACTTTGCCCTCTTTAAACAATTTCTGGGAGAAGAAATTTCTATGGGACAGGGTACTAGAAGGTAAAGGGACCCAAGGTGGTTGGTTAACATTCAAGAACCACTTCTTCCAAGCTCAAGACCATTGCTTCCCATCCCAGTGGGAAGGAAATCAAGAAAGGGAACTAGGAGACCAGTGTGATTAAACAGGTAACTGCTAGATAAATAGATGAGAACCTATAGATTGTGGAAGGAAGGGCTGGCCACTTAGGAGGAATATAAGACTGTTGTCTGAGAATGCAGAGAGGCAACTAGGAAAACTGAAGCCTCCTTGGAATTAAACTTTGCGAGAGAGTTTAAGGACAACAGGAAGGGCTTCTTCAAATACATGGCAGATAAAACTACCAGTAGAGGAAATGTAGGCCCTCTGCTGAATGAGGTGAGTGCCCTGGTGACAGAGGATACAAAGCAGAATTGCTGAACACCTTCTTTGCTTCTGTGTATGCAGCTGGAGGATGTCCTCAGGCCCTTAAGGCTGCTGAGGAAGTAAGGGTAAAGGATGAGTTTGCTTTGGTTGGTGAGGGCTGGGTTGAGGATCAGTTAATGAGTCTGGACATCCATAAATCCCTTCCAAACCCTAACTCTCTGTGATTCTATGATTATATAAAAGCCAGAAAATAAAGGCCATACCTTGAATTTACAGTCTTTTAAAACGTTCAGATCCATCATGTGAAACATGGCATTTCATCATTCAGTAAAATACTTTTGGGTTTTTTTTGTGTGTGAACATTTTCTGAAGAGTAATTTCCTACATTTCCAAAAATAAGCACAGATTCTCATTTACAGTTTGGATGTCTAGGGTCTATGTGTCCTTTACCCATGATCTTGTGGTTGTGTTTTCAGGTTTCTTTGCTTTATATGTTTTTTGGCTGTTTGATTTCTATTTTGAAACATCACTCAGAATTTATGATGTTTCTTGTAAATAGCAAGGTCTGAAAATGTGGTCATACTTGTGGTCAAGCATAAATGAGATTTTTGATTTTTTTTTTTTTAAATGATAACTTTATTTACTTTTTGTAGACGTCTTTTAATTGTATAAAACTCCAAATTCTCCAGAAGGCTGGCCATCCTAGTAAAATAAACTTGGTTTTTTTTGTATGAATGCAATGACATGAGCCCTAAGGTGAGGTTTTAGTTTTCATTTTTTTTAATAGAAAATTTGCTTCCAACCTTAATTAAATATATATTAAATTTCAGAGTCTGTGGTAAATGAGTGAATTCTTCAAACTTAAAGCTCACTCAAGACATATGGAATTCTTCACAGTGAAACGGGGACCTTTGGAAGTCATCTCCCAACAGCTTGCCCAGTGGAGGGTCAGCTTCAAAATAAGATCCGATTGCTCAGTGGTGGGGAATGTTCTTCTAGAAAGAAGATTCAGTGATCATTGTAGATGCATGAACTTCGAGGCAGATATTTGTATACTTTGATTTTGCTTATATTTAATAACATTACCTGCAAATTGTTAGAGAAGTTACTTTGCCATTTAGAATTGCACCAATTCAATTCAAGCTTTTTGTTGCAAGCTTGATAGAAGAAATTCTGATGCTTGTCACACATTATCTTTATGCATTCCTCCTTTACTTGTTACTGTCACCTCTGAATACCTTTCCCCTAGTAGGACTCATTGAAGATGTGACTGTAATTGCCATGTATTTGTTGATAGGAATCATGAAATCTTTATGGTTGAAAGGACTGTTAAGATCATTAAGTCCAGTAGTTCACGTAGCACACTGGAATGGAAAGAATACGACTCTGGGATTAAAAAAAATAATCTTAATCTTGGAGCTGGTATGTGCAGAAAAAATGGAGAGATTAAGATACATGCACAGACTTGATGAACATACTTTTGCATCAGAATTTCAGCTTGCACTGAGGCAAAGAAAGCATTAAGTACCTCAGCCTTTCCTTCATCCTTGATGGCAATATGCTCCCCTGGCATCCAATAGAGGATGGAAGTTGTCCCCAGCTCTCCTTTTTATTGTTAATATATTTGTGAAAACATTTTTTGATATCTCCTTATAACAGTGGCCTAGTTGAGCTCTAGCTGGGCTTTCGCCTTTCTAGTATTCCTGAACAAGTAAAAGTCTGCTCTCCACAAGTCCACAGTAGTGGTTTTGGTGGCCTTCCTTCTTGCTTCACCAAGAATCATCAGTGCTGTAATTTCATGGTCACTAAGCCCAAGATTGTAGTGAAATGAGGCAACCAGGTGCCACTAATTACCAGGCAGTGGGCATGAGCTTGTGTTAAGCCCACCTGTGCCTGATTAGGGCAGGCCCCAACTGCGCATGAGCAGGATTAGGGGACCAATAAAAGGTGAGCTTCCAAACAAAGGCTCAGTTCAGTCTTGAGCAAGCCATCAGAGAGGTTAGTTGAGTCTGGAGCAGTAGCACTGAGCCAGGCTAACCAGTCCTGAGGGCAACAGATTCAGAGCACTATTTGTGAGTTTCTGCTGGAACACCTCTTGGACCTTGAAGCGCACTGCCCTAAGAGAGGTTCGTCTTGCAACACAAGATGGCCTCTGACGACTGCATCTTACACCAGTCCTTCTTTGTTTGTAACCAGCAGGTCAGGTGAGGCACCTTCCCTGGTAGGCTCACTTACCATCTGTGTCAGGAATTTACCTTCCATGCATTTTAGGATCTAGACTGTTTTCTCTTGCTGCCTTATATTTTTAGCAGATGTCCTGGAAGTTGAAGGCCCCTATGAAAATAAGGGCTATCAATTGTGATAGTTTTGCAAGCCGCTTGTAGAATGCTTCATCTGCCTCTTCATCCTGATTGGGTGGTCTATAATGGACTCCCAACAGGGTATCTGCTTTTTTGGGCTTCTCCTTTAGCCATAAGCACTAGACCTTATCCTCACAATTGTTGAGCTCTATAGGGTCAAAACGCTCCCTAGGATACAGGACAACCTCACCAACTCTCCTTGTTTTCCTGTCCTTTCTGAAGAGCTTGCAGCCATTGCTTGAAGGACTCCAGTTGAGCGAGTCATCCTACAATGTTTCTGTGATGGTACCATAGTTCTCCTGCTGCCACCACTGAATCATAAAATCATAGAATTGTCTGGGTTGAAAGGGACCTCAGAGATGACACCAAGTCCAACCCTTGATCCACTACCCCTGCAGTTACTAGACTACGGCACTGAGTGCCACATCCACTCCCTTTTTAAATATCTCCAGGGATGGAGAATCCACTACTTTCTGAGGCAGCCCATTCCAATGCCTGAAACTGCAGACTGAAAGACCTCTGGCACACCACCCCTCAAATACTCAGGAGCTGGGCCCAAGCTTATTCATAGCAAGCCTTTTGTGCCCTTTGCCTTTCAGCTCTAGTTAACAGCCCTCTTGATGAGCCCTGTTAGCTCTTGCACCAGTGTCCTTTCCCCTTTGAGACAGCTGTACCCTATTTGTTGCTAGCAGGCCTGACATCATGTAAATCAACCCCTGGTCGAAGAATGCAAAGTTCAGATGATAACACAATTCTTGGAATCAGGTGTTCTGCTGTCTCTTCCTGTTTATTCCCTCATTGTTCCCTGCAGCTGGAGGGATAGAGAGCACTGCCTGTGTTTCTCATCTCTTAACTAGTTATCCTAAGGCCTTGAAGTCTCTCTTCATTGCCTTTGGACTTCTTGTTACTACTTCATTACTGCCTACCTGGAAGATTAATAGTGAGTTATAAATCAAGGCCTGTCTATATGAAAATTAATTCATGCATGTATAGAGAAATGTATCCGAGCTGATAAAAACCTCTGTAAACTCACAGGTCAACTGCAAAAAACACATGGTAGGTCTAAAATGTAATAGAAGTGGGCCTGCCAATAGGTTTATTATGAACCTTTAAAAACTGCAGTATTAAATATGGCTGTGTCTCCCCTAGGAATACAGTTGAAAAAGGCATGCATTTTTCACAGAGAATTACTAATTCTAGTTATTTTACTAGATTTATCTCTTTAAGTGTTTAATAATTGGAATCCTTTCCACATGAAATACACTGTCTTAACACAGATTTATGGTCTGTGATTATTGGGTCAAGAGTAGGTAGTTACAGTGATTCCTTATGATTCCAGTGTGTAAGATATTTCAGTTGATTATACTGTGAAACCAGAGTAAAAATACTTGGGGTTCTGTAATTTTTTTTAATTACCAAAGTTAGGTTTAAAATTCAAAGTTATATAGGAGGAAAATGAGGAGTCACTTTCTTTCTCTGTTGGAAATATAAAAATATAATTAAAATTACTCCAGTTGTGACCACATTAGCAATCAGACTTAACTGTTCATAGCCATACATTTTTTTCTTTTATGTTTTAATGTGAATCCCACAATTGCTTTTATTTGCACTGTGTTGGCTTGGCTCTCTATGTGCTTTTGGTGTGTGCAAACTAACTTCCTTTCAGCTATAATTAAACTGGAAGCTTGCTCTTAAATCTAATGTCCTGACCCCATGTGTGGGGTCCATGTGTAGAACACATCATCCTGTGGTTAACCATGGGTTGCCCAATACATGCACACCATCAGAAGCCTCTGGAAGCTTCAAGAACTTTTGTAACTCCCTGACATGAGGGCTCCTACAGAAGCTCCGTAATAGGAAATGGGCCAGGATTCCTCTTTCCTATGGTCCTCACCAAGTATCAATGCATCATCCCTTTCTGTCATGCCCTACCAACACTTCTGATCTGGTCCAGGTTAGCATACAGGTTTTCTTTATGTGTCACTAAGCTGAGGATGGAATAATTCCAGTCCAATAAGGGATTTGATCCCTGACTTGCTGGAAAGCAGCATACACCACCAGACTGACTACAAGAACAGCTGTACCTTTAAAAGATTCTCGGAGGGCTGTGAGCTGTGGAATAAAACTTCCAAATTGTAACAGCCCATGTCAGGCACTTCCCACCTGTTCCCTGCCTTCTCTGTGGTCTCACTTATGACCAAAATTTTTACTTCTGCCATGAGAGGATAATGCAGCCCATGCTTTCAAAATAAGCACGCTATGTGGTTGACTCCCCTCCCTGAACACAGGAATTTAGACGGAGAAAACATGTTAAATCTGCCAGGAGCGTTCAACACATGGGTTTCACTGCTTCCCCAAAGCCACTTTCATGTATGTCTTCCAACATCTCCATAATAACTATAAGAGGAGATTTTTTTATCTTGTTTGAAAACAAGGTGCTAAGGTAGCAACAGCTGTCCACATAGATGTTTCCCTACTCTTCCAAAACAGACACTGACCATGTGTGAAAAAATGCACCACTCGCCACTGCATGTGAGCAGTGGTTGGCAAATGCTGTGCTGTTCATACCATAAAGATGATACAACATGTGCTGTACATTGGAGGTAATTTTTTGACTGATGAAGGTCTATCAGTGAGAATACCCTGAAGCGGGAAGTGTGCCCCATGAGATGTTGGTGATCATGAGGCCAGAAGGGTTCAGTGACAGTGTGAAATGTTTTCTTATGTTTTGAAGAATGGACATGCAGAGACGTTGGTCTTTGGACACCTGCTGCCTGCTGAAAAGTTATGATTAAACTGAGCAAGTGGCAGAAGGTCTCACTTGTTATAGTTATCCCTTTGCTCACCATGAACTTGATAATCCCAAACTGGTTAGCCACAGGGGGGAACCGGGTGGAGAGAATCCACAGTGATGGCTCCGTTTTGAGTGTACTCCTTCAACATTGTGAGATCTGGGAGGCAAGAGAGTGGCTCCCCCCTGCTTGTAGTCCCACATCTCAAGATATCTGTGGACAGTGGACAAAGCAGTTGCATCAGCAAGAAATTCCCAAAATCTGTTCTGCCTCTGCAGGGACATTGAAGTGCAGGAGGATGGGTAGTAATTTATTCAAGCAGTCCTGCTGGTGCAGCTGCAGTGTTCAGCTACTTCCCATTTATAGTGCTTCCCAGTAGACAATTTCCATACTCATAAAAGGAAGTGGTAGGTTCCATAAAAATAACTTGGTGAAGACACAAATGTTTTTAAACTTGAAGTTTTTTATGGAGATGAAGGCACTGATGTACTAATGTCATCTCAATATGAAAGGACATTGGGGTGCTTCCTATGGAGACTATAGCTTAGCTATATCTCAGGGGAGGCAAAGGTTTCTGGAATGGAAAGTTTTGAATCTCATGAGTAATGGAGATATGCAGCATCAAATCAGAAAATGCTGTGTAAATATACCTGAACAAAATATACTGGAGATGTGAGGAACTTCTCAGAATCTATCACTTCAAGTTATTAACTGCTTCACTTGCTCCTAATTAATTACAAAGTGGATAGCAGATGCAAACAACCTTTACCTGTCCTTTAGCACTGACACTTTAAAACCAGGATAAAGACCTATCTGACACCTCAGTAGCAACTATCACCCATGAAAGCTACACAGTAGTAGCTGATAACTCATGCAGAAATACCAATGTCTGGTACGAATTTTGCTAGTTGTCAAATCTGATGGAACAGTGAAAATTAAGAATACTGAATTAAAAAGAGACTGGATGTGGCACTCAGTGTCATAGTCTAGTAACTGCAGCAGTAGTGGATCAAGGGTTGGACTTGATGATCTCTGAGGTCCCTTCCAACCCAGCCAATTCTATGATTCTATGATTCAGAATATGATGAAGGCTAACTAATCTTAGCACAGCTACGGCATTTTCCCAGTATGTCTAAGCAGCAAGTAGTGTTTGCACAAGGGTTGTCTGTGACCTAGTCATGGTAGGAGAGGTTAGTTTTAATTAATATAATACAGTTGTCTTAGCTCTTTTGTTTGCTGGTTTATGGCCTGTCTTAAAGTTACATGCTGTAATAGATAGATCTTCCGTTTCTCATTAACACCACTTTCACATGTTCAATTTTCCTACTCTGGATAGGTGATGAGATTTAAGAATAGGTAGAGCTAATCCAGCATAGTATTGAGACTGAAATGGTGAGAGTGCTATTTAATGACACACTTAACAGTGGAAGCACATTAACCACATGATTAGTAGACAAAGTTCACATCCAGAAGGTCTGCAGCAAACTCCCAGGCGAAATATTTTAACTTCCAGTGGATGAACCAAAAGCACCCTGATCCCACTTGCTGAAATAAAAGGTTTCCAATAGTTACTACAATAAGAGCTTTTCCAGAAACTCTTAACTATGTAGGAAGTTATGCGTGGTATATTTCTTTAGTCAAACTAGAAGAACGAGTTCTGATTCTTTGGGTGATTTTTGTTGGGTAGATACCATCTATCATTAGTCTTTAGATTGTGTTTTGTTTTGTTTTGTTTTGGTTTGGTTTTTTTGGTTTTTTTTGTTTTGTTTTTTTGTTTTGTTTTGTTTTTTGGGGTTTTTTTTTCCTCTACCTGCTGAACCTAGCATCTCATAGCATTAGCTTTTCCCCATACATTAGCTAATTGACTAGGTGATATTATATGCTCCACTCAGGACTGTATTTAGGAGACAAACAACAGTGATTCTGTCCCTTGTAATTCAATTTGCACAAGATATCACAAGGATGGTAATTAGCAGAGATTTTCTAGTTCTTGACCTCTTACTGAACGAGCTCACTGGAGAATTATTTCCCCTGAGGGTGAGAATAACCAGATAGAAAAATAGATTAACATGGCATTGTTAAGGCAGCATGATACTGGATCAATGGTTAGCTTGAGTTATACTGTAGAAATGCCTAGAGTAGGAAAAATCTGGCAATTAATGGCAGCTATTGGCATCAATACCAACAATTCAAGGATGACATTAGGTAAGAGAGAAGAGGAGATCAATGATCAAGGGCACTACAATTGCAAAGGAAGTATTTTCTGTCATTATAAGGGAGCATTTTCTCAAAACTATTAATAATTTAAAATATTCTTTTATCTTTGATTTCCTTTCATTCTTTTCTTAGTTTAGGAAGCACATTCAAAGTCTTTGCTCTGTAGTATTAGTCACTCTATTTGATCGCTGTCTATTGACCATCTGATTATTACTGAAAGCTCAGAAGTTGAAAGAGGCACCAATGCAATAATCGACTGCGTGCTTGTGGTAGAGCTATTTGCTCTTATGAAATCAGATATTTTCCTACTGAAGAGTTTTTTCTGATTTGTGTCTTTTTTAAAGAAATGATGTGTGAGGTGATGCCAACGATAAACGAGGACACCCCGATGAGCCAACGGGGGTCCCAAAGCAGCGGCTCAGACTCAGATTCTCACTTTGAGCAGCTGATGGTGAACATGCTGGATGAAAGGGACCGTCTCCTTGATACTCTTCGGGAGACACAGGAAAGCTTGTCACTTGCACAGCAACGCCTACAGGATGTCATCTATGACAGAGACTCCCTCCAGCGACAGCTTAACTCAGCACTGCCTCAGGTAAGTAGTTTATCAAGATTTTCTTTTTTTTTTTATATTCACCATTTTTCTGGTTAATCCCACTTACTTTAAACCTAATCAGCATTTATTCCTTGAAGTCCAAATTCTGTTCTCATTGAGGTCAGCTGCAGAACTCCTATCTATTTAATAGTATCTATTTGATCTCTTTGAGGCCTGTCTTCAAAGTTATGAGTGGAGTAATGCCATTGACTTCAACGAGAGCAAGATGAAGGCCTGTAGCTACTGGTTCTTTTGGCTGTTGCTCTAGCATTTCCAACAGATGAGGGGTCTTCTAAATTAAAGATCTAACGGTGGGGATGAAGAAACAGGAATGAAGATGTTTCCAACAGACTCTATTGCAGATAAAAAATTCTAAATAGCATTACAACAAACAAAAACTAGCTTATGTAGTGAACTACATGTAATGAACTACACACAAACCCAGAAACAACTGCTGCCTTAATATTTTTAATAATTTTGAAAGTAAGTTTATAAATTTCATTATCTAAAACTACTTTGGTTTTTTTTAGGAGCTGAAGAACTCCTTACTTCAGCTAAAATAATAGTATATTATATTTGAAAAATATGTATCACAATAACATGTTTTTTTCAAAATTTTAGAATTAAAAGGAGAGAAACATCTCATTTCAGTCTGTATATCTAGCCAATGATTTAAAATACACCATGAGTCAAAGGGCAGTTTTTCTCTGTGCTATTTTATTTGCATATCCCTACTGTCACTTGCAAAAGAATTTGATTGTGAGTGCCCGGGCATACCTATTAGACAGTGCCTACAGAGGAAGGAAGACAGATTAAGCTGTGTGGTTGGAAGGAGATGGTAAGGATGAATCAAATCAGTGAGAAAGTTGTTAATGATAAAAAAAAAGAAAAAAGCCATTCGCTCATGTAAGGAATTAAAGCAGTTGCATAAGGGCTAACCCCAGCAAGTTATTGAAATATCTTGAGATGGGGCTGAAAAGGATAAAGACTGTCATCGTTTGAAGGGGAGCATTAGCAAATTCAGCATTAGCTTCAGACATTAATAATGACTACACCTGACTTCAGCTTAACAGAAGGGAGTAGCAGTGATCTTGATACATGGTAAAAACAAGGGTTTGCTTTTTTTTTCCTTCTCTAATTTCTGGGAAGTTGAGCTTCTGTCTCACTGTTGTCTCTTCATAGAAAAGTGTCAAGAAGTTAACTTAAAAATATGACAAGTTTTTTTTCAAAATAATGGAATATGTCAGTGTCACTCACTGGTATCAGAATTGTTAGACTAAGGAACTGTGCTATCCCTAAAGCAGATATCTTTTGAAGAGGCCCCATTTAAATGTAGATGTGAAATAAGAAATAAAAAGTAATTAGGAAGGTAAGTAATAAAAGAGAGGAAAAATTGTCACAGTAAAAATTGTCACATTGAAAGGATGGAAGGAGTCTAGTAGTATTAGTTGATTAAGAATGTGTTTTGGGATCAATTTTTGTTAATTCAAGCACGAGAAGAAGGAGCATGCTAGTGGAAATTTCAGATGACAGAAAATTGCACTGACTCAATTGACACTGACAGTGAAGTAATGGAATGAGTATGATATCACAGGAACAAGAGTAACAGAGGTAGGATGATATAAAGATGAAGTATAAAGATGAGGGCCCTGCATCTAGCCCTTATTAAAAAAAAACTATGTTCTGACCTTAAGGTAGCAGTATTAGGGATGGAAAATGCATGCAATAGAATGGTTGTAGGCTATGAGAAGTAGGTGTAAAAAGATTGAAAAACTTTCTGAAATGTATTATGTAAGTTACTGCTTTTAGAAAATAGATAAATATTAACACAGTTAATCTAAGAGGTGGTTTGAACTTTATGCTTGGGTTCTGGCTCAGTAATGATTGAGAGCCAACCTCAAGTTGGAAGAGAGTCAGAAAAAGACTACTAGAGCAAAGAGGCAATAGCATCTGCATGAAAAAACTAATTGAATCTCTTCTACTTCTGGGGAAAACTGAGTTTTGAGGAACTATGAGTGATTTTTTTCTTGGAGAAGCTGGCAGATGAAATGGCTAGGTAAATGATGAAAGAAATGGTTTAAGCCAAAAATAATATTGATGGAGGAAAAAATGAATATTCATCAGAAGAATTTAATTTTCCTGAGTTATCAGAAATGACATTCAAAATCTATTTTTCTTCAACAAAGACAGAGTAAAAACTCCAAGCTTTTTTCAAGATGAAACTGATGTGAAAGACATTATACATCATAGTGCAGTTGGTTAACCTCAGAACTTGACCCTTCTTATTTAATTCAGACATCACTGTGGAGAGTTTCCACATTGTGTGGGATTGTTCACATAAAGAATGAAACACAAGTCTGAATCTTTTTACTAAAACTATTAGAGTTATGTGCTAGTGCAGTTAAGAAATGTTCTGTGCATAACAGGTCTTCTGATATTAAGAATCTAGTTCGCAAGTGGTCTTCTTTATTCTTCCCAAAGGTGCCTGTTGACAGCAGAAGCCTCTACCAAAAGTGTATTTGGGTCTGCACTCTCTGTTCTCTTAGGTTAGGAATTTATTGTATTTAGGTTATGACTCCAGAAAAAACCCAATAACTGCTAAAGACAACACAATTCTACTGTAACGGGGAAGCATAACAAACAGTATGTTTTTATTTTAATGGAGTAAAATCAGGCCTTTTTTCTGTAGTGTAGCAGAGTGCAATACAGAAGAAGTTGGTAACTGTAGTTAGAAACTGTAACTCCTGTTCTGAGTGGTAGATAGGGGAAAATGTTCATTTACAACTTTCTCAAGCAAATTTCTCTATAATCTTCCCTCAGTTAACTTTCTTCCAGTTTGAATCTGGGCCAATAACAAAATTATATTGCATATGATTGCGAGAAATAAATTCCAAATTAAGTATTTTCAAATGCAATGTTTTAAATGTAAATGCTTATAGAATTTTAATTAAAGTATTAAATTCTTTTAAAGTCCTTTGAATCAAAATAGAATATTGACATTTTTTATTTAATATCAAAAATTCAATTATAGCAACATTTTGAAAGTTTTGTAACTATTTCATGAACACAGAACTTCTTATTAAATGTTGCTGAAGAATTTTTATACTTCTAACGTTTTCAGAGCTTCGAAAAATACTGTTACATAGCTGAAAGGCCTGTGATAAACACATGCTGAAAGGAAATTTAGTATCTGAAAAAAAGTACTTGAAAGTAGTAGATTGTGATCTGCATACATTGACTAGTGCTTTGATTTATAGGAACACACTGACTTTGTTCAGTCTTTGAATGAAAAAATGGGGTTTTAAAGACAATTCATAGATTGAGAATTTCATGCCATCACTGACATTGCTGTAGTTATGCTGATATTTTCAAGTGGCTAACATAATTTGGTAGATAGGTTTCGTTGCTTTAAGGCATATATAAGGTGTCTATTTTTTAATGTACCAAATATTCCCTTCATCTGTCTTTTGCTCTCTTTCACTGGACAGCTGCTGGATTTTTGTAATGGTCTAGGTTCTGTTTCACTGAGCATTTATGGCAGCAGATTTTATTTTTCCTTCCCTCTGCTAATAGCATTTTGCATGTTCTGTTGGTGAGAATCTGCATCCATGCTATGTCTTATTGTACAGTTCATTCCAACTAATAAAGCTGTCTAAAAGTTAAGGAATAATATTAAAACACTCTATAAAAAATGGGAAAATTAATTTCAGCTAAATTTACATGAGGTGAATTCTGTGTGTGGGTATAAAACTGTCTAAACCTAAAGTGGACCTTTTAAAAGTCCAGCAGTTTAACTGTGCTATTCTTTGTTAGAGATCATAGAATACTTTATACTGAGAAGTGACCATTGGAACTGTAGTGGTGCAGCCATCTGTAAAACAGGCCTAGCTATCCAGGCCTAGGAAGGTGTTTGTCTAATTCATATTATCTAATTATCATTATCATATCTAATTCAGATTATCTAATTCATATTATTCATGTTTGTCTAATTCATATTATCGTAAAATAGTTTGAATTGGAACGGACTTGTAAAGGTCATCTGGTCCACCTGAGACAGCATCCTCCTCTGGAATACTGTGCAGCAATAATAAATAACACTGTTAATGGGAGCTAGCAAATAAATGTGTAATTTTCACATGACGAAATATTTTAGAAAATTTACAACTTTATGAAAGGCTTTCTAATATTGCATGTACAGTAGAGCTTCTATAATTTTATTTATAGGATCTATACTCTGAATCTTTACAACAGACAAGGAAATATTCAGTACTAAAGAATTTTAAGTCACATTTTCACTTTGGTATTGATAATGAATGAAGAGGGGAAATGGCTCCAGTTTCTTAGTTTTTAATATTTTTTTTTTCTTTTTTTCCACCAACTTTGAGTGTACTGTGGTTCCAGTGAAAATTTCTAGTTGAGATCTAAAGGCTTTGTTCTAATTCAGTATAAATTCATCAAGATGTTGCAATTTTTTTTTTCTCTCTAATAAATATTATCATTAGCACTATTTGAAGATCTGTTCTTTTTGGATATAGATAGCAGATTCCAGCTAAACTCCGTTAGCTACAATAATTCGGAAATGAAATCAGTAATAGAAATACATTGGTAATCATTAAGGTTTTATTTCCTGTAATAAGGCACCACTTATTTAAAAATGCTTAATGGAGACATGATGGAAGGGAAAATCCAAAGAGAGAAATGTAATGACTTTGTTTTATTGAACTAGTTTATGTAATTTGATCAATATTAACTTTAATAGGATTGTTATTAAAGAATTTTGTTGATAGATTTGCAGTTTCTTCCAATACTGATGAACAGGGGTTGCTTTACTGCCGGGGATAAGAAAGTCGTAAGGATTCAACAGTAAATCAGTAGGGACTTATTCTGAGGTTTTATTTTCTGTTTAAATGTGTGTGGATATTACACACAGATACAAAATAGTGACATACTTCTATTTAGTGTCTTAAAGAAAAAATAATATAGCCCACCATAAAAAAATTAACACATTTTAAAATAATGGAAACTAATTTTTGCTCATTTAAAACCAGACACCTGCTAAGCAAGTATTTGCTGTTTGGGTAGAAGTGATAGTTTGACTCACAGTATTGTTCTAGAAATAGCTTTTGTTCTTGTGATGAAGTTGGATGATGGCTTTTCTCCCCATTTTCTTTCTGGCTATGCTGAATAACACGGAGAACCAATGGCATCGTGTATATCTGAATGGATAATCATTATTTTTTTTTTAAGTACCAGAAGCCTGATCTTCTACAATGGGCTTTTTTAAGATTTCCATCAATTTTCTTTATGTTGCAGGATAAAAGATTTTTTCTCACATTGAAATTTTTAATAATTTAAAAAGAATTCCAAGAAGTGGAGATCCTTTTACATGTGTCTGAAGTGGAAGGTTAAAGTTTTCTGACCCAGAAGTCCAGAGAGGCACTCAGTGTTCATGTGTAAAACTTGAAGTTTAATGCAGTGCTTGCTGCAATCTCTAGATTTCTACTGTCTTACAGTACAGTAGTACAGACTACTAAATAAAATATCTTAATTTTCAGGTATTTTGAACCCATATAGTTCCTACTAGAGGCAGTGCAAGTACCAAGACTTTGTGACTGCCAAAATCACTTTAGATTACTAAATATGAAATAAATACCTTTATAAATAAATTGGAATGATGCTTTTTTTTTTTTTGCTAGTTTTCTCAACTCATATATAAATATATGAGTATTAAGGAAAGCATGTGTGCAGAGGATTAATATTAGAAAAAAATAAAAACAATTCGAATAGAGTAAATAATGAGGAAAGTACATTTTGTAACAATATTTAAATATATGGTTGAGAGAAAGAGCATCTGGAATTCCAAGGAAGCTTGGCATTATTAAGCTACAATGGTTTATGTGGAACACAATGTTGAAATGTTAGTTGTGTCCTACCTTAAAAACATCTAGGAAAGATTTAAATGTTACCTGCCTCAGTTACTTACAGAGCATATGTACAGGGCTGTTTTCTCTACAGATCTCTAACAACTCTTATTGTGGTTAAGGACTCCTAACTAGCATCATCCATCAGAATAAATGACTGTTTGTGTCAGTGGTGTAAGCAGGACAATGCTTTAGCTGACTCCTCTCTAGACTCTTTTTAAACATCACCAGCTTACTCCCAGCAGAGCATAATGATAGGTATAATTGTACATACAAGCAATTACCCAAATTCTTTTCAAGCCTGAGTTTATTTCCTTGCTTTTGTGAAGTTGTGTTTACTCACTAGCATATTGCAAATATTTATAAGAAGGAGATTTTCTTGTTAAAGATACGGGTTTTGTAATAAAGATGATGATTGAAGAAGACTGGTTCAGCAGAAGAAAAAGCTTTTATATTAGCAAATATTTGCCTATACAAACATGTATTTGCTCGAAACCAAAACTGCAGTGGTAGTGGATCAAGGGTTGGACTTGATGATCTCTGAGGTCCTTTCCAGCCCAGCCAATTCTATGATTCTATGATCTTTTTGAGGCCTCTTCCAACCTGTAACTTTCTATGATTCTATGATTTGTTTGTATAGTCCCACAGTTTCCTTTTCATGAACTACTGTTTCATCTGGCTACAGCCATGGCATGCAGTTATGAGCATACAGTCAGTGATCTGCTCATATCTCGTATTTATTGTATAGATTCCTTATAGTGACTCAGTATTTGGACTGTACAGATGGATTTGAGGAGGTACTTATTTACTGAAAATGGCAACTTCAAAACATTTATTGGAAATTTCAAGAAAATGCTTTCAATGAAAAAAACATTTTCTCACACAATTGAACATATCTATGCATTTATAAATTCTTGGATTAAGTCTCCAGAAATAATACTGTGCATAGGCAGATGTTTTTATCTCCATGCGAATGGAGACTTCTGCATACTTTATAGGGGATCAGTGAAGATTATTTGCAAACCTACAGTTAAGTCTGAAAGTTGGTAATCTGACTTTCAGAGCAAATGCTTATACAAGACCTCAAATAACCTGAAACAAACTTGCTAAAATGTATACAGCTGCCAATAAAAATATCATTGTAGATTTCTAATTTCACTATGTAAGCTGGTTAGAACTCTGTAATTTAGAGATGCTTGAATCTGAACCATACAGTCACAGTTCTCTGTTTCATAGAATCAGAGAATCATAGAAAGTTAGGTGTTAGATAGGACCTCAAATATCATCGAGTCCAACCCCCCTGCGAGAGCAGGGTCACCTACAGGAGGTCACACAGGAACACATCCAGGGGGGCTTTGAATGTCTCCAGGGAAGGAGACTCCACAACCTCCCTGGGCACCCTGCTCAGTGCTCTGGCACCCTCATAGTGAAAAAATTCTTCCTAATATTTATATGGAACCACCTATGCTCCAGTTTGCCCCTTGTCCTACTGTTAGTCCCCCCTGAGAAAAGGTTAACTTCATCCTCCTGGCACTCACCCCTTACATATTTCTAAACATTGCTGAGGTCATCCTTCAGTCTCCTCTTCTCCAAGCTGAAGGGCCTCAGCTCCCTCAGCCTTTCCTCACAAGGGAGATGTTCAACTCAGTCATCTTGGTGTCTCTGTGCTGGACTCTTTCAAGCGGTTCCCTGTCCTTCTGGAACTGAGGGGCCCAGAACTGGATACAATATTCCAGATGTGGCCTCACCAGTGCAGGGTAGAGAGGGAGGAAAACCTCTCTCGACCTACTAACCACCTCCTTCTGATGCACCCCAGGATGCCATTGGCCTTCTTGGCCACAAGGGCACATTGCTGGCTCATGGTCATCCTTCCACCCACCAGCACCCCCAGGTCCCTTTCCCCTGTGCTGCTCTCCAGCAGCTCAGTCCCCAGCCTATACTGGTACCTGGGGTTGTTCTTTCCCAGATGCAAAACTCTACACTTGCCCTTGTAATTCATTAAATTTCTCCCTGCCCAGCTCTCCAGTCTGTCCAGGTCCCTCTGAGTGGCAGCATAGTCTTCTGGGGTGTCAGCCACTGCACTCAGTTTTGTGTCATCAGCAAACTCGCTGACAGTACACTCTATTCCCTCATCCAGGTCATCAACAAATGCACTGAATAGTCCTAGTCCCATTATGACCCTTGAGGGACTTCGCTAGAAACAGACTTCCAACTAGACCCTATCCCATTGACTACAGCTCTCTGGCTTCTGTCCTTCAAGCAGCCCCTGATCCACCTCACTACCCAGTCATCCAGGCCACATTTCTTCAGTTTAGTTCCAAGGAGGCTGTGGGAGACATTGTCAATGCCTTCCTGAAATCAGGATAAGCTATGTCTGCTGCTCTGCCATCAACCATCCTATTATATTTATATCCTGTTTATATCCTATTTGAATAGGATATATTCTATTTATATCCTGTTTGAATACATCCATAATAATTGTTCTTTGTACTTTTGTATTACAAAGCTATGATAGCTAGGATTAACAGAGGATTAGTAACAAATTAAGATAATAATAAAAAAAAAAATCAATGGTTTGATATATGCTAGAAGATACAGGAAAATATAGTTTTTGTTGCTGGTCATTATTTTTATTATCCAACATTACAGGAAGAGAAGTGAGAATAATCACTTCTGCTCTGAATAGAATAAAACCGAAAGTACTTCTCTTCTAGAAAAATACTTGCAAATAGCTATGAAGCATCTGAAATGCTACTTGTCCAAACCTAGTACTGCCTTTTTGAGTACTTCACTGTGAACTGTCTTTGTTTTCCAAAGTAACTTGTCTATATTACCTAATTTGCATGGTGATAATGGTATGCTAATTAAAAAAATCCCTTAAAAACCCACAGATGTGATTCTTTTACTCACAGCTTAACAAAGAAAGAATTTACATTTACACACGGGTTTAGGAGTATTTTAAAGATGCCTTGAAAATGCAAATAAAATTCTTATTTCTCACTGGTTATTTAAGCATACAAAAAAGTACTTTATTTTAAGACATATGGCATTGAGCTGAATGTAAAACAGAAATTTTCTAGGCCTAAACATTAAGAACTCTTTTAGCTTTACAGTTCTTTCCTTGATTTTTCCAGTGATGGGAGGATGACCTCAAGCATAGCATATGGAAAAGTGTTACCGAATTCATACCCCCATAGTGCTCATTTCTAGGGTGCACACACACCAGCTGCTAACAAGGAGTTGTCAGAGAAAAGGTCTAATGAGAGGAGTAACAACAGGGCAAGCACTGTATGTGGTATCTCCAGGATGCTTTCCTAGACTTCTATCATTTGCAGCTGAGGACAGGTTTTTAACTTCAGTTTATTTGCAACTTGTAAATTAGAAGAAGAGTGTTTGTGTTCCACAAACTGGTGCAGTCACTTTTGAACCCAAGAAATCATAGCATGGACTTCCATCTACTTTGCTGGGGTTTTTAAAATTTATCACTTATGACATTAACAGCTGATACCCTCACCTCCAGAAAGAAAATCAGGCTTGCTGTCGCTTTTTCAGTAGCAAAGGAAGTATTTAGATATTTGTAGACATGCCAGTCTTGTACATGAGTGTGCTTGCAAGAAATTAATTGAAGAATGCATACATGCTATGAAGTAGGATGATCCAGATGCACTGAAGTTCTGAAAAAAATGTGACCAAATCCAGTAGGAAGTTAAGCTTACTGGACTCATAAATTCAAGAGTTTTCTCCAAGTAGGGCAAAAATGAAAAGGTATGGATGCTACTGAATGCAAAATACTTTTGGGGTTCTCCTAATGACTGCTCATCAGAAGAGCAAAGCCACATCTTGTGAAATTTTTGTGTTGTAGTTTTTTGCACTGAACATACCCTTGAGGGAGAGCACAACATGCCACCTCCTCATGAATCGGGTGTGACTCATGATTGTTGTACACTGTCCTCCAACAGTGAGTCATTTTATGAGTATAAAGTGTGCCTGTGTATGAAGAACTGTCACACAAGTCAAAGTCACAGAAAATATTGTAAGAATAATTAGATGGAAGGCTTTACGTCGAGAGAATTTTAAGTGGTTTGTGACACTGGCGTTAAAAGAATGATGCTCAACATGCCAAAGATAAGTAATATCTTGATTTTTCTGACAGTGTGGCCATTTTGAAATGTAGTAGTATAAGTTACATAATTTCATTATGTTGCTCCTTTAGTACCCAGGATCCTTCTTTAGTAGTGAAATAGATATTGGTATCTATTTAGACTATTACTGAAGATTTAGGTTCCTTTCCGGCTGACCTTTTTCCCAAAAAACCTTCTGCGACTTGTTGCTTCTAAAAGGAATTTTTGGCTCATAGTATATATACTTGTTAGAAGCAGTTTTAATCACTTGTGAGAGCAGATTGGCATGGAATAAATGGAATAAAACATCGATGACTGCTCCAGTATCTGACTGCCAGCTCTGGTTGACTGAAGCTGAAACTTCTGATCTATGCTGCAGGTCTCAGCTTGTGGAAACGACTCATCAGATAGCTAAGAAAGTAAGATTTGTATGTTATTGTTTCCTTGGTTGGCTCATTGCTCAGCTGAGCATTTTGAAAGATATACAGTACATTTTGGAACACTCAGTTTTGCAGTAAATATTAATCCTTTTGCTGCCGTGACTTTCAAGGACTGATGCCATGTATCCTATATGAATATGTGAAAATGAAATAATATCTAAAATAATACACGTCTTAAATCCATCTTTATAATCACAATAAAATTTGTAAGCATATAATTCCCACTTCATATTAATACTGATACAGGTATTGATGCTGCTCAGGTTTATGGTAGGGTCAAATAAGTCTTTGCATTTGTAGCACCTCAGTGTGGGTGGGACTTCCCATGTTTTCTTCCTTTCATCAAGCTATCTCAGAAAAATATGGCTTGTTTGGGAGAGTTTTTTTGCAAAAGTCTTATCTTCTTGCTTCTTTTCATTGCTCCACTTGGGTGTCTATTAATTTCTGCTTATTTTAGGACTACAGTCTTTAAAAAAAGGGCACCATTTCCTGTCTTTTCTGAACATCTCTTACTTTTGGGTATGTAAATTTTCTAGCTGACTTAAAGCAGGAAAAAAGTGCCTGGATATACTGTAATTAAAAAAAAAAAAAAAAAAAAAAGCTTTAGCAGGACTAGTTGATGCAAAACTGTGTGGGAAAAAGTTTTGCATTGCTATTAAATGGGCATATTTAATACACTAATACATTTTACTGATACCCAATCTTACCAGATATCTGTGGTATTGAACTAAGTATTTAAGAGCAATGCAAAAAATATAAGGTGATCTTCAAAAGTTATATACTTGTGGCATTTATACAATTTTTTGGTTTTTTTTAATATTAACAGTCTTCATATTTTGTGTGACTACTGTAGATTTTTAGCATCTTGTTATGGCTGGGCAGGACAGGACTGTGAGGAGCTGGAGCTGGACCTGCTGCACCATTACTGGAGCAAGAGCTATTGGCCCTGTGAGGGTTGACACAGTGTCCTGGGCTGTGGGAAGGTGGGGGGGAGAAAGGTTAAGGACAGTCAAGACTGACAGCATCCCTAGGGCTTTGATTTATGGAGTTCTCTAGAAAAAGAGAAAAATCTACAAATGCTACTATTTTAACCTTTAGAAAAATTCTTGAGGTGATATTCTATAATTCGCAGGAAGAAAACTTCATTGTGTTTTTCCAGGGTGGAGGTGAAGTATTGTGATTTGGTGAGCTTATGAAAGAATGGGATTCCACTACTTGCATTGGGCTATGAAAGATTACAAATATAATGTGAAATGTGAAGACCTTTTTATTTTGCATATAGTAATAGCTCATGTTTTGTGATTAATTTCTCTGAAATACATATCTGAAATATCTGAAATTTCATATCTGAAATACGGATGGAATTTCACAGCCCAATTTTTTACACTGGCATTTATGTTCAAGAGCAGATTTTGCAGATTATAGCAAGTGGTAAGGTCTTCAGGAGGCTTCAATTGGCTGGTAGAGCCGATTGGATCTTCTGGAAAACCAGTCATGGATTGGGATCACAGATAGGTAACTCCTCCTAGAAGTTTAAGCAAATTTAAACTCTGTCACCCAGAGACATAATAATAAATAATAATAATAATTTGACTGCCTTTTTAAACTCTGCTAGCAGGAAGACGATGTAAGCCTAATTACATATGCTTGAGTGACAAAATAGTATAAATTAGTGTGGTCTGTTATCAATATCCATTTAGGTGATAACTGAGGTTTGTTAGACATGACAGTTCTCACTGAGATTTTAAAACAAAGATACTTCTCACCTAAATGAGTCTTGAAACTCCTTCATATGGGGTGTAAATTAGTCATTGATATAATAGTGAACTTGGGGCAGATGATCTTACCTGGAGGTTTAGTGCTTAATGGTCTGGAGGTGTTCCTTTTATTCTAACAGAGATACTTCATGTAATTATGTGAGTGAGGAGATATAATGCACTTAGGTTTATAAACCATACATCATTTTTACAGTCTTTGTTACATCAAGGTTTTAGTGGTTGTCTAGTATGCAGAAAAAGGGCCCTTCGTTTAATATGAAAAAAATAATCATAAGGAAGAATACAGCATTATTGTCTTGATAAATGCTGGTTAGTGCCTACTTTAACACTTACAAATGCTTGTCCTTCCTTTTAAAGCATTTGAGATTGGTGACAGCCCTTATTATAAAAGTGTCATTTCTGGAAACTAATAAAGAATTTCATTAAGAGCTCAGTGATTATATTAGGTTGTCTATCTAATTTAAGTTGCAAAAGTACAGGCTGCTATTAAGTGTTAAACTCATGCATTTTGATAATTGTGTAATTCTGAATTATTGCAAAGAGATGGCTAAATAAACTGTTAAAGATGCTTTTAACTCAGCGAATTGTTCACACCCCATTTATTGCCAGCTTCCAAATATAAATTGGAAAACAGGTATAGAATAAATCACTTGAGAGGCTGGGTGATTAACCTAGTTAGCAGGCTCACACAGTCTCTGCTGCTCCACATAAGGGCAGTCAGATGGGCATACATCAGTAGGGCAACTTTGTATCCTGGTGGGATGGATTGGCCTCATTCTTTGGGGCATCTGCACCATCCCGATCAGTTTCACTGACTTTAAATAATGGCCTAGATCCTTAACAGTATGAGCTGCCTGCTATTCCTCAAAGAGATTAAGCTTCACATGTATTGTGAAGCACAACCAGGCTTGTGATCCAAACCTCTAGTCTTCCTTTGTGAGCCCTGTACCCCAACTTTCACACCCACTGGCTTGGTTAAATACTCGTAACTGTGCCAGTAATTAGCTCGGAGTGCCTGGCAGCTGCACTCTGCAGCCAACAGCCTGCACTGGTGCAAGTTCTTGGAAAGGGACCTTGATTCCCCCTTTTGTCTGTTTTGGACAAAATTAAAAACCTATAATTTTGTTTCATTGCTTTAATTCAAACAAACAAAGAAACAAACCAGGTATAAAATGTAGGTGTCTAGAGCACTATATGGTTTTCTTTATTGCCTTCAGGCTGGCCAACCATGTATATCTGGCTGAGAGTGTATTATTTGTCTTCTCTGGCTGCTCAAAACTGATGCTGAATTGTGAATCAGAGGTCAGAGAGAGTCAGAGTACATTACGCTTGCTGTTCATCTCCTTTAGGCTGAGCTGTGCAAATATATAGCTTTGCAGTCTGTCATCTTTATTTCAAAAGGAAGTTGATCTTTTCTAATCTATAATTATGACTTGGCTTTTGGTCTGGATATACTTCTATATTGGGAGTATGTGGGTACTTCTCTTAAATATGGGTGTACGGTTATCACTGAAACACTCTAACTGGACTATTACCCTGATAAGAGCTCTGATGAAGAACACACTTTTCTTAAAAGCTTATGTAGTACAGACTTAGGTTTACATTAACTGTTAGATGAGGGTTATAGAATTTTAACCCGTAAATTGAAATTATGAAACTAGTTACCAGCTTCTTAAAGGCTCAATATGGTCATTAAAGTCAAACAGAAAACAGGACAACAAACTCTTGAACTGGCATTTGTTGTGCTTTAACCCCAGCAACTAAGTACCATTCAGCTGCCCCATGGCAGATTGGAGCAGAGAATCAGGCTAAAAGTGATAAAACTCATGGGCTGAAATACAGACAGTTTAATAGGTAAAGCAAAAGCCACAGACACAAACAAAGTAAAACCAGGAATTTATTCACAGCTTCCCATTGGCAGGCAGGTGTTCAGCTGTGTCCTGGAAAGCAGGGCTCCATCACCTGTAGTAATTACTTGGGAAGATAAATGCTGTTACTCCACATGTCTCCCACTTCCTTCTTCCTCCAGCTTTGTATGCTGACCATGATATCACAGGGTATGGAATGGCTATGCAGATATTTCTTTGAATGTTTATGATGATACATTGTAGATAGGAAAATGGATCTGAATTTTTTTCCTAAAAGATTGTCTTATGTTTTGTCATTTGCTTAAAAGCAATAACAATCTGAATTTATGCATAAAGAATTGTTTGGGTTGTTCTCTGTGTAAGGCTTCTGGAAAAAGAGAGGTTTTCTGAAAGTAAGGTCCATCTGTAATAGTTCTTGGCACAAAATCAAACAGTTGTTACACTGTGAAGTGAAATGGCTATGAAAATGGCCCACAGATAGTAAAAGCAGCAAGTAAACTGGAAGTCACACTGATCCATCAAGGTACAACCTAAAGCATTATGAAAAAAAAAATAGAAAAAACTAATGAGCAAAAGGTCTTCTTTTTGGATCACTGATTTTTTCTACTTGGTCTTTGTCATCAGTTTGATTGCAGTTTGGTTGGTTTCATTAATGTGTTGTAACAGTACACTTCATGCAAATGTGTCCCTATTCTGCTCTGTTTGTTTCTGTGTTATAAATTGTGTATCAGTATTAATAAAATAAAGTTTTTCTCTTAAAGTGTATTTTTAACACACTAGGGACAGGGGAGCACTAGAGTTTGCCTCATGCACAAACCTTGCTACTGCCATCCCATTGTACTTCACTTATCCTTAAAGCAAGTCCCATGGGCATATGTATAAATAGAAACAACAGCTTCATGAAGTATTCAGCCTCTGTTTGTTGTTTGTGGAATGAGAACATGACCTACTCCAGAGACAGAAAATTGCCTAGTTTAGAAGGAAGTATTTTGACAATTAAGTCAATTTTGTAATTTTGTATATTTTATGCATTTTATATCATTACCATGGCTTTTCTGGAAAGTGCAAAAGTTTCTGAATAGATGCATTTTAATAATTTTAAAACTGAGCACAGAAGTAGCTGACAACAAAGAAATAAGCAGAGGGATATTATACATTACTGATTTGTCTCTCAACATGATTGTGTGCTTTTCTAACTCAAATTGTTAATATATTGCTTTCACCCCACCTCAGCAGCTGTGTGACACAGCTCCAGGTCCCTTTAAATTATACAATGCTGAATGTTCATTAAACAAAAACCCCATGCTTCTGGCGCATCCAGTACAGATAAAACTTATGTTTTGGTTTGAAAGATCTTTGCATAAGAAAAGCAGTATCTGTAGTATCTGCAATTGTCATGAAGTATTAACTAACTAATATAAATAAAACCCCTAATGGCTGGTGATGAAGTAAAGAGACAACGTGAGAAACTAATCTGGAATAAAATCACAGGTTCTTTTTTCCTTTTATTTTATACTTGTTAATAGAAAACAGACCTCTTGTATCCCACAGATGCTCAGTTTGCATGTTCTTGAGAGGTTTTAATGTTAGGGAGATAGACAATAACCAACTGGCAAGCAAAAGCAAGGCTTGCAGTTGTGTGCAGGCAGTTTTTGTGGGTTGCTGGTTGCAGACTGCCTTGTGTCAGAGAGGAAGATTGTCAAGCCTGGGTTACTACTTTGGAGAGGGTCTGTTATGAGGTGGTTTCCAGGATGTAGTAGAAAAATCATTATAGCTGCTCTCATCTTGGTTGTGGAGCAACCTTGTGCTTCTCTACTGTCTCCTGTGGGGTTGGATACTGAAGTCTTAGCATTACAATAAGGAGCAGTGTTGCCATGGAGCAGGTAGATGTTGCCAGAGATCTTTTGAGTGAACTACTTGGGAAATACTAGATGGTGAAGTGGTGAGATGTTGTGCCATTGTCACACTTCTGCCTCAGAAATTAATACCTCAAACTTCCCTCAGTACTTCTGTGTGTTAATGCTCTCTTTTCTTCATCTCTCATTTGCTTTCATTAGCTTAAATTAATTTAACAATGCTCCATGGTGATTTAACTATATTTCATGTACTATTAAAATGAAAGTTCTTAGGTGTTATTTTTCTGTTATAAATTTGCAATATTAGGTTTTAAAAGCTTATATATATTTTTTTTCCTTTCTGATCTTTTTTACCACGAAGCCAAAAAGAATCTCTTAGCTGTGTTCTGTCAACTTTACAAGTGACCTTATAACTTGTGGAGAGAACTTCTTATGTCCTTCCCTGGGGAAGACAAATTACCCATAACTAATTTTCAACTCCCCGTTTGCATGATTTATTGATCATGTCACATATTTGCCAATCTTTTTGTTAAGCATGGGATTCAAAATCTTGATGATGTGTCATTTCTTTTCAGAGTCACCAGGCAAAATAACTTCAGTAGTGCCATCTTGTTTCATTATGTTTGTCTAAGACATGTCCAGTATTGATACCAGGCAATGTGCTGGTGGCAGTGAATTTAGAAATACATTGTTGTCTTTTACAGGTAAGAGAATGTCATTAGAAAAAGGAAAGTAGGATCAGGATGGACCTGTCTGTTTCTTTTCATGTTCTGTTGTGGAACTCTTGGGGTTTTTTTTGTTTGTTTGTTTTCTGTTGTTTTGCTTTTTTTTCCAATACCACCTCTTTTCATATTTCAAACTAGTTGTTTAATGTCAAATTAATGTAAAATTAGATGTTTAATGTCAAAATAAGTTAAAGCCATGTAATCATATGCTTACACTACCAGTTTATTTCTGAAAAGAATGAATTATTTGGGTTTTTCTTTACCTATAATTAGCTTCAAGTGTTTTTCTTAGAATCATAGAATGTTTTGGTTTGAAGAGACTGTGAAGATCACTAAATTACAGCCCCTCTGCCATGGGCAGGAACACCTTCCACTAGACCAGGTTGCTCAAAGCCTCATCCAACCCAACCTGGAACTTTTCCAGGGAGAGGACATCCACAGCTTCCCTGGACAACCTGTTCCAGCATCACAGGAAAGCACCACCCTCACAGAAAAGAATTGCATCCTAATAGCTAATCTAAATCTACCCTCTGTCACCTTATAACAGTTCCCCCTCAGTCTGTCACTCTATGTCTTGTAGAAAAGTCCATCCCCAGCTTTCCTGTAGACCTCCTTCATGTACTGGAAGGCTGCACTAAGATCTCCCTGGAGCCTCCTCTTGTCCAGGCTGAACCAGCCCAACTCTCTGAGCCTGGCTTCATGCAAGAGATGCTTCAGCCCTCTGATCATCTCTGTGGCCATCCTGAACTTACTCCAATAGCTCCATGTCCTTATTATGCTGGGGACTCCAGAATTGGACACAGTACTCCAGGTAGGCAGAATCACCTACCACAGTCTGCTGGCCACACTTCTTTTGATGCAGCTCAGGATACAGTTGGCTTTCTGGGAAGCAGGTTCACATTGTCCTGTAGTGAAATGAGGCAACCAGGTGCCACTAATGACCAGGTAGTGGGCATGAGCTTGTGTTAAGCCCACCTGTGCCTGATTAAGGCAGGCCCCAACTGCACATGAGCAGGATTAGGGGGCCAATAAAAGGGCACCAAAGGAGCTCACTTCCACTAGTGGCACCTGGTTGCCACCTGAGGCTTTGAGGAGCCTCGAACCCACAGCTCCAGGCATTGCTTGGGTTGTGTGTATAACAGCGTGTTAGCTGGATGCGCCACTCAAACCTCACCCTGACGGCAATGAGCTCTAGTGGAGCAATGAAGGTAGTGCAGTGCTGAAAGAAGCAGTTAAAGCCAAGCATGCCGAGATTGTGAGTTCTAGTGTGAGCTGAGTTTGTGTATCAGGCCTTACCTTTTATTGGCCCCCTGGTCCTGCTCATGTGCAGTGGGGGCCCGCCCTAATCAGGCACAAGTGGGCTTAACACAAGCTCATGCCCACTACCTGGGAATTAGTGGCACCTGGTTGCCTCATTACACTACAGTTTAGTATCTTTATTGATGATTTAGATGAGGGGATTGAGTCCACCATCAGCAAATTTGCAGTTGACACTAAGCTGGGGGGCAGTGTGGATCACCTGGAAGGCAGAAGGGCTCTGCAGAGGGACCTGGACAGACTGGAGAGTTGGGCTGATTCCAATGGGATGAGGTTCAACACGGCCAAGTGCCGGGTCCTGCACTTTGGCCTCAACAATCCCATGGGGAGCTCCAGGCTGGGCACAGAGTGGCTGAGAGCAGCCAGGCAGAAAGGGACCTGGGAGTCTGGATTGACAGGAAGCTGAACATGAACCAGCAGTGTGCCCAGGTGGCCAAGAAGGCCAATGGCATCCTGGCCTGTATCAGGAACAGTGTGGCAAGCAGGTCCAAGGAAGTGATTCTGCCCCTGTACACAGCCCTGGTGAGGCCACAGCTTGAGTCCTGTGTCCAGTTCTGGGTCCCTCAGTTTAGGAAGGATATCGAGGTGCCGGAGCGGGTCCAAAGGAGGGCAACCAGGCTGGTGAAGGGATCCAGCACAGATCCTATGAGGAGAGGTTGACGGAGCTGGGGGTGTTCAGCCTGAAGAAGAGGAGGCTCAGAGGAGACCTCATCACTCTCTGCAACTCCCTGAAAGGAGGTTGTAGCCAGGTGGGGGTTGGTCTCTTCTCCCAGGTAACTCTCAGCAAGACGAGTGCAGGTCTTAAGTTGTGCCAGGGGAGGTTTAGGTTGGACATTAGAAAGAATTTCTTTACAGAGAGAGTGATCAAGCATTGGAATGGACTGCCCAGGGAAGTGGTGGATTCTCCGTCCCTTGAGATATTTAAAAAGAGACTGGATGTGGCACTCAGTGCCATGGTAACTGCAGCGGTAGTGGTTCAAGGGTTGGACTTGATGATCTCTGAGGTCCCTTCCAACCCAGTCAATTCTATGATTCTATGATCTTGCCAGGCACACAGGTGAGACTGACTGGCCTGTAGTTCACCATGTCTTCCATTTTTCCCTTTTTGAAAATGGGGTTCTGTTTCCCCTTTTCCTGTCAGTGGAAACTTCTCTGGACTGCCATAATTTTTCAGATGTGATGGATAGTGGCTAAGCAACTTCATCTGCCAGATCTGTCAGGACCCAGGGATATATCTCACCAGGTAACATGGATTTGTTCACCTTCAGGTTCCTTAGATAGCCTTGAACCTGATCTACCCTACCGTGGGTAGACCTTCATTCTTCCCTTCCTTTGCCTTCTGTGACTTGGGCAGTGTGGCTTGAGCACTTCCAAGTGAAGACTGAGGCGAAAGAGTCATAGTACCTCAATCTCCTCCATATACCAGGTAAGCACGCTTTTTTCTTTCTGGAGAGAGCTCAGATTTTTCATCAACTTCCTTTTTTTCACTGACATACCTATAGAAACTTTTCTTGTTGCCTCTGATGTCCTGGACAAATTTAATTCTATCAGAACTTCAGCTTTCTTAACCTGACCACTGGTTTTGAACCCTTTTTCTTCTAGAAAAAGATTTGCTCAATATTCAGTATCTATTTCCCTGGAAATTGTTCAAGCACTCAAATGTCCTGTGGGGCTGGTGTGGATTGTACAGTTTGGTACTGTATTATATTTGAAGATATGCCATGCCCTCAGAAGCTGTTTATTGAATTCTCTATCATCTTAAAGTTATACAATCCCGTTACTTAGCCTTATTACTATATATATATAATGTGCATATATGTATATACCTTTACATGAAGTAAACTGCTTTGGATGATATAGTGGATACAGAAGGAAGAGAAATGGAAGGAAGAGAAATTTTATATTTTAAACTTTTGTTTATGTGTAAGAACAGGATAGATTATTGTCTGAATTTATCCGTACATGAATCTAATACTTTCAAAAGAAATAATGTAAAAGGCTTGAACTCCTAACTTAAATTCTACTAATTTTTTTACTTTTAAATTATTTTTTTAATCTGTTTGTTGTAGAAATTTGTATTCAATTGAATATACCACCAGGAAAACTTAGTGTAGTATCTTGGTGAAAGGAGTTGTTCTTACTGTTTAGGCTCTAGTTATACAAATCCTTAAGCAATGAAATTAGGAGGATATTTTTAATTAAAAAGCAGATTGTTGTTAGTTTTCCTGTAGTTCATCAGGGATATGTAAGGAGTTGCAGATTTTGATTTGTATGATGTTTTTTTGTATTTTGACAATATCATGCATGTTGCCATTGAAAGTAATAGGTTAATAAGCCCCTAATATCTTACTATGAAAGCTGAACTTTAAAACTAAAAATAAAAAATACTAGAGATTAAATGTAGGCTTGTAACAATGCTACCTATTGTGCAAGAGTCCAGTGAAAATAACCTAAAGAAATTTTAAAACAGCTTTTGGATTTGGCAGCCTTTTTCTAGTGCCTTCTCATTGTGATAATTAATGAGGTAATAATTCCAAGAGTTCTCCATTAAGATACTAAGATTGTTTTTCTTCAGGATTTTTTTTTTTAGCCATGTAAAACTAGGGAGTTGAAGATGTTTCTGCTGAAGTCTAGAGTTCTGATAATTAAGCTTTCACTGAGAATGTAGAATGTTTGCTATCCTCTTGAAACATACCACTAAGAAGAGTGGTAGCACTAAATCTTTTATCAGGAAGTCAGAAAATGAAATAAAAATGCCTTTGTGAGAATATGCATACATGGTTTTTGGGTATGCTTTTTTTGTTTAGCTTCCTATTGGTACATGAGGAAAGACTTTTTATTTCCTTTTTATGATAGTTTTAAACTAGAAAACTCAGTGATGTCAGATGTTCTTAATGGTCCCTTCCAACCCCGAAAATGCTATAATTCTATGTTTTCTAAAATTAAATCACACTGTGCTCGTCCTCTAAAACTACATTAATACATTAAAATTTAAACAATCAAATAATGCCCTGCTAGTATCAGTGAATGAGTAGAAAGAATAGCATGTTAAATTAATATTAAAGCAGAAAGCTTTTTGCTGAGGAGGACCATAACATTTCTCCCTTGGGAGGGGGTTGGTGGAGTGGGAAGAAAACTGGAGGGTAGCATGTCTTAGATTTGGTGGCTTAATTAAATTTTATTTTTCCCTCTCTGTCTTAACATTCAGATTAGGTACATTTGCACAACTGTAGACAGTGTCTGTTCTGCATGATCATGGATATGCAAATTGTCTATTTCAGTGAAAACTTCTTCATTTTTTCCCTGTTGTGTATTAAATTAAAGCAATGTGTAGTTTGTCCAAATTATTATTCTAATAATACAACACAATATACCACGCAAAATATACAACAGGAAGCAACTGAACCATTTTGCTTCTAGTTGTGAGCCTTTCTTATTTTACCAAGAGAATTTGAAAGCAAATAACAGAAAAAAAACCAACGCACTGAGCTTAAAGATATGAAAATTTGTTCTTCAGTTCCTGCAAGATAGCTTTTCTAGCATATCAAGTTTTTTAGATACCAGTGAACTGAAGAAACACAGTAGTGTTAAAAATCAAAACCAGTAGCATTTTACCTGAGGCTTTTTACTTGTCTGGAATCCTCTTGTTCTCTGTTCTGTTTCTACTTTACTTGTGTGAAGGTTTTTTCAAGACCATGTATGTTTGTATATGTGAATTCACAGTTTTTGTCTCTGATCAGAGTTACTGTGGATACATCTACTCAGCTAGGAGCATATTTAATTAGAGCCTGGTTTTAAATGTCTTTTTCACTTGCATCAGAAAATGCACACTGTGTTCTTTCTCAAATCTAGTAGTATTTTAGTCATCTGTTCATTCCTAATAGCACAACAGACTTACTGCCGTAGCAGCATCTTTGGCTGCAGAGAAGAATGGTCACCAGGCTCTGCTGTGTCCTCTATGGCTGTCACCGTTAAACCAAAACCTCAGTTTAATAGCAGCAAATCCAATGGGCGGTTGGCACTTTTAGTCTGAATTTCAAATGATGTCAAAAAAAGAAACTGACCCCTACCTCACTATAGACTACTTTCAGGTAGGTGCAGAGACCAATAACTCAGACCTTTTCTCAGACTACACAGCCCCAGTTCCCTCAGCTGCTCCTTAGAAGGACCCTTCACCAGCTTCATTGCCCTTCTCTGGACTTGCTCCAGCACCCTGATGTCCTTCTTGTGATACAGGGGCCCAAAACTGAGCATGGTATTCCAAGTGTGGCCTCACCAGTTTATCTTATTGGAGGCAGTAGGTATTGTGTGAAACTGCCTGGGAGTTTTGACTCCATAGGGAATGCTAAGAAGATTTAAGCACTGGAATGGAGCTTAATTTTATTTCTCTAACACTGAATTAGTTCTGATTGTCATTCCATTTGGTATGAATTGTCAAGTGCTCTGTTTTCCTTCTTCCTGCACGTTTAGACTGTAGTTTGGTTTTCATAGTAGTTTAGAGCACTAAATCTGTCAACAGTGAAACATAGA
Source organism: Calypte anna (assembly GCF_003957555.1). Lineage (NCBI taxonomy): Eukaryota > Metazoa > Chordata > Aves > Apodiformes > Trochilidae > Calypte > Calypte anna. The sequence continues at coordinate 68,991,211 of NC_044244.1, read as the reverse complement.
TTCTCATGGCTAGAATGTGTTGAAAGAGCAGTTTTGTTTAGTTGGGTTTTGTTGTTGAAACAACTGAGGTTTTTATGTAAGGGAAGAACTCCAATTTCCTTGAAACACTGAAATGACATACATTACAACATGGTTCTTCTGTTACATTCTGAAATTAATACATTTTGACATAATATGTGCATGGATTCTGAAGGCCTATAGAGCATAAACATTAAATATTTTATTATCTGCAAGCTGTGCTATGCTGGCTGGAAGCAAAAAGTTACATAGGAGATGCTCTGCAATATGCAATTTCATAATTCACAATGCTGAGGACTTTCTGACAGGTACATGGGTTCCCTCACTTCCTACTAGGTTCTTTTTCTTTAATGCATTCCACCTGTGCCTCAAATTATTATTTATGTTGTAGCTCTGTTTAATATTTCTTCCTATCCCTAACAGTTTTTACCTTGGAGACTCAACAACCCTTGAAATCTAATTTTCTATGTAAAAATTTTAAAGGGTGATGTACAGTGGCGTAGTGGAAAGCAGATAATGAATACTTTAAGAGACTCAGAATACCTGTTATCTTACCAAATCCTATAAAAGGGATAAAAATTACAACAGCTGATGTATTTCATACATGTCATGACTCTCCCCATGACAGATTTTACAGGCCCACCATCTCTAGTTTTGTGACTTTGTAGAGAAGGTTATGTCAAAATTCTGTGTATGGAAGTCAAAATAGGGTTAACTGCAGCTGTGAAATATGGTGTAGAACTACTGAGATTCAGAGCAACCAAACAAATATAAAAATAAATTACTGTGAGTATGTCTCTTTGAACTGAAAGAAGATAACATGTTTTAACAAGATAAACAGTATTAGTAGGGTGCTAATAGGACTACCAGACAGATCTTGGAAGTTCAGTCTCACAGAGGTGGAGGGGTAATGGTTGTCAGAAAAGGTGATCTAAATACAATGCCTCCCACTCTTCACTTCTCAGACTTGATTTCATTTAAGCAAGAACTTTTTCATGCTTTATTAGAGCACTTAGCTCTTAGTGAGTAAGTAGCAGATTTGGAAGGTGGCAGGCTTGGTCAATGTTTATGATGTCATTGAAAGGATGTCTGACCCAACAGTGTAGTCACACTAACTCCAAAGTGTGGGTCTTTTCAGTATAAGGGTGAAGAGTAAAGAGTGAAGGTAAGGAATTACCAATGAAGATTCATGATGGCTGTAAGATAAAAACAGTGCAAACTACACTACAGGTGAAGTAATTAATGCATCTGTATCATATGCTGGCTTTGAATTCTTCTCCCCAGTATCCCTTCTTGACTATAAATTGTACTGACAAACCCAGATCCAAGTCACCTGTATGCTTCCAGGCTCACAGGAAGGTATTCAGTTTGATACAGTGTTCTGTCATCTAAGTAGGATATGAAGGATGATCATATACGCACTAGAACTATATATTCATCTCCACTGCTTGTGCTGATGATGTTTCAATGTGGATATTTTAAAGAAATAGTTGTCTTCTCTCTGCAGTTGTAAACTACACTTGTTCAGAAATTCTTAGTCTACATCTTACTCTTCATGGAGTGTGTTTAATTAGGAACTGGAAACTGAATCAATCCCTTTTGTCCCTATCAATGCTTGGCAGATCCATAATTTTAATCTGTGACTCTCTTTCCTTCTGCCTCCCTGCTACCTCCCTAATTGAATCAGACTATATCTTATGTTAGACAGAGATACTGTTTATAGCATAAATCAGGATTTCATAAACCAATGATAAATAAGCCTGAACTTTTTTGTGTACAATAGAGATTTGATAAACAGTGGGAGACACTTGACATTTTTTCTAGCTATGAAAATTTTGAGGTTTTGGGGCTCGCTTTGATTTGCTTTTTTCATAGACATGGCTACACACTCTCACCTCATGCATTTCGTTTCTAATTCTAAGCCATACTTGCCAATTGAAGTTTTCTGGATCAATTAATATCAGCTTTAACTGCTTCAGAGTCCCAGCTCTTTTACCCTTCTTAATCATTAATATCTATACCCTTCACAACAACCCCGTGGGGAGCTCCAGGCTGGGCACAGAGTGGCTGAGAGCAGCCAGGCAGAAAGGGACCTGGGAGTCTGGATTGACAGGAAGCTGAACATGAGCCAGCAGTGTGCCCAGGTAGCCAAGAAAGCCAATGGCATCCTGGCCTGTATCAGGAACAGCGTGGCCAGCAGGTCCAGGGAAGGGATTCTGCCCCTGTACTCAGCCCTGGTGAGGCCACAGCTTGAGTCCTGTGTCCAGTTCTGGGCCCCTCAGTTCAGGAAGGAGATTGAGGTGCTGGAGCAGGTCCAGAGAAGAGCAAGGAGGCTGTGAAGGGATCCAGCACAAGTCCTGTGAGGAAGGGCTGAGGGAGCGGGGGGTGTTCAGTCTGGAGAAGAGGAGGCTCAGAGGAGACCTCATCACTCTCTACAACTCCCTGAAAGGAGGGGGTAGTCGGGGGGGGGTTGGTATCCCAGGCAGCTGTCAGCAAGACAAGAGGGCATGGTCTTAAGTTGTGCCAGGGGAGGTTTAGGTTGGATATGAGGAAGAAATTCTTTACAGAGAGGGTGGTCAGGCATTGGAATGGGCTGGCCTGGGGGGAGGTGGATTCTCCATCCTTGTAGGTTTTTAAGAAGAGACTGGTGTGGCACTCAGTGCCATGGTCTGGGAACCACAGTGGCAGTTGATCAAGGGTTGGACTTGATGATCTCAGAGGTCCTTTCCTACCCGGATAGTTGTATGATTCTATGGTTATTTCTAGTGGGTGAATAATACATGCTGCATTAAAACCTCTAGGTAGCTCTTCTTTATTTTACAGGGTAGTTTCCAGGATAGTTTCAACTATCAGATTGAAATTAGCTTGCTGAATTTGTGTAGTGCTCCTTTAGTTGTAGTTTTCTGCAACAATCATTAAAACTTTATTTTTCATTTTGTAAAGCTAATCGCTCTTTAATTATTTTAGGTATTTCTTCAGTGAGCTTGAGATAAAAAGTCAACATATGAGTGTGGGAATTGTTTCATTTAAAACACTAGTCATTTTAGGAGCGCTCTTCTACTCCAAAAGCTGCTTAAATCTTTCTTCTCCACTTCTACTTTCATGGTGTTAAAAAAAAAAAAAAAGCCTTAGGCCCCTCTTTTCCCACTAGGAACCAGAAGGCACTAAAGCAAAGGCAAGCCATGTCAAATGCCACACAAAATGGGAGTGTATCTGTAGATGATGCTAGTCTTGTCAGTTCATTTTTATGATATGAGGAGTTTATGTGACAGTGTTCATGACTGATGACTGCTGAAATAAACAAAATTTTAGTTAGTACAGGGAAAGAGAGAGGTTCAGACTATATGTGCCCTTGTTCATTAATATTTTGTGTAAACCTGAGTTTCTGCCTTTGAAAATGTTTCATTATGTCACTTTTAAAAACGGTGTCTACATGAGTTGAATGTTTACAGTATTTCTTGGTCTTTAATTGACACTTCCTGGCAGATGCATCTTGCAGATAAGTCAGTCTCATAGGAAAATACACTGATTACATAATGTTGATCACACTGTAAAAACATATTGATGCTGTTGTCAGTTTTGCTGACCACATGCTTGGACTTGAACAGTCTGATGTAATTCCTATCTTAATGTGTTAAATGTCGAAGTTAATGTTGCAAAGACTACAAATTAGGCTGGGAGAATTCCAAGGATTTTTTTTTTTTTAAGCTGTCTTAAACCCAAAAGGATTGTTGAAGTCGTGTAACCTCAGTTTATGGAAGCAACTTGTATTGGAAAACAGTCAGGATGGCTTTATCATTCTGATTTTCTAGTATGACCATCATTAAAAAAAATTTCATAAAGTAAGGCAGCCTAAGTCTAGTCTAAGTCCAGCCTAACTAGTCCTTAAAACTGTTAGGGAAGATTCCAGTCTTTAAAATAATTGTTGTTGTTACTCTGATCCCACATCACAGCTGCAAGACTGTAATATATCTGCAGCATTTTCTATACCTTTGCCTATTTTCTTCATCAAAACTGACGAAAGTAAGCGTTGTAATGTATCATCCTTTACTGTGATGAGCCTTTCAGCAGTGTATATTGTTCCATTTTAGAACAGAATTGTAACTCTTTCAGCTGTTGGTTTCACTATAATTTGAGCACTTTGTGTCTTGTGGTGTATTCTCCCACTGATAAATGAAATATATTGGCTGCAGTAATTCTTTCATGCTTCAAGTAGATCAGAACACTGAAGGTGAATTCTGTTTACTTCAATATAAAATCGGATCTTTATTTCCTTATCTTGCATCATCTTGCATCAAAGATGTGCTATTAAAAAAGGACAGTGAGTTGAGGTAGCAGAGGAATTTAACTTGTGAGTGTTCATTGGCAGAAGACAATATTGATCAGAAAAGTAATCCAGGTCTGCCTGCATCATCCATTACACAGGTTTTTATTCTTATTGCAACAAAACAGAAGTTTACTAGTAGATTTGAAGGCAAATAGTACAATCACAGAAATCTGAGAGGAATTCCTTTCAAAAACAAAGAACAGTTTCAAAGATGTAAATTTATAGAACTACTCAAAGATGTAAATTTATAGAATGTCACATGTAAGCAGTGTTTTGTATTGTGGTGTGCTTAATGATAAACTCTCACTGAATCCCTTGTAGAATTTGAGTTAGGAATTTGAGTAGCTATCTCAGTAGTGCTGTGGTTTGACAGACAGATTACTCAAAAAACTTTATTTCTTTTTGAATGTAAATGCATCGTGAATCAAACAATTGCCTTTCATACTTTGTGCACGTGAGAAACTATATGGGCTGTTGTGTTTTTTGGTTTGTTTTATTTTGTTGTTTTCTCCCTGGATTAGGCAGTCTCTGTTATGTTGCTGTAGCACAGTTCAGTAGATTGCTTTCTGTTGAGTTCAGTCTTCAACTTGGTAGCTACTATTATGGACCAGTTGCCTTACTTTCCAAGGGGAAACACAGTTTGTTTTAGATACTTCTCACCAATGAACATCTCAAAAGTGAGTATATGTGGGAAGGCTCAAATGAACACTGTCTGAATACTTCTGCTGTGCATACAAGAAATGCTTAGAGACTTTCAGGAAGAAGTGTTTCTCCTGACTGACACGTTTTTAAAAAATTATTTGATAGCTGAATGATTCCCAGCCAAATATTGGAGGCTTTGTGTTTCTTGATGTCTTTCTCATAGACACTAAAAACAGGAAGGGCCATTTGAACACAAAAAGTCCTTTTCCAACATGGAGTTCAGAAGCAAACTTTGAACTGTAGCTCTGCACATTGATGGAAATGGGTGGTTATATATGATATTTCCTTAAAAGTCTCAGAGGGAAGGGAAAATACAATGTAAGGACAGTTCATAAGTTGTTTTTGTATTTTTACGTACAGATTTCAATATTCATTTTTATAAAAGGAAGGAGAATTTGTATACACAAACCTGTTTCTAATGTTAATCTGTGGTTGTGCGATTGAAAGGATTAAGCAAAGCAACAAAGAGAATTAAACATTGAAGGCTGCTGGGTGTTCTGTTTGCATAAACACTTCTGTATTCTGAATTAAATAGCATGCGATTTTCAAAGCCAAGCTGTTCTAACTTCCAGGCCAGGTAGTGGCAAAACTTGCTGAGATTAGAAGTCACATTTAATACAAAGTTTAACTGAATTGTGTGTGTAGTTATCTGCTTTAGGGCCTGCTCCAGGCCTGAGCAACCGATCATGTTTCTGAGATGTCCTAGCAAGAATAGACTGATTGAATGAACACAGATTCCAGTCTATTGGAGAACATTGTAATTAGCATCTATTCAATTTGGTATTAAATTAGCCTATACTGTCTTTCTGTTATTTTTGGAGACAGAATTTATCTTTGCTCTTTCCTTCAGAGTTGTAAAAAGCTTTTAACCACAGAGGGAGCTCAGTGGAATATTCCTTTTCCCTAGCAACTTTGGCACTGATGTAAGGAAAAGCATCAGGAAACAGCAAAGATGGAGTTGCAAACTTGTTTTTCAGGACTGGAAAGTCCTGCTACTTAGGGAAGCCCAGGGTTTTCTGCTCTAACTTTAGCTGAAAGCCTTTATGAGCACTGAAGCAGCACAGTCTTAGGAACATGCAATGACCGTGGCTCTCACCTCACTCATGGCTCTCAAGGACAATAAAAATACCATACAATGAGATGGTCTTGTGTTTCTGGAGCTTATACAGACACCAGCTGACCTCAGTGAGAGCTGCTTGTTCTCACCATTGCAGGTCTGAAGCTGTGAAGTAGGGGTTTTAGACTTGTTTTCATTCTCTATCCTCATCTCTTAGTGCTTAATAATCGATTCAAATGCTGTAAAATATGAATATGGGTTTATTCACCGAACTGCTTAGTTCCTCTGATGTATCTGTAAGCAATGTTCATTTCAGTAAGGGAAGACAGGCCAAACACAAATGAGTATTATGGGAACTTCCTCACCAGTGTTCCATTTTCCACAGCAAAGAAAATTCAGGCACGTTCTATGGCACAGATATGAAATGGCTTCCTAAAACAGGCAGATTTGTTATTTTTGCTTATAAACAAACAAGAAATCTTTAAAGAACGAGACAAAAATCTCCAATTAATTTCAAGTTTAATTAGTGTAATTAATTAGAGTATGTGAATTATCACTCATCTGCACATTGTACATTTTTAGCAGATTTGTCTTTTTATGTCATATCAGAATAAATTGCCTTCAGTTTTACTTGTCCAAAAATGTGAGTAATAAAAATTGAATAGACATAGCGTGCTGAAAAGTCTCAGCATAAATGTTCATACTCACTGGAAAAGAAAGGACATTATATTAGAAAGACAAACAGCCATGAATAATCAGACAAAACTGTCCATGGGACATAAGCAGAGTAAGAAAGAGAAAAAAGACTCATTAGTAAAAGAACATCTGTCAGAAGCACATGTTTTATTCTTTATGTCTCTCATCAGCTACAGGTGTCTTCTCTTATTGGAAAATTAAAATTGATACTGTCATTTGAAATAAAAACAATTCATTTAATTTGATTTAATTTGATGTATATACAGGAAAAAAGTAAGTTCTTTACAGTTCTTCAGGATAGTAATATCTATTAATTATAAAAAACATCATCTAAAAGCCACATAGTGACAATTACATAATGAATTTTTTAGATATTTTTTAAAAAATGAAAAACTGGAATGAATATACTCCCATTTCTATATGAGGCAAGAATCTGTAGGGAGGTAACATGATTTTTTCACAACTTTGTGATTTAACCATAGTAATGTTTTCTTGAAGCTATTCCACCAAAGTTATATCCCTTCTGTGAAACAAAATTGCAAAATGTGCTGAAACTATTTTGTTTTATTTCCAAAGGTCTATGAATTTATTTTTGTAAATTGTCACACACAGAGTTTCTATATTGGTCACTGAACTGGAGGCAATGATTGCTAGAAAAAGATATTCTATGCGGTGTCTAAAGGCTGTAATATTTTTTACCATTTAAAATTCAGAAGAAGGATCCCCTCCCTGTTTCTCGTTATCTTCTAGTAAATATATAAAGTATTATTACTCTCTGTTACTTCTGTCATGGTGGGAAATCATGTTTGTATGAATAATGTTTCTATCAAGAATTTATCATCTGGACTGGGCAATTTACTGGATTTTAGCGGTCAAAAGCAGTTGGTTTGAAATAGCATAATATACCCAGAGTCCTGCTTGACTAAAAAGAATACAAACCTCCTGTACACAGAGTGTTTATTTTGCTGTACATATTTTGAGGATGCTACAAGGAATTACGTCATTTTATAAGTTACCCTTTGGTATTTCAAACTGCGGGACTTTAGATTACTTATGATACTGGTGTGTGAATGGACAAATTTTTCTTTTGTTTTCTTTTCTCTTTTGTTTTGATTTAAGTTCATATTTCTTCTCGGTTTTTATGTACTAAATGACAGATTTCAGGCATCTTTGGATATTTTGATGGGACAAGTGAAACTGAGAGGCTATTTGGAGTAAAATACTAAAAGATTAGGTTAAAGGTCCTGTCCTTGAAGGGATAGTAGCCATTTTACAAAGGAAGCAGTGATGTTTTTCCACTATATTATTGTAAAAGCAAATATTTTAAACACTTCAAGACAACTGTATGTATCGAAGTAGATTGTTTTGCAGGATTGTAAATACCATTGTTTCCTATTGGTGATATTTGAAAGTGAGGATGAAACTTAGCAAAGATCCAAATAACAAAGTTTTGGCTCTTGCTGAAGTTGCCTTGTGGCTGTGGTGCCACCATTCTGCTCCTGTTCAGAGTGTTTGTCATATGTCAAATTATTTAGTTCATTTTTTTCTCCTCCCAGGAAAAGTACCTTTTGGCACTTGGTAGAAATTCCTCCTGGTTGATTGGGAAATCCCCTGCTGTAAAAAGCTGACTTCTTCATTCCCAGGCAGGTCTTCACCAAACTGAGCTCTTGGTCATGTGTAGTTAGACTGCACTAGAAGCTGCAGGCAAGAGAGCCTGTGCAGCTTCTCTGCTGCATAAGCACTCAGGTAGATGGTTTGGGAAAGATGCTGAGTGCTCAGCTTCCTTCCCTATCAGTTACCAGGAACTTCTTCCCTCTCAAAGAATTCTGCTCACAGCTTGGCAGTTCCTGGATTGATAGAAGATTTTCTTCAACAATTTGACTCCTTGTAGAGTTTCTCTTTGTACAGTAGTGTGTCAAGGAGCTCCTTATTCATCCAGGCAGGTCTCCTAGCATTCTTTCCTGCCTTCCTCTCTGTGGATATACTTTGCTCCTGGACACAGAGAAGGTGATCCTGGAACACTGACCAGCTATCCTGGGCCCCTCTTCCCTCTGGGGCTTTGTCCCATGGTACTTTGGCCAGCACATCCCTGAAATGGTGATCTCTGAGGTCCCTTCCAACCCAGCTGATTCTATGATTCTATGATTACTTCGGTATATGATTTCTCTGTGACTTTATACTACCTGAATTAAGAAAAAATATATCTGCAATTGTGTCATTGTGAGTTTGGTTGAAAATACTGTTATTACTACAACACTGTAATATTTCTGTTTATATTTGATATGCCCTATGTTTGGTTTCAGCGTGAGACATTCATTGCTTTTATTTCTGCAAATGCAAATGAAAAAACGCACCTCAAAAAGAACTGTAATTTTATTTATTGCTTTACTAAATTATGCTGCATGGGTTGATCCACAGTATTATACTTTAATGGAAAGAATAATGGATTTATTGTGCTGGTCTGCCTACATTAAATTTGCTTTTAAATTATATAGGAGAATTATCTAAGTGGTTTTATGTGTCTTCAGGTGTTGTTACAACAATCAACCCAGTACCACAACTTCAGCCATAATCCAGTCTACTTTTTATATATGTGGGTGTTTAAGTCTGTGATTTTTTAAAAATTCTGCTTTTTGCTTTTATATAGCTTTCCTTTTTTCCTTCTTTTCAGTATTATATAATTTTTTGAATTAACTATATAAGTTTATATGTGTTTGAGATTAACTGATAAATTCTTGTTACCTAGCCCTCAGTCTTTCTATAAGAATTCATATTATAAAAAACAGTCATTAAGGGTTACATTTTAATATACCTGTCCTGATTTGTTTGCGTTACATTTCAGCACTTGTGACTCCAGTGCCTTAATTTATATAAATTCTGTACCTAGTTTTAAAAAAAAAAAGTTTTTTCAAGAACACTAAATTTGAATAGTAAAAATTTGGTGTAATTGTTGAGCAGAGAGAGTACTATATATATGGCTAGTATTATTGAGAAAAAAAAAAGAAAATATGGAAGCTCTCAGGATCCTAGTTGTTAAAATTCCTTTTCTGTGAAAACTAGGGGGTATGTGATGTTCCTGAACTTAATGTGTTTAATGCATTAATACAGGGAGAGGAGCGCTTCAATAAAAGTAGAAGAGCTCATTAAGTGTTGAGGTTCTTTTGTGTTATTGATGAGTATACAGTGAAATTGTGATTGAGAGGATCTTTGGTTCAGACCAAATTTTTAAAACACGAAATTTTGATATTTCACCTTTTATATTTTATTGAGTAGCTAACTATATCTGGCATTTTAGAGTAGTTTCTTTTAAAACTCCTTGTGTAGTCTTACTGAAACCAAATGGATGGGCTTTTCTTTTCTGACTGGAGCTTCTTGTTCCAGACATACCTGGACCTCCCATCACACTAGTGAGAGAGAAATCTGTTTCATTGTAGGACCATTGAGGATTGTTTTAGAAGGAAAGAAGCCACAAGATGAGGCTTAGGCTGCTGATTAACATTAATTAGGAGCAGTTTGTTCATAATCAGAAGTTTTATAGCCTCCTCTATGTAGTTCAGTCCTCTCTGTGGTGGATGGATAGCTGGAGGGATTTTGGAGCTACCTGTAATATGGCATATTTAGTATCCAGATATATTGTTTTCCATCCCTAAAAATTTTCCTGAAGAGACTGAGGTTGCTATGCCTGTATAGAAATACTTTCTCAAAGATGCAGGAATAGAGTAAACATTTTAAGTACCAGATGTAAGGTACATGAGGAATAGAAAAATGAAAGAACATGTAAACTGTAGAAAAACTGAATTTATATTCATATTGCTACTTCTTTCTTAATTTTCCATAAATTGCTATACCTTAAAAGCACGGGATTTCATCAAAATGTGTTCTTATGGGTGAAGGTGAAGGAAAAGAAATTAAAACTTCTGGACCTGTCTCTGGAATATGCCACTTAGCAGAGGAATGCTTTAAAAATAGAATTCCCTTCTACTTCATCTGTCCAATGACAGAAACGAGAAATTTACTTACTGAGCATTTACTTACTGAGTGAAAAGACTGAATAGGAATTCTCTGCAACTTTGTTAGGTAAAGCAGTGAATTAAATGACACATTTTGAATTACCCAAGTCATGGACAAAGTTACAGTTAGGCAAGGCTAAAGACGTGATAGTCTATATATCACTTCTTTGCTATCCTCTCTCTTAGATCACATATGGTGTAGTTGTTATAGGCAAGGCAGTTCTCTCCTCCGTAGGATGACATGTCCATCATTTGAAACATGAACATGGTGCTGGTTTTAGGACACATGGTGTAGAACACATGGTGTAGAACATGGTGTTATGACACATGGTGTAGAATAGACACATACCTATTTTTAGTTGCTTGGTTGGGCTTTTTAATTCAATGAAAAAATAATGACATCAAGCTTAATATGTTTTTACTAGTACATGTTGATAATGATTGGTTGTTCATCTTGCAGCTCAACTCTAAACATTAGAGGGGCATTTTTTTTTTTTTTTTATGTCCTTCTAGAATGACAGTTGCAGGCATTGACAGGGTACAGTCAGAAATTCATGTCAAAGGTAATCCCACATCAGGGGATTTACCTGTCAGGAATACAGCAGAAGGATATATGGACATAGAAAACTGATGGAGGGTTTAAAACTTTGGATGTTGTGTGTATCACTTATGGTTTTGTTAAAGATGCATTTCTTCCAGTAGCTTTTGGGGAAAGAAGAAAAAGGAAAACTAACAACAAAAAATCTATCACTTTTATTTTCTTAAACTTGGTATAACATTTCTTTAATTTTCATTTGACTCAAGAAATTAGTTTCAGCTATAAATCTCAGAAGATAATTTTGTCCTTCGAAGAGGATGTTGAAATTGATGTTCTACCTATTTTTTCTTATCATTTTCTCTGCATGTATTTTGTGCATAGACTTTTACTGTGATAATGAATTACCAACTTTTTTGCCTTTCAAATCTGTGTTCTCTCAACATTATCTCTCTTGCTAGTGTCAGAATGTGCATGCATGCTTCAATTTAAATGAGAGATTTGAAAGACAAGTTTTTAATATATCATAGTACCATTGAACATGATGTAAATGTGTTGGAGCAGCCTGATGGGGTACTGGAAAACGGAGTAAGAATGGACATGAACCAATAAGGTTGCTACAGGGAAATACATTAGGACTTTTTATTGCATGCTTTGTAGCCTTTGAAGCATTCTAATGGAGCTGGAATTGGTGACTGTTATTTAAGACAACAATGAACTGGTGTTCCTTCATTTTCTGGGAAGAATGAGTCCTTTTTCTGCTCCTCTTCTCCCTCAGGATGTTGAAAACCAGCTTTTGAAAAACATCAAATGATGTAGCTACTCTTCTTAGCATAGTTAATAAGTGTAAAGAACACAATGAAGACAAGTAAGTTCTCTTCCACTTCCCAGTAATTCTGAGAGTATTAAAGATGGTGATTATGGGACATAAAAAAAAAAAAAGAAAAAGAAAAAAGAAAAAGAGACAAAGCTACACTTCATACTTCGTAGAGGTTGGTCAGTTTATGAAAAAGGCTACATTTGTCTTCATGGGCACAAGGAGATAAACCTTTTAGGCACATACTGGTCTTACACAGTTCCTTACTTCACAGTGAATTTTTATCAACTTTTTTCAGGGCCAGGAGTTGTTTGTTGTTTGCTTTTATTTCCTTCTGTCTTCTTTTTTTTTTTTTTTTTTTTTTTTTTTTTTTTTTTTTTTTTTGCCATCTGAGAAAGAAGAGGAGATCAGATCAATACTTCAGTATTTTTAGCCATAAAATTCCAGATAATTAAGGAGGCAATTTGGATAAAAGACAGAATATTATAGTCTCCGGATGTTGCAGCGAACATGTTGCAGTGTTGAAACAGTGTTAAAAAGCAATCAAAACACAAAATTTAATCTTTTGTCTACCCCTTTTTTCCTTTGAAAAAGAAGGAAATAGGGCAGAAAAAAGAGAATAAAAAAGTTGCATCTAAGGAAGAAAAGAAGGGAGTATGATTATAGAAATTACTAAAAAGAGTAATTTAGAGTGAATCTAAGTATGCACTGGGGCCTGAAATGTGCCTTCTTTAAGGAAGTAAAAACTTTTGCAAAGAAAAAAGTGGTAATTTAGAATTCTGAAGTATTTTAAATCAGGTGTAAAAATGATATGAAATATTTACACAAAACAAATGTTTTAAAGAAAATAAATTTGCTCTTTGTACAGCAGGTACTTTTTACACATTTACCATGACATAAAGATGATTGATTTTTAAATTATCATTCACATAAAGTTCACATAAGTTCATGTAGTTCACATAACTAGTTCACATAAAGACGGTTTAGCACAACATCTCTAAAGTTCTAAACAACATCTAGAGTTGAAAGAAATGAACTTTTCTGGCTTTGCAAAAATGTGTTAGGCTCGATTTAACTGCAGTTTGTCACCAGAGAAAACCACCACTGTAGAAGAACGTAACTTTACAAGCTTTCCAATTCATATATAAGTTAAAACCAAATAAACCTCTCTTGTGCCCTGAAGGGCTTTTTAAGCATAGTTTTCAAGTTTAAACTTATATACCAGTTAGTTTCTTCTGAAATAATATATTTTAGAAAAAGATAGGCTTTTTTTTTTTAGTTCAACTATACATACATATAGTACATGGTCTCTTCATAGACAGAATTTTATTACACAATTAGAATTGCACTATTTAGATAAATTTAAAAATCTGCTTTCATTTTCAGAGGAAGGCATCACATATTTTATGTTAAAATCAGAGATAATAATATACATTTATAGGGCTTTTATAAGGATTTTTGATAAAAGTAGAAAAGTGCTGTTGAGTTACTCAGCTTCTACTGAAACTGAATTTCTGATTGCCTATTTGAAAACCAGCTCTTGCCAAAATACAACAAAATTAGGATCCAATAAACAAGTGACAGGCAGTATTTTAATTAAACCGAAGACATAAAGCATCAGAAATAGATGCAATATTTATACCGAAATCATAAATACTACTGGGAAAACCACATAGTCCCTACCTGGTAACCTAGCAGGCATGAACTGTTATTTTTAGACTGTCACAAAAACTCACTTCTTCTTTCATACCATTGCTTCAAGTCAAGTTCATCTAATTAAAAAACACTCCTCTGAAGCCTAATTAATTATCAAGTACAGCATTTGGAGTGAATGTAAGGATGGGTAAATATTAACTGCTAACATTAATACATAAAAAGAATGATCAAAACCAGGTGTTCACAGCCTAAAAACTTACTTGAATTTGTCTTACAGGCAGCATAAGAATGCTAACTCTAACTCTTATGTTGCATAAAGATAAATCAGATGTTCTTTCTATGTTGATGTATATAACAGTGAAATCCATTTTGCTTAGTTTTGCTAAAGGCCTTCATTGTTTTTTTACTTACTATTAACAATTAAAATTCAAGGCTAAATTTAGGTAGAGTTGTCTGGAAAAAAAAACATTCAGTCACTGTCATACTACAGGTGGGTGTGTATTCCTCATGCATCTACCTTGTTTTACAGTAGGCTATGAGTTCTAAAGTTATTCCAAGCAGATTATTTGTCCTTGGACTTTTGACTTTAATACCCTTCTGTATCTGAAAATATCTCTGAGACTGTTTTAAGAATATTAAGTTATATATAAAAGAAACACTCCTTCTGTTTCCAGAGATCATAATAGAAATTTATAGTTCTGTTAAACATACATGTACTCTTCCGTTTAGTAGCCTTGTGTTTTGATGGGAAAATCCTGAAGAGCAGAATGTTTTAGGAAGTAGAATATCACTGATACACAGAAAAGTTTGTGATCTGAATATTGTTCTTAGCTGAACATTTTAGGGACTAAAATCAATCTTAACCTTCTTTGCAGATCTGCACTTACAGAAGCACTTCAGTTTTCATCAATTAAAATGCTCAATTTTAAAACTGAAATGTCTGAATTTATCACATTAAAATTTTATCTCAAATAAATTTTGATTTTTTTTTTCGAAAAAATCCAAAATATTTAAGTTGGAAATGTAGTGTAACAAGGCAACCAGGTGCCCCTAATTGCCAGGGAGTGGGCATGAGCTTGTGTTAAGACCACCTGTGCCTGATTAGGGTGGGCCCCCACTGTGCATGAGCAGGATTAGGGGGCCAATAAAAGGTGAGTCCTGAAGCACAGGCTCAGCTCAGTCCTGAGCAAGCCAGCAGAGAGGTCAGTTGCTCTTGGAGTAGCAGCACCAATCTGGGCTAATCAACTCTGAGAGCAGTAGGCTTGGAGCATTGCTTGTGAGTCTCTGCTGGAACACCTGGTTGGACCTTGAAGCGCTGTTCCCTAAAAGAGGTTCGTCTTGCTACGTGGAAAAATATTAAGGGTATTTCAACAGTAGGTGTTATGTAACGTTTCTGCTTGAACATGAAGTAAATGTTGAAAATATGTGTTTTTGTTTTCACAAACCAATGTGCTTGGGCAGAAGAACATTCCTCAGGACATCTTTCCCTATTAAAAACCCCTCTACTCAAATGGAGTATGAAAAAAATATGCATGTTTGTCAAAAACGCTGACATGTTTAAAAACTTTTTATTGAGAGAGATGTAAGTAAAGCAGCGCGCTGCAGCACGCTGGGCGGCCGGAGGGGCCGCAGTCCCACCACCGGCTCGCACCTTCAATAAGGTGAAGCCGGCCCTTTATACTTTTCACAAAGCCCTTCCCCTCAGTCTCCCATCAGTTCATCATTGGTTCCCAAACCGCGGGCTCTCCCAGCACTGGTTCGTGCTTCGCGGGCTTCTCTCTGTTGTCGATGGGAACGGTTTCACGTTTCGCGGGCTTCTCTCTGCTGCTGAGGGGAATGGTTTCATGTTACGTCCGTTTCGCGGGCCCCTGCAGTCGGCCACTCCTCCTGTTTGTCTGGCTTTTGTTCCTTAAACATACACTTAAAAATACACCCCAAAACAACAGGACACAACAAACCGCCTCAACAAACTGACCAAACAAACATTATTAAACTGAAAGATACACTCAACAAAACAATAACCTACAATTTTAAACCCGTATTTTTGACAATATTTAATTTTCTGGAGCACTACTGCCTCTGTTCTTGTATCTGTGCAATGGCATCTGACATAGTTACAATTTATTTTACCTTACTCCATCAAACAAGCTCTTTGTATTTTTCTACACTGAAATTCCTTATTTGCAGTTAAGTAATCCACAGGTAAGTTCTAAACTTTGCAGTAAACTCATGCATAAATTTGGGCTTTGCTTGAACAGCTTGTGTGTATGACACTATTCTCTACACATTCAGTTCACCCTTTTTGCACCTATGAAGAGTGGGGTGTATTTTATGAACTTCATCTCCAAACACTGCTTTTGTTTCCTGTCTCTTCCTTAGTTATTCTGCTGTACTAATGTGTACGAAATGTTGTACATTGTGATGGTATAGAAAACTCGTCATTCTAGCTTAAGCAAACCTCTCTTCCTTCAACCATTCTGTGCAGTGCAAGCAGTAGTTTCCTGTAAAATAAACCTCCAGAAGTCATGGCTGTGCTTTGAAAAACAAATATAGATTACCTTGGGCATTTGCCAAACAAGATATACAGGCAGAGAGGTATATTAGTGTTCTTGGTCTGCTCTTTTGGGCTTGCAATATCAGAGAATCTGTCACAAAATAATCACAGTGCTCTGGAACTGCATAAAGTTCATTAGTTGTAAGCTAAGCCTACTGCAAGTTGAAGGAAGTACTAAGGCTATTTTAAATTACATTTTCATTTCTGCTGTTAATGTTAGTTACACAGAGTTTTTCTCAGAGGTATGCTTAAGTACTGAATAAAGTTTAAACTAAAATGACACTGAAAAAGGATTAGGACATATCTGGCCAACTAGAGAAGGGTATGCAAAGAAAACAGTCTGCAGCCAAGAAGGAAAAATGGATTTTTCACAGTGATATTAACACAAGAAGCTGATGACTGCTCTGTGCTCATCAGTCTATTCCCTTATGTGAACCCATGTCCAAAGGGATAATGGTAATTTCTGTCTTGTCAAACTCTCCCTTTTCTGATTATGCTTGCCCCACTGATTCAATCATCTCAATCATCTGACATTCTGCTGCAGATTAATTTCCTTCTTGTGGTTTTTTGTTTGTTTGTTTGTTTGGGGTTTTTTGTTTTCTTTTTTTTGTTCAATTATTTGTGTTTGTTTTGTTTTGTAATGGAGACAGGGTATGGATGCAGTAAAGAAATGCAAGTTGAATAAATGCAAGGTTATATTTTTTTTTGCCATCTACATTATGTCCACATGCTTTTATATCAGCATCAGGGAAAGGGAAAAGGGAGGGAAATAAATTAACAGAGGTGATTGGGAAGAGAGGATGTGATGGGGAAATTGGCTACTGGATAAAATGGCAAGAGGACTGGGCTGTGGAAAGTTGCTCTGGTTTGTCATTTCCAGAGGACTCTGTAAAAGGATTAAGTGTGAAAACAGCGATGGATTCTTGTAAGTGTCCTTTCACTGTGAAAGAGCACACATAAAACACTGAACATTTTTCAGGGCTAAGTGTGAAACAGTACAGTTCTGAGGTGCATGCAAGAAGGCAGTGTGAGATATTCGGTAAGGGAAATCCTCTAAGGAGAATAATCCCTGCAGTGGGGCTGGGATGTTAGCTCCTGTCAGCAACAGCCATGGGTTGGCAGGTTAAAAAACAAATCTAAGGAAGTCCATAATGTTAGCCCCAGAGAAGATGGTAGGGGAGGAGGCCTTTGCAGATCCTCTCCAGGTTTTTCAGGGTGTAGTGGATCTTCAGGTGTTTTTCAGTTATCATGGAGGGTTGGGTCATGGGCTTCAACTATGACCCTTAATTGTTAAAACATAATTGCAGCTTTTTTATTTTGATGTTTTCCATTTCTTGGAGAAATATTCTCACAACATGATGAATCAAAGCTATGCTCCCTATGAAGCTCCTAATGAGGCATTTTAAAAGTGATGCACTTGCTTCAAGTTAGCAATTTGACTGATGTTTCTCTTAAGATGGATATTAATGTACAGTTAGAAATTAATATAAATATTTTATATGTTATGCATGAAGAATATTTTCAATAATCTCCACTTTTCCAGTTATCCCACTTCCCAGTGGGATATGCATATGTATTTCTTTTTGAACAGAAAGGAAAAATATTCCTGCTTCTATATTATCTTCCTTAATCTGAATATGTTAATAAATACATACTTATAAGGAAAATTTATATTGCAATCACAAAGGCACATCCTTTATTAAAAATATTATGTAGAAAATCTTTATTTTTTACTGAAATACGGTTATATTTCTAAACTAAGCGCTTAGGGACATCTCAAAGCCTTCTGTCATTATTGAAGTAATTTAATACATTAATATAAGATAAGGCAATGTTGCACTCAATAATGAAAAACCAAACGTGAGGGAATTTTTGATTACTTTCTTTACAGGCTCCTGATTCTTTGCTTCTTGTAAAGGACTTGTGTTGTTATTGCGTTGCTTCCTAAACTAAATATTGTATTTTTATAACTGATCATCTCAGGAGAATGGAGATGGTGTAACACAGCTATGTTTGCATTCCTTAATTGTGTACATGAAGAGAAATTAAGGCCATGCTTCTAAGGCACAGCCCCAGCCTGTGAGAAGCAGAGCCCCATTTCCTCAAGGGAAAGGCAGGGGGGTATCGTGTGCCTCAGGGCAGGAGGAACAAACCAAACAACTCGTTCAGCAAGAAGTGGGCTTAGAGCAGTGCCCTGAGAAAGATGTCATTCTCTTCAGAAGTTGGTGGGGGAGAGGAATAGCTGGCTGCCTCTAATGGCTTGCATTGTTTGGAAGGCTACACTTCTATTTGTGCTACAGCTAAGTGATGTCTGACAGCTGGATGAGTTGCAGCTGTGCTGCTTCTCCTCATGTACCTTACTGTGCCCTGAAAGTTACTCCTGGCTCTATGGATTACCAAGGAAAGATCACAGCATCCCCTCTGAATTGGGCCTCTTCTGTCGTCATCACTGAATTGGAAGAGTAAAACAAGGGTGGTTATAATTCGAGGAAAATCCACAGTATGACTGATTAGATTTTCTTTTGACATTTTAATCATCATAAAGGCTCATTGCTGCTTTGTTGCACTGACATCTTTGTGAATAGGATAATAAATACATGTCATATATTTGAAGCACGACTCCTTTCCCTGAAATTAGTTAAGCTTGACTAAGTGTTGAAAATGCTACAACTATCATTTGGCAAATAGATTAGATTTTTAGAAATGTTCTTATACTATACAACACAGTTGGTTTAAAATATCATACAGCTCTTATTTTCAAATCAATACTGTGTATTTTCTTGAAACTTAACTGCTAATGGACAGTTGATCTGAGCAGGTAATTACTATGATAACCAATTTAATGTATTTTAGCCTTTCTGAGAAATAGTTTTGGCAATTGACTTTATCCCAGTAAAATTTACATAGATTTCTGAATAATTTGCCGTGGATTTAGATACTATCCTTTCCATCAGCACCTAATTAGCACAAAAAAATATTAAAAGTACATGAGGAGTTCTTGAAAAAGTTGATTCCTTGTAAGTATGCTAGAATAGCTGAATAGCATTACACAGCACCCACTGTGTAACTATTCCCATTCAAGCTGCCAAGACTAGTGAAACAAGTGGATTTAACTTTCAGACATTGCTAACGAACTGCCTTATGAAAGTCACATAGGAAAAAGTTCTCAGACTGGTGTCCTAAATCAGTACATACCTTTTTGAAATTCAGGATGAGGTTTTACTTTGTAGATATCTATCTCTTGACTTACGAGTAGCATGTCTACAAGCACTGGCAAAGAAAATATGGGCTTTGTATTCTAATAGCACAGACATTATTTCTAAAAGTTGACATTTGCTATGAGCATTTATGACCAATTTTAATGCAACCAATTGTTTCTGCATAGTACCTCACTTTTTAATGTCCTGCTTAAGAATGTGTCTTGTTTGCAAAAATATGTACAGAACATATGTCTTTTCTGTTTGCTTTGTGTAAAAAACAGATTTAGCACAAATTAACACATAGTGACTGTTACTAATGCTGGCAGTAGTTTGGAATCTTTTGTTATTTGCATAGTGATCATGCTGAAAATCAATGAAGCATGTGAAATAGTAGACAGCAAAGTGGAAGCATTTACAATTCTCTCCACTTCTGCTCGCAGATTAGCTGATTTAATCTTAAAAAAAATAAAACCCCATACAAAATTTGTCGTATCCACAAAAGGAGATTAGTATCTGTTGTTCCAAAATTTCATATAAGGGGTTCAAATGATAAAGCAGTTATAAGGATATGTACTGTTTCCTGTTGTAGATGGTTTGTGCTCACTGATTTATATGCAATATGTTACTTGTGTAGTATGTGCATTTGTTTTGGTAGAACGAGAGGGAATGAAACAGCGTGGCTGAATTGCTCAAGGTCACTTTTATGATGTTAGTAGCGTAGGTGGGACTAGAAGTTGACCATTTTTGTAACTGTGATGCAGATCAGTCTTTCTCAGATTTCTATCTAGATGTATATATTCACCCTACATTACTGTGCCTTTCCTAAAGGACATAGAACTCCAAGCTTGATTAATGGTGACACATTACTTTCTGTGACAGAAACATAATCTAT
This sequence comes from Calypte anna, assembly GCF_003957555.1. Taxonomy (NCBI): domain Eukaryota; kingdom Metazoa; phylum Chordata; class Aves; order Apodiformes; family Trochilidae; genus Calypte; species Calypte anna. The sequence continues at coordinate 68,970,747 of NC_044244.1, read as the reverse complement.
GAATGAATAATTATTTAAATGTTCTCAGCTGAGAATCATGCCCACATCATCCATGCTTGATTTACAAACATGGTCTCCTGACTGTCTACGCTTTTGCCCATCTGTTTTGGTGGCATAATGCCTGTTCTCAAGTAGGTCAAAACCTTGCCGTAGGGCATGTATGCCAGGGAACAATGGCTTTCAGTGGAAGACTGCATAACCCTGAAAGTGTCTTCACGTCTTCAGGAAGTTCTTTCTTTAGTGTAGGATTGAATCCTTAGCTCTTCAGGTTGATACAGTTACCCTCAGATATTCCAAGGCAGTATCTGAACAATAGGGATAAAAAGGTAAGAATGGCCTAAAATGATGGGTATGAGGCAAGAGAGAACGTTTCTTTGGCTTTGCCTCCTTAATTGACATGGTAATGCCAATAAAAACTCTGAAAAGAACGGTATAGTTTAAATGTTTTAAAGTGAGGAACCTGTGAGGCTAATGGGAGAATCTAGTACAGTATCTGGTGTTTCTCTGTCTAGTTACACTCCACATATTCAGTTCCCTGAGGCTGGAAAATGGGGAGACATTGGTCAATGCACAGACCTCTGATTTCTCAAGAAGACCACTTATCACAGAGAGAACAGGCTGTCTTAAAATAATTCTCATGAAAGGAAAGAGTGAGGATGTATACATAATCTTACTTAGCCTCACCTTAATACTTGCCTTGTTTATATCAGGTATGCAAAAGCACAGTATACAAACTGGTAGTAATGGAATTGTTACAGGTTATGACATACTCATTGTACGAACACTTATCTATAGATAGAAATATGTTTTTTTGCAGGAGACAGTAAAATGAGTAAAATATCTTGTATATGTTTATCAGTGTTGATCTCCCAATAGAGTAGAGAGGAACTGATCTTCTCAATCCAGTGGCTGCTGTACTTTGGAAAATATAAGCTAAGCTCCTTTAGGTTATATTAAATAATGATTTAGCTTTTCCATTGCAAAATATTTGAGATGCTGTCATGTTTATTGTATTTCCAGCAAGTATATATTAGTGTGGCAATATGAACACAAAAATGCTTAAAATTATGGTACAGTTTCAATGGCTTCAGTACACTGAGTCACTGAAAGGATTTAGAAAGGGCATCTCCTATATTTTTCCCTCTGCCATTTAAGATCTGCAGGGTTACCTCAGATATGTAGTCTTTGAAATTTATAACAACCAAATTTATAACAAACAAACAAAAAGACCCAACAACCCAACAACACTAAAAGCCTCTGAAGTTCAAATACTGCAAAAAAACTCCATTGTAGTATTAGTATTCTAATTCCATGAAAAAGGGAATTAGTAAAGTGCCCTCTAGTGTGAAAATCTTAGCAATACCTATTTATAGAGTATTTTATACATATATATGTAATCCACTCTGGTTTTGATGTGACAGTGATCTCAGCTTTTGATCTTTTTAATTAGAGGGTGACAGAGCACTGAACAGGCTGCCCAGGGAGGTTGTGGAGTCTCCTTCCCTGCAGACATTCAAAGCCCCCCTGAATGTGTTCCTGTGTGACCTCCTGTAGGTGACCCTGCTCTGGCAGGGGGGTTGGACTTGATGATCTTTTGAGGTCCCTTCCAACCCCTGACTTTCTGTGATTCTGTGATCTAGTAAGGACATGGGTAGGGCTGAAACTTTTTACCTTTGCTGATAACTTAAACATTTTTTCGGTAGCACATTAGTCTGATTTACTGGTTATAATAGCAAATTCAGGCCCACCATCAGGAAAAATCAAACAAAACAAGAATTAAAAGCCCCCAGACAGTATTAGACATATGCTGTCCTAAATCAGCATCAGTTTCCATTATGATTTACTGCTGGTCTTTCTTTGAACAGTGTCAGTTTTGCTGATCTCTGCCAATCTGTTGTGTTTGTTCCTTTTCTTCCTGCTTGCTCCATGCCATAAAGCTTTAGCTGAAATTACCAGTGTCATTGCTTTTCTAGAACAAAGTTTAATAAGAGCTAAAATCAGCAAGATGCATACCTAAGCTTCCTCCCCTATAAATTATAATTGGTCAGCTGTTCATTTTCTAGCTGTAGTACAATGCAATCTTTCAGTTACATTGTCCAAATTCTCCATCTGAACAATGGATACATATTTGTATAGATCTCCAGGTGGTCTGTCCTGGAGTGGTCTTGCTCTGTAAAGTGATTTGATGCATCTACATGCTGACCTGGCAGTTTTCAGACAGCTAGGAAATGCCACAGATCAGGTATTTCTGTGTGCACATGGGACTCCATGCTTCTCAGAGTTATTCAGGATTCAGTTATCTTCTGAGATGAAAGACTATTATTGAGTACTCTAAATGTTAAAATGGAGATTTGGGATCTTGGTTGTTCTCAGCTTAGACTAACAGTTGTGTCACCCTAATTGGATGACCCAGCCACCAGACTGCCAGCAGCTGTCAGCCCTCAGCATCCCTTCTGGGGAAGCTGTGTTACTGCTGCAGCCACAAGTGCAAGAACTTCTCAGATGGAACAAGGATGAGGCAAAGTGCAACCCAAGTCTGGTGAGACCAGCCAGCTGGGGAGGGGCAGGAGTTCCACCAACTGTGTTTGGGCTGATGGAATCACATAGAAAACCACTGAGTTACCTGCCCTTCTTTTGACCAAGTGCCCTAAATTCTTACGGTGTCTTTTCACAAAGGTTGATCTTGCTGGCTTTATTTCTGGATCTTTGCATTATTTTGCAGTCCCAGCATCAGCAAGAGCTATTGCAGGAGCTCTCACACAGAAGTAATTTGCCAGAAGTCATTTGGCAGTCTTCTTGAATCGAGCACTCGGGTTCACAACCACCTAGGCTGTGTTTTTGACCATTAGGACATGACTTCGAATTAGTATTTAGTATAGTCACATTATTATAGTTCACTGTTTATCCACATACCTCAGATGCATATAAACATTCTCAGGGAGCTAGAGATGAAATCTGACCTTCCAATAATTCAAAAAAGCACTAGGAAATGCTAGGTTCCAGTAATGCATCCCAAAATACCTCCATGAAACAGCAAACTGTCAGAGAATCAAAACCAAGTCATAGTCATGTAAACTGTTTCCCTTGTCGTTCTTCAGAGCTACTTCAAAACCACTTTCCAAGCTTGAATATATATGTTGGGTTTTGGATATTTTCAGAGCAGCTTAGAAGGATTTTACAAAATGCCCTTTTGTGTGCTTTTTCTTGCCATATCCCAGATATAACAGACATCCTCTAGAGAAGGCCAAACAGTTGTGCTCACAATGTTAGAACACATATTTCTTCATAAAATTTAGGAATGTGTATTACAGATGTATCAGAATATGTTAGCAGCATGTGGTCAGTAATGATGGCCTTTTGCAGTCCAGAGAATTGTTACAACAGACCATACAGACTGAAACAGCCCACTCTGAATCACCAAGGGAGAGCTGTGTTCTGTCTCCATTGTCCTAATCAATGGTGGGCTGCAACACAATTCCCAGTTGCATCAGGATTTTCTAAAGGTTTATCTCTCTACAACTTCAGACCACCCTCCTTTAACCATATGATTCATTTAAATTACATAGTCTGGAGGTCACTGTGCAGAGGAAGATCTGTAAAGGAAGCCTTAGGAAAACTAGCTGGCTAAATGCTAGGGTTAAGGACTGTGAATAATCTTCTATGCTTTTCTTCCTAAATTTAATCCTTTCAGTGGCAGCATTATAATAAGGGGCACTTACAGTTTGCCCTGTACCACTGTTATTAATACTAACTAGGAGCCAGTCTTTTTACAGATCTTCCAGTCAGCAGGTCTGTATTTATGGATGCTATTCTGAGATACCTAATTTCCTGTGCGCTCTGTGAAGCCCTGGTGCCTAATACACGGTTTTGGATTCCACCCCAGTGACCAGGTGCCTCCAAGTTACTTGTATAAGCACCTGAGACTTTTTGTTATGTTTAGCCATTAAAACAGAGTTAATCAGTCACTGTTGAGCTTCAACATATTTTGTCCAGTGACATGAGGTAGCTAGATGTTAGGAAACTATTAATAGAGTGAAGAAATTCCCAATGACAGACAAATGGGACAATTTTTACATCAGGAAGCACAAAATCAGTAAGTGGATTTATCATACTTTAAAAAATTTAGAACTGTAAAAATCAGCAAATGGAAATGTGTCTGTCAACCATATTTTTAATATGTTTCTAAAGAGGTTTAATATGAGTGACAGATAACAAAAACTTAGATTCAAGAGTGACTCCTTTTCAATTAAAAGTATTTCACAGAACATTGGAACTTTGCATAGAAGTCCAACCTGCACTTCATGTTTGGGTTAATGCCACATGAAACATCTATAATAAATCACTATTAATATTCAGGGTTCTTGTAGATAATAAAGGAATTATTGCTTGTATCACAGGAATACCAGTCAGGCTTCTGAAATGCTCATGAATGTCAGGGTTCGTCATTCCTGGATTCACTGAGTATGTGGTAGATCTGATAAAATATGATTTAGTCTCATGAAATCCAGTCAGACCAGGTTGCTGGTACTGACAATCAAAAGTACTCGGATTTGTAGCCATCTATGGCAAATGGAACTCTTTACAGAAAAGGTCAAGTATCAGTTGTTCTGAAAACTGCCCTATGAACAGAACCAATTCCTGGTTTTGATATTTAGTATCTGTATAATCATTGTCAGGGGAATAATCATTCTGTGGTTATCAAGAAGCAGCAGCACAAACAAAAGCAGGTTAAATGTAGGTTAAATTTAAACTCAGAGCGAATGAGGTCTGTTGTTTGGGCTTCCTGCTACCATCCCTTCTACTTCTGTTGCCTTTCCCCTTCTGCTGCAGAAGCAGTAACAATTATTAGGTGAATCCTCACGTACTTCATTTTTTATTGCTATTTTATTACATGCATCACATTTTCAGGATATTTTTTCCTTGCTGTTTATCTCTCAGCTAAATTTGGAAAGCTGTCTGCTGGCTGGTGTTCTGTTGAATGAAGTAGCTGCCTGAATAGATACGTGACGTCTACCAGTTAGGGGCTGTGAAGTAAGAGAACATTTCTCTGTCTTCCCAAGAGCCTCTTTACATATATTTAATATTTTCTTCTCATATTGTGTGAAAAGGCAAAACTAAACCAATAGTCCCTTTCCTGATGAATTCTCAGATATAGCTGGTAAATGGAAGGAAGGAAGGAAGGAAGGAAGGAAGGAAGGAAGGAAGGAAGGAAGGAAGGAAGGAAGGAAGGAAGGAAGGAAGGAAGGAAGGAAGGAAGGAAGGAAGGAAGGAAGGAAGGAAGGAAGGAAGGAAGGAAGGAAGGAAGGAAGGAAGGAAGGAAGGAAGGAAGGAAGGAAGGGAGAGAGGGAGAGAGGGAGGGAGGGAGAGAGAAGGAAGGGAGAGAGGGAGGGAGGGAGAGAGGGAGGGAGAGAGGGAGGAAGGAAGGAAGGATGCCTATGACTCTAAGTACTCTAAAATTTCAAATTCAGGACATCTAAAACTAAGATCAGCTACAAAGATCTACCCATAGTGTACTACTTCCTATGTACTGCCATACATTATGTCTGAAGTGAAGTGGCTGAAATCTCTTCATTCTGGAGATTGAGACTGAGTATATAAAACATTTCCAAAAATGATTTTGTTTTTTGATTTCTAAAGATAGAAGTGTTGCATCTTAATTTTGTTCTTATATGTGTCCAAGACAGTGCCAGAGACAAGAAGAAAGCAAACTTATATCTTATGCCTAAACTATTTAGATTTTGGACCTATTTTTTTATTCCACAAACAAAATTAACCAAATGCTTTGTTAAATTTCATATACATCTAAAATTTGTCCAAGCTTCAGTTCACAAAGACATTATTTCACAAGCTTTTAGCACAAAGCTGCTTCTGTGGGAAAAAATAAAACCAAACACAGTGCTGGAGAAGAGATGATGAACAGAAAAGACAGAAACAGGGCAGAGCTCTGAGGCACTTCAGCTATGAGGATCTTTACTGTGATACAAAAGGGAATTTGAAATGTATTTCTTGCCTCTCTGGCTATATTTAAAGAGCTATGTTTTTGAAATTCACACCTCTCTCAAACAGAGATGCTTTTGGGAATCCTCTAATCTATTCCTTTCTGGTCATACAATAAACACCTTGTGAGAGCACTCACATTCCTAATCATCTCGTTTTGAGGAATACATAAAATACTGCTTTCCCAGTATCCCATTTTAGATGCAATTCCTGTAATGTTTTCTTTATTAAGTGAAGGATCTACTATATAAAAGTCAGATTTTTATATGACATAGCTGAAACTCTGTAGTACAATAGGAACAAAATAAAAACACATAACTTTTTAAAGGCACCAGTTATGGCTGCAGCTGGCAGATAGCCAAAAATTCTGTAAAGAAAACTGTCACATGCTGCCAGCAGCTCATAACAGGCACACTCGAATCTTTGCATAATATTTCCATGTTGAATATCCTGCTTTTATCATCTGAAGTAGTCCTGAAATTACTTTTCCCTTAATTTTTGCTGGAAAATATATAAAAATGTCCAGGTCATATTTCCTTTTCATAGAATATTAATAAATGAGATTATTAACCAGAATATTACGTGACACGAAGAATTTTTTCAGTTATGCAAAAATGAATTTATTCGTTTTAGTTGTGAATGATTGCATCAGAGATGGATTTATATTATGCATAGAAGATGTAAGTGTGTCCATTTAAAATAAAGGGTGCAAGATGAGAATGTTATCTATTTTCAGAAGTGGCAACCAAGAGTTGTTCATAAAACCAGTAAGAACTCCACCTATTATTAAAGAAATGCTGAAAAAACAGCCTTCAAAAACATCAGTAGAGGTATAGTGAATTAATAATTATTCATTGTGTATTAGACACTCTGCTGAAGTAATTATTATTGCTAATAATAGCTGTCTCAGAATGTTTAGACCCTGAATTTGGATTAACTTTTCCATCTGTTCATCAAGTGGAAGTGCTTCATTAGGCAAAGATTTGGAAAGAATCACCAAGAACCATTAATTAAACATAGCCAGGACAATTGGCAGACATGAACCCTATCTTTTTACTATCTCTTCCAGTGGAAGGTCCACCCTGAGGTCACAGGAGATATATTGCTATTTTCCCTGTCTGGTAGCTGTAGGGTTTCTTGTGTTCTCTCTGGCTTTTTTCCCATGCAGCTGTTCACAATATCTCACAGGATGAAATTGCTACGTGTATGTTAGACTTGAAAGTACCCAATTCTGCATCACAATGTCTTGGGATATCTTCTAACGAAACATCATGGTTAGGAGCAGTGTAACTTGTCACATCATCATAGGCAAAACAGCATCCCAAATAATGTTTTAATGAAATTATTTAATTAAAAATTCCTGTGCATCATGGCATGCAGCAATCCATCCAACCCCTCACCAGCCCTGGAGGAACAGATCTCTCCAATTACTTCATTCTTATAAAAGATACTCCCAGTATGAGAAGGAAGGAAAGTGAGAAGATGTACAGTGGAAGGAGAATGGTTCATGGGACTTTTCCTTTCAGTGCAAGAAAAAAGCTGCCAGAAACAATATATATAAAATTAGAAGCTTAACTGGAAACATGGTCTTGCATTTGATTTGAAGAGTATACTTTGCTAATAAAAAAATGATTGTGTTTTGTAGTACAGCTTCAGACTACGCCCCATTTTGGTAATTAAAAAAATAATATGTATTCAGTACCCATTGTTCATCAAAAATAAGGAAACCAAAATGGTTCATGCTGCCTTCTTCTAGCTTCCTACTCCATCTCTTTTCATAGAATCATAGAATTGGCTGGGTTGGAAGGGACCTCAGAGATCATCAAGTCCAACCCTTGAACCACCGTTGCAGTTCCCAGACCATGGCACTGAGTGCCACATCCAGTCTCTTTTTAAATATCTCCAGGGATGGAGAATCCACTACTTCCCTGGGCAGCCCATTCCAATGCCTCCAATGCCTTCCAATTTTCTCCATGTTGAATTGGTTTCTGCTTCTCCTCCCAGCTGTTTAGAGACTGTTCTGTGGCTTTGCTTGCTTCGGCTTCACACTCCCAATTTGCTCTCTGAAGTGTCTCCTCTGCTGCTCCCCTTCATGTGTCAGCTGCAGCAAACTGTCACTGACAAATCTTGGAGAACACGAGGAGCTGGGGGGTTCAGTTTTTCCCCTTGCTGTGCCTACATGTGGAAAAGCAAGAAAACAAGGATGAGGGAACATGTTGACGCTTAATCTATTTCCCTCTCTATCCTGTCTAAATGATGCTACATACTGTGTTTTTATGTGCCTAAAGCATAGCACAACCAGGATACAGACAGGAGCAGAGTATTGAAGCTAAATAAACGAGACAGGAACTTCTCTCAAAATTTTGTGATTTCCTTTAAAGTACTGCCATAAATCCCTATTTGCTTCATAAAAGTAACTGCTGCAGATCTGCAGCAAAGTTGCAGAGAGACTGTCTTCACAAATTGCCAGAGGGTTTTCTTACTGAGACATACCATGAACATAGAAGGTTGAAATGATAATCATATTGGGAGATTATGTGATCTCTGCTATAAAGAAACTCTGTTTAAAATTTAGCATTTATATTAGACAAAGCTATTTTGATTGTTATATTCCACATCAAGCCAAGTTCTTATTTGAATACTTATTTTTAAGAAGATTTAATAATTTATCCATTGATCAATTGCTATTTAATCACTAACACCTACTATATTAAAAGAAATTACAATCTTAGCAAGCATTTTGGTGCTAAGCAGCCATAAATAATCACTGCTGTGATGTGAATGTGAGAAATGAGCCTACATAGACCTTGTGGTGGGAGTGGCCCTTCAGTATCAGACCTCTCCTTATTCCTATAGCATGCTCTCACTGAGCTGACAGCACTTGTGTTTAAAAAAGGGTTGTAGGATTTCTCTGTATCTTAGTCAATCCGGGACCCAGGATGAAGGAGCTGGAGAGACCTGCAGGGTCTGCACAGGTTCAGTGGCTTGATGGGCATGGCAGGGAAATAAAATCCTATTTTCCCCACCAGTATTTCTGCACGCTAGCTACAGTGTTGGAAAGTCTCCTGCCAGTTGAGCTCTCTTCTTATTGGAATTGAGAGAGCTACAGGAAACCAGCCACCTGCAGTATTAATTATTAAGACATGCAAAGCTACAAAGAAAACTTCTTAGCTTCCTGGCCCACATCAATGCTGTAATTTCAAATAATTATTGGGACATTCTACTCAATGAACCAGCCAGCTTGGAACTACGGGAGACTCTAAGTTAGCTGAAATTCAAGATACTGCAACTCATTAGTCATCCTGAACTTTATTGATCAGAAAAGGATGCTGTAGTAAGCTTCCCTGACATCTGACTTCTGTCAAAAAGAAGGGTTGAGCCACCTGAGCATCATTACCTCACCAGGAGGATGTAAAGGAGAATCTGCCAGTAGCACTGTGGCATCAAAGGCAGTTGACAGCTCTCAGAAACTGCCCAGTTCCTGGGGAAAAAATGCTGTCCTGAGGGCATGGAGATAGTGCTGGTGCACCATGCACCATGTTCAAGTGGGTGTTTGTAAGACTGGAGACAGGTGATAATCCCTTCGCATGCTGGCATCTTTTGCATACTTTCCAAGGAGAGGGGACAACTAAAAAAAAGAGAAAGTATGCACTATGGATAGAGCACCCTGGAGCAGTATCCCACAAAATAAAATTAACCTGTATTTGTCCTTAGGCTGGGTCCACTGAGACAAGGATCAGATTGAATGCTTTCTGTAAGCTGATGCAAGTTACAGTGATTCCAATAAATAGAGAGCAGAAAGAATAGAAAGAATTTCCTTTGCTTTATTTTTGCTCTTGATTTCTTAGGACATAGATGCACATGAATCTCTATAACTTTACTTTTTATGAGTATAAGTTGACCAAAGAGAGCAGAGTATGTCTGCAACAAACAAGAGGAAACTCTGTTTGCCCACCCTGTGCTGGGGAGAGAGGATGCAACCCTACTTGTTCCATCAGGTTGCACACATGCATTCTGCTCTTGGTGCTGGAGGTACTGCCAGGAGAATTGTGGCAAACCCTCAGCAGCATTCAAAGTGAAAGACTTTGTCTCTGGACTTCTGATTCCCAGTCTCAGTCCTTGAGGCTGCTTGTAAGCCCCAGGAGAAGGAGACTGTCTTGTGCTAAACCCTTCTTGCTTCTGAGCCCAAGGGGAGGAGTAGGGTGCCCTGTGTTAGTAAGGCAAGAGGGTAATGTGGAAAGATGGAGGAGAGAGGAGAGTGGTTTTCAAATGGAAGGAGATCTCCTGAAGGCACAGTTGTTTCCCAGTCTCCCTAACTTCCCCTCTGGCTATCTACCTGCTTCTACTCCTCATCTTTATTTTACCCATCTAGCTGAGAAGTCTTAAAATACCTTTTAATTCTGCTCAGTACCTGCTTGCACTGTCATGCAACATTGGTTGCTGTTTAACCTGCTTTTTTATGGCACTTTCTGCTGAGGAGATATGATTGCTACAGTATCTCTGTTACCTATTAAAGTCCAAGTTTATGTGTTGGAAAAGAAAATTTCATATAGCAAAGGGCAGTTCAGGTCACAAGAGGAAGGCTTTTTTCAGAGAAAACAAATGTCAACATCTGCGAGTGTTGCACAGTTAATGAAAATGGACTAAAATCAATAAATATAGTATGACATAGCCCTCCTTGGACCAGAGGTTTGGGTTTCAGACATTTTTGCATAACTTCCATGCAGCCTGTCTTCTTCATCAAAAGCAGAACTTCACCTTTCTATTAATATTTTACTTTGCTATGTGTGATTTTTGCTATAGATGTGTCCCTATAAGTAACTCACAACGTTATTGGCTTTGTGCTAACCTAATTCCCACAAGATTCAGATGTGCAATTGTCTTATATTTCCCAAGTGAGAAAACAAAATTAAGAGATACCATAATCCTAGTTTTGATAATTCAACTTACCCTGTGGAATTCCTGACTTTGGGAAATGGCATCTCTTCCAGTCACTCTTTTTCATGGAGCAAATCACAGCTGTTAGGGGCCTGAAAGACAAAGTCTAAATGTTTTCAGAACCCACCCAAGCCAGCATCTTAGTGTTGGGTTCAAAACCAGCGATAGGAAAGGTACTCCAGGCTCCCAGCACCCTGATACTTTGACACCAAGGAACCCATTTCCATCACACAGTTCTGTAGGTGATGTGTGCTACTTGTGAGAGGTGTGGGGTGCAAGTTCCTAGGACACACAGGAGCCATGGACCTGTGGTTCCTGGCCTGGCAGGCAGGCACAGGTCCTCACAGCCATCACCCCAACCCTGTGCCCACTCACTGCTGATGCTGCAAGACCAGAGCCAGGCTCCATCTGCTTCCCATTGCTTTACCTTGGAGAAGGTGTTGCCTTAGCATCTCAGGAAAGCAGGGAGAAGGCACATCCATGTGACCTCGGCTGCACTGGCTCTGGCTTTAAATCCCCTTTTCAGAAGCAAATTAGTATCCTTGTACTGTTTTTCATCATTGCTTACTGGTCAAAACGTTATAGTATGCAGTCTTGGGCGTCTTGTTATTGAAAATACATGCATAGGTACAATAGGGTTGAACCTCATAGTTTCTTGACATTTAAAATTGTTGGCCATATTAAAGTAGAATTTTTTAAGAAAGAGCACCATCTTGTGGAAGTAGGTGTGGAAGTAGGAACAGACAAAATCCTGTGGAAAGCAGTGCAGTTAAACTTGGGCAAGTTTAACTTACATCAGTAGTCTTTATAAAGTTTTCAAGTAAATAGTTAAGGAAATGAGAAAAAATAAAAGAGGACAATGGGATAACACACTTTTTTTTATAATCATAAGGATATATGAAGACTAATTTGGAAGCTTAAAAATAATTTCAGACCTTATTAAAGTAGATAAACTTGGATTAAATAAGGAGATACTTCTCTAAATGCTCTAGGATGGCAAAGCTAGATTAGAGACTAGTTCCTGAGAATATGAAAATTTTACTTGAGGTTTGTGCTTACTGCACATAAATTATTTTAGACTGTAATTTTAGGCTGCACACTTTCACATAATTGTTTGCTACAGCAAGTAATGCTCTTAAAAGAGAAGCCAAAGTACTGTCCTTTGCAGCAGACACAGCTATTGGAGGCTGGATTTAAATCTGTAGTGCATTCATTTTAAAGCAGTCACTTTTGTGCTGTATGTTGCTATGCTCAAGGAGCAGTCTTCTTAGCCCTTTAGATATGTTTGATATTTCCCTATACCTCTCTGTAATACCTTACTCATTTCATTCTTTGCTTCCCAGAGTCATTAAATATGAAAATTTAAAATAGAAGTGCTTCATTAAATGGAAATGAGATGATAAGTTTCCTCTATATAAGCTATTTTGTTTAATCAAGATATCACTTATTTACATAAAATCAGCACTTAAAATTTACATTCTTACTACACTTTATTTTCATAGGTGTGTGGCACTCTCAGATCCTCTAGTGTAGTTGCTATGGCTCTTAACATAGAGCAGTTATCATAGCTGTTGAAATCAGACCTGATGTTGCATGACCATGATCAAGTCTGCACAATTGTCTCATCAAGAACACCATCATTCACCAGGCAGCTACATCACATTAACATTGATCATTTCACATATCAGAAATGAAGGCTTTGTATGTGAGCATAAAAGCGTCTTGCTTCACAAGTAAATACAGAGTTTCTTTTGCCTTCACTTAACAGCAGAAGAGATTGTCTTATGACAAATAGATATTGCAGTGATGTAATTTTAGCATACATTATATATATGCAGACATAAATATATATATAATTCAGGTGAGTATTTTCAGATAGATATCTACATATCTGAAGAATAATCTCCATAATTAATTAATTGAAGAAGAAAACAGATTTACATTTTATGTCTTTTTCCAACAGATGACAATAACTGGTTTTTTGGTGGAAATGCATTTCAAAATGGATATAACTTGATGACTTACTAAAGTATTTGGAAGTCCCCTTTGTATTACCAGAGCTGAATTCAGAACCATGAAAATGAATGGTTTTATAGTATAATTTTTATACTCCCATTAAATGTTCTACGCATCCTATAAAGCCATTGATTGTTACTGTTGTTTCCTATCAAATGGTGTGTGCTTAAAGAAAGAGTTGCATCAGATTGAAACACATCCTTTAGTATGTGAATCTCTCTTTAAACACAAAATTTCATGAAAATTTCTATTTAACCTTTTAAGAGACTGAAATTATTTCTGACGTTTTCCTGAAAGCCTCCAAACTGTGGTTTTCTTTTTAAAAGGCAGCTTATTCTTACTATTGCTGAAAAGTAGACTAACGTGACTGACCTTTTACCCTGGAAAGTGCGTTTTGTCTGTGCTCAGGTAATGGCCACATGTGTAGCCTTGAAGTTTGGTGTGGCTATCTCCAGTGAACACAGATCAAAATGAACACAAGCTACAAATTACCCTTTCAGCTGAGAGATCAATTAGACTTTTTGACCCAAGTATGATAGAAAAATGCGGGTGCTGCTAAGCAGAGGAGACTGAGATGTAATAGTGTGCTGTGAGCTTTAACCATGCTTAGGGATACATACTTCCACAGAAAATGTAAGAAATTTTGAAGAGCATTTTGGCTGTACATTTACAATAGAAATGCCTTTTGGCTGATATTTTGTTGGTGTGTGGTTTTTGGTTGTTTGGGGCTTTTTTGGGGGAGGAGGGGGGTATTGTTTGTTCTATTTGTTAGTTCTTTTATGGTTTGGCTTGGTTTAGTTTGGTAATTGCGGGTTATTTTATTGTTTGAAAACTCTGGATTAAAGAGCCAGCAGTGTGCCCAGGTGGCCAAGAAGGCCAATGGCATCCTGGCCTGTGTCAGGAACAGTGTGGCCAGCAGGTCCAGGGAAGGGATTCTGCCCCAGTACTCAGCCCTGGTGAGGCCACAGCTTGAGTCCTGTGTCCAGTTCTGGGCCCCTCAGTTCAGGAAGGAGATTGAGGTGCTGGAGCAGGTCCAGAGAAGAGCAAGGAGGCTGTGAAGGGATCCAGCACAAGTCCTGTGAGGAAGGGCTGAGAGAGCTGGGGGTGTTCAGTCTGGAGAAGAGGAGGCTCAGGGGAGACCTCATCGCTCTCTACAACTCCCTGAAAGGAGGTTGGAGCCAGGTGGGGGTTGGTCTCTTCTCCCAGGCAACTCTGAGCAAGGCAAGAGGGCACGGTCTCAAGTTGTGCCAGGGGAGGTTTAGGTTGGATATTAGAAAGAAATTCTTTACAGAGAGGGTGATCAGGCATTGGAATGGGCTGCCCAGGGAGGTGGTGGATTCTCCATCCCTGGAGGTTTTTAAGAGACTGGATGTGGCACTCAGTGCCATGGTCTGGGAACTGCAGTGGAAGTGGATCAAGGGTTGGACTTGATGATCTCAGAGGTCCCTTCCAACCCAGCCAATTCTATGATTCTATGATCTTGTATTTGGGTAAGATATGATTTTATCCAGGATTTTAAAAAAAAATCTATTTCATTTTACTATTCTAAATATTATGTTCATTAAGATAAACGAGGAAAATGATCATTCTTCAACTTGTAACCTACTAAGTGTTAGAAATGAAAAGTCACTATGTATACTCTAATTTCTTATGCTTTGAATAGCTATTCTAATGGATTTGACAGTGCTTACCTTAAGTTGCTGCTACTTTGCAGCTTTGGAGAGAATGTAGTATCTTTTACTTTTCTCAAAAAGCAAGAACACGTTCTGAAACAAATGCCTGCAGCAGCTACAGGTACTGTCACCTCTCTACTTGGTGAGAGATGTCTACCTTTGGTCTGAGTCACCTCATGTTTGGAAAGAAATGAAGATTGTTTTGTCCCAGCCACTGAAAATCACAATCCAGAGCAGCAGTACAAACTAGTTGTATCAGTAATTTGAGCTAATATTACAGCCTACAAAGCATAATGTGTGTGAGGGAATCTTCATTTGTAAAAAAGGCAGAATACTATAAATGGGTATACATACATTCCTATGGGTTAAGAAAATCATTGCCTTTACTCACGTCTGTTCATGTTTAAGATGTGTGAAAAGTTTCTCAGTGTTAAGAACAGCTTTTCCTCTTTTGGTTTTAAATGTGATGTGTGCCTCCTTCTGAAATCACACATCTAAATACATCTGCTTGGAGTCTTAAGAGCCACAGCTTTACTGGAGAGGGAAAGAAGCTGGTGTAATTTTATCTTTGGTTTGTCTGAGGGCTTTTTTTCCCATATTCAATGATTTCTAATTTAGAAGAGTACATGGAGGTTTCTTCTGTTGTGTTCTTTCTTTTTCTTTTCTATGATCTGCAGTTATTGCATAATATTGAGATTTCAATGTGCACAGGAAATGTATTGAAATAAAATCAGAAAAAAGAGAAAAAAAGCTCTTCTTGCCCCTCTTATTCCCCAAATATAAGAAATTCTGGTTTCTATAATGACCTTGGCTTTTCAGAGTTACTCAAACTTGTAAAAGACAGATGTGTCTACTGTCTCATATCAGGAGTAATTGGTAAATTCCATTTTATTATATGTATCAAAGTAATTTCAAGAATCTGGCCCTGTATTATGTAATTTGTGAGAATTCATGCTCAGCCAAAGGGATTGTTAAAACAATTACATGCAAGCTGACAGGAAATCTCTGTTTAAACATTTTACATGTAGTACTTATTTTCACATGTTTCCATAAGGAAATGTTTCCTTGCCAAAAGCTGAGTAAAGAACTTTCTTTCAAAACGTGTTTACATCAGATGAACATTAAGATTCTTTCTGTTATTTGGTGAACTACCTAGATTCAAGTTGATTCAAGATCAGCCCAGTAGCTTTAAGTCTTAGTCTTTGTGTGGCCAACAAACCACAAAAAAAAATTTTCCGTAGATTCACCCCATTCCTGGCAAGTACAGTCCTTGCTGCTGCTGCCAACTTCTTGTGAGAGCCATGAGTCAATAAACTTCGATTTGCCAGAATTTGATTTTGCATAGAGCAATCTTTGCCCAATATTTAAAAAAAAAAAATAAAAAATGACAGTTTTGAGATCCATTGGCTTTTCAGTGGTGCCCAGAAGTCCTTTTCCTCAATTCCACTTCTGCAGGAAGTCTGTCTTTGTAGTTGGACATTTGAGAGCTTTAAGAATATGTGTTCACGACAACACTTCTATACATGTTTCATGCGTAAGTTGATTATTTCTGGCTCCAACACAGGTAGAAGTCTAGAGAAACTCAGCACCTGACACAAATTTTCCAGTTCCAGAGATCCTGTTGCTTTGGGTTTTTTTATCATTCTCAATTGGGGATTTTTGCATTTCCTTCTGGTTTCTATGAGTTTTCTCAGTTCTGTTTGTCCTGGTTGGGTGCTGTGGCGGATCCCCTGTCAGCAATGAGCTGGCAGTGCTCCATAGTGTGATCCTGTCCTGGTTTGGGCCAGGATAAAGGTGATTTTCTGTCTTGTACTTTTGCTTTTAGCTAAGTCTCTTGTAAGTAGTTGCACTTGCTGAAATTAACAGCAAGTTTCTCAGAGAGTGTGTGCTTCTAGGACTGATAACACTTGATGTTTATAGTTACTGCTAGAGACTGGTGTGCAGAGCCAAGGACACTGCTCAGCTCTGAGGAAAACTTTTACCCTCCAGAAGGAGTAAAGAGGTCCCACCTGCAGCCCTCCTCTGGGGAGGAATGGACAAGATAGATGCCAGAATTGACCAAACAGAGTATTCCATCCCATATATGTCATACTCAGTATAAATTTGGGGGATCACGAGGACCAAGCTAGCTTCCAGTTTCCGGCTTCCTGCCCTTCCTGCCTTTCCTGCTTCCCTTCCTTCACCCGGCATCCTGGGAGGATTCTGTCCGTTCTGTGCCTGTGGTCCTGATCCGTGCCAGCCCATATCTGTGTGTTCCTGCCTCCAGCTCCCGACTGCTGCCGACTCCAGGAGTCCAGCCTGGACTTTCCCAGGGCTGCCCTGCAGCCCTGGTGGTGACGTGAGAGTGAGAAAAGAGGGGAAGGAATGTGGTATCCATTTTCCTGTATATTTGTATATATTTAGCAATTTTTCCTATTTATCATTACTGTTCTATTAAAGTTGTGTAGTTTAGTTTCCAACCCATAAGTCTCTCTCCCTTATTCTCTCTCCTTTCTTTATCAAGGAGGAGAGAGAGATTAATAGAGAGCGTCTGTTACTCGGTTTAATTGCCGGGCCAGCGTTAAACCGTGACAGATCCCAACTCAGAGAAAAGGTGATTCTCACCAACATTTGCTTTCCTTGTCATGCGCTTTGTATTTTGCAACCCACTTACAGAGGAGGAGAAAGCTTGCTTCCCCAGATCTCAAGTCCATCATTTGGCTTAAAATAACTGTAGATGCACATCATGCACATCAATGAACATCTGCATGTTTTGATAATCTATGGAATAGATTCCACAGTACTGTGGAATTATTCCACAGCAATAAATTAAACAAGAAATGTTAGTACTGGCTTTGTCTTGTGAGGAATTAGCAATTTTGTAAACATTCTCCTAATGCAGGGACAATTCCTGAAAAGATTTCAGTCTCAGTGCACTTTATAGCACCATTGTTACAAATGTCATATACAAGTAACATGATACTTCCTCTAGAGAACAGATGTAATTATGAATTTTATTGTTGTTTATCTTGCATGAAACACAAGCACACCTAGTTCTTAATTTTTTTTTTATTTTTTTTTTTTTGCCAGGGATGTGAATACTTCTCCCACTCATTTTTGCTTTAAAACTCCTTCCAGTAAGACTATAATTGATGTTTGCTTTTTAAATTAGTTCAGCAGTCTAATACAAACTAAGATAAATTTCATGAGAAGTACTCAGTAGTCCTAACCATAAGCAGTTTTGAAGGCTCATCGTAACCTTTTAGCTGAAATATGTACTACAGACTACTGGTGAACTACAGTTTACTGGTAAGAAAAGTTGCTTATGTTTGCAAGACTGAAACTAGAGAATTATCATGAGTTAATTTTGGGGCTTTTTACCAAACTTTAAAATATCCAGGAATTAGGGAAACGATAATCTAAAATTATGTCCCCTATTTTTTCAGAGGAAACATTTTAAGTATGTATTAAAAATAGTTTACAATATACCTTACTGCCTTTTCTACTGAATTATGCAACAAACATATTTAATTTTGTTAACAGCCATAATAACCTTTCAAAGGATCCCTGATTTACTTCCTCTGTAATTTCTTTCTGCTGCTATTAAAACTGTGTATCACTAATTATAAACAATACGTAAAACAATGTTTTCTAAAATTATTGTAATTGCATATAACTGTGGAAGGACTATACATTTCAATTAGTTAAATGTTTGCATGTCTTTTTGACAAAAAGAAATCAAGGAACACGTGCAGAAAAGTTTGCTTTTGAATGTAGTTTCATGTATGACCTCTGTTGTAATAATGAAGTAGCAGACCAGTGAGTGGAATAAAACTTCAGCATAAAGCTTTCATGCTGACGCCAGTGGGTCTGGGACAAATTCTTAACTTTTTCCCGTTATTCCTTTGATCTTTTCCAATTATAGATTGAATAATCCACATGTATAGTGAGCACCCATCTCTAAACTGCTCATAGATTTCTTTTCCAAGAAACAAGCACCTTGCAGGGGAATGATGACTGGGGAAGCACCAACATCCGTCATTTTTTTCTATTATCCCAGTTCCAACATGTGACTTGCCATCTCCCCAGAATTACTGTCTCATTCTCTTTTCATTTGCTGAGGACCTGAAAGAACATCCTTAAATGATGGGGAATACTCTTTAGGGAAGGAAGAAGACTCACGGTGGAGCTTCAAGTCGTCCCGCCGGCAGGACCTGCTGGGATGCAGCGGGATCGGCCTCCCTGTGATTCCCGGAGTGGGCTGACAGCAGGTGGCAGTCGGGGGATGAGGATGAGGTTGGGGCTCGGCTGTCACCATTTGTTTTGCTGGGGTGAAGGGGTGTTACACAGAGCAACGAGATGGGAGTGCAGGAGAGGGTTTCAGCTGCTTCCAGAAAATCAACCATGTGGCTTCTCAGCTCTGAAATGTAATAGGTTTCAGTCCTGCATAAGATGTTACATTTTGCTAGGGAGATGTCGGTTTTCCTCATGTGATTTAACAAATTATTCTTGTTAGGAAGAAAACTTAATTGTGCACATAAATCCTGGCTTCAGCATCCATTAAAATGCAAACACTCCTCTAGAAGAGCATCAGTGTCAGCTTGGCTGTTCTTACCCTGGTGATTCAGCACCTAAGCCCGTGATAAATTTGTGACATGGATCACTCCATATCTGAGACATCATCGGATCCACACGTATTGTAATGCTGAATGTTTGTGGATGTCTGTTAACTGCATCCTGCTTGACAGAGTTTAGAAAGTGGGCCCTGACATTTTAAATAGGATATGCATATACTTAAATGAAAGCCTACTTAGTGACTGAGGGGCCACTTTCTAATCTCAGATACATAGCGTGCTCTGCGTATTTGCTATATATGGAAAACCATGATCCTGAGCAGAGATTAGTGTGGTGTTAAACCTGTGTATTCTGCAATAAATTGCACTCTGCAACCTGTATGATGGTAAACATTTTAAAAGAATTTCTCAAGCCACAGAGTGTTTTTTCTTTTTTTTTTTTTTTTTCTTTTTTTTAAGAAATCAGTAGCTTCCTCAAGCATTTTCCTAAAGCCTCTACTTAAAAGCCAATGTGCAGCTTTGATATGACCGTCAGTAGGATGATTCACAGCTTATTTTGGCATGAATAGTTTGATACCCACATTTGTTCTCTATATATCTGCAATTGCAAGTCATACAGGGATAAATAGTTTTGTTTTAGAAGCAAACACAGTGCTGTGGGAATTAATTCCTTTAAAGAATCTTCCTTTTTACTTGTTTTTGGCTTTGTTTTGCCATTGTTTTCCTTTCTTTCTTTCTTTCTGAAGAAACATCCTTATCTTTCTGAAAACACTCTCAACGCTGTATAATCATCAGAGAAGACCCATTTTTAAAGTGCCTCAAGTAATAGAAAGCCAGTGCAAGATATAGCGGACAAAGTAATATTTAAATATTTGTCAGAGTTTGATACAAAATTTAAATCAGCACAGAAGCCAAACCCTAAAGCTCTTCTAGTGATGTCCTATTTCAGCAACAAGAAATCAGAGTATTCTGTTTTTTGGCTAGAACTTTGGGAAGGGCTGCTGCTCACCCTACACAGTGCTGTTGTACTCATGTGCTGTACTGATGTTCTCTGATGACTGAAAACTATAGAAAATGACTGACTCTGCTTCCCCTTCTTTATTAGCTGAAGAAGAAAATGATATAGCTTCTGAGCATTCGTTGTGTTAGGCAATTCCTTTGAACACCTACATGTACATGAAGAAGTTTGCAGAACTGCAGAGAAAACCCAATGCAAGAGGGCTAAGTCCTCACTAGGATGATAGATGAAGTCAGGTTTTGGTGGTAATTGTGTAACCAGTCTCACAGTTGTTCCCTCATCCTTCTGCTTATGTAGCCTAGTTTAATGGAAAAATCTTCTCCCTGTCTAAGCTATTATCTCCCCAGTGTAATCTTTGCAGTCTCTATACAGCAATATTCTGTGTCAGCAGAAACACTGTTCTGTGATGCAGCCTAAACTTTGTAACAGTTTCGAGACCTTCTCAGATAACTTTTGTTTTAGCTATCCTAGTAGTTTATAAGTCATTACAGGATGCATTGGTAGTTGCAGTGATCATAATGTGTGTGTTTGTTGCAGGGTTAAGGCCTGTGATATTTTCTGTATCAGCTGGAGGAATGGAGTAAAAGTATTTTCTCTGTGTTTTCTTCCAGGGCTGATTCATTCCGGTGTACAGAGCAGAAATGGCTGCACAGAGTTGTACCATTTTAGACTTTTCTGTGTATAGCAACATTTCTGAATAGCCTTAGACACAACTTCCTGGCTTCGGTTATCTTCACAGTAAAACATCAAATGAGGTCCGAGCCACCGAGATTTTAATGAAAGCAACATTTTGATAATCATTTCTCTAAAATCTAGCTCAGCAAAATCTTGAAGCAGCCAATAAACAAGGGAAAAAACCCTAGGTTTACCAATGCCTAAACCAGAATAGTTCTGTTGCATAACCTAATAAAAATAGAACAAAAGAAGAAACAGAATAAAAAAATATATGTTGAAAATAACTCTTCTGATGGAAAAGGTCCAGTGTAGATTTGGCAGAAGCATTTTCAAAGACATTACAGTTAATCCTTCTTTTCTTAAATGAATGATTGAGCAAAACATTCACTGCTCTGAATTCAGACACGATCCTAGCTCAAACTTATATCCTAAACCCTCTAACAATCATAAAATAAATTATTATGAATTTATGTATACATCTTTAAGAGATTATTTAGGTAACACTGAAAACTGTTAAATCATGAGCGTCCTGTAAAAAGTTATTTACCATTATAACTGACACAGGACTTTTTGCTTTGTACTTCTAGATTTTTAGGGCAGTATTATTCACTACTGTAAGTAATTTATTTTAATGACCTGATTAAAAAATAAGGTCTTATCAGTGAATACCTTTCACTTAGCACAGCTATACAGACAAAGCTTTGTCCTCTTACTTATCATGGGTGCTGAGCACCCATCATTTCTGTGGAAGGTGGTAGGATATGAATATTCCAGTGTATACTGGAAAGGGCCTGTTGGCAGCAGCACCTCCTGGCAATCAATAATTGAAACAAAAGTGGGGGGGAAAGGTGTTAATTAAAAATTGCTTCTTCAGAGTCATCTGCTTATAGCTGCATATTGCTGGAGGGTGGAATAAGTTGTGAAACAAGCAGACTGAAAAACAAAATTAAGTTAGAAAGCCTCAATTCTTGCAAGCAGAGGTCCTTGCAGTTTTCTACAGTACTTCTGTTTGCAATAGTCAATATGATCTGTACCCTGGTGACTCAATCAGGAACACTTTGTGAAGGAGTACATCGGCTTTTAGACTCTGCTGTGCCACTGATTACAGCTGTTAACATGCTGAAGTATGCAAGAGAGCAAAAAAAAGAAAAATCTTGCCTTCTGGTTAAAGAACTTGAATGCTTCTCTATGCTGCCTCTGGTACAGACAGCTCCGGTGATTTTGATCAAGTCACAGAAACATAAACCTTGACAGACAGTCAAGAGCTGGTCTTGGCACATGGCACACACGATCTTGGCACACACTCTTGAGAACATCTATGATTTGCAGTCCTCAAGCACTCTCAGTAAGAATGACAACATTCCTTTGGTCATATAATACTGAGTTAGCTGGAAAAAAATTTATAAGGTACTTTATGTTGAATGTAAAATTAACTTAGTAATTGTCAAAGGGTGCCTTAAATAGGAACATTTTCCACCTTCTTAGCCTGAGAAAAGATGTGATATGTTTTGACTCATCTCCTCTATATTCAAGAAAACACTCAGTCCTTAAGAATAAGGTCAGATGTTTTAAAACTGAACCCAGCACCTTAAAAATAAACCAAAACACTATCAACTGCAGCCTAACAAGTCTCTCTTTGGTTTGGCTATAGCATGATCTAGATGTTGTCTTCCACGGACATATTCTTCAGCCATTTCTCTTGTACCTTATGCAAATATTGTGCAATATTTTTAACCATTCTGTGTCTCACTCTCTTTTTTAAATTTTATTTTTAGCATTTTTTTTTTCATATTTCGATAGCTTTATTTCACCCTCTTTTAATAATGCTAAAACTTACACTTTCCTAGGAATTTCTGCTTATGACATAATCCCTCTTGGCTAGACCACTCATGTTGTTGTACAATTATGTGCAATTTACATTATGAAAGCTGTCAGTTATTTTCCTCAATGAACCACTGTTCTCGAACTGAAACTTGCATGTAACTCCAAGATACTTTTAAGATACATACTTTGTTTGGCCAGTCCTATTTCTATATCATAAACTGTGTTCACCTCAGTTCTGACATCTGGTTACAAGACACAAGTAAACTCTGTGCAATATTTTGTTTGTATCTTTTTAAATCGGGTTTTTCTTTGGGGTTCTTTGCAAACAGGTTACCCCTTTAACAGGAAAAAAATCTCTATTATATTTTAATTTGTATCCTTCCCTGCTTTATCTCCACATTTTTGAAGATTAGTAGGACATACTATTTTCTAAATATTTGCTTGAGATAAAAGATGTTTTCTATCCCATTACCGTGTTGTGTTCTTCAGTCAAAAATGCAACCACCCCACTGCATCCAGTATGATTTATCTTGAGTGAAGTTTAATGTTAGAAAAAGTTGATTAATATTGGTCATTCCTATCCTTTCTTTAAATATTACCCTAAACAGCAAACGATTTTCAATAGCAAGACAGGAAATGCATTAAATATTTTATTATTAATTATAAGTTGAAATGTTCTGAAAAGTTCCTGTGCTAGTAAATCAAAGAGTACTGAAATATGCCCCTAGATGGTCAAACAAAATCATCTGTTTTGGCCCAGACTCTGGCACACTTTTGATTCACACAAATTAACACTTTTTTTTCAGGCAATTACTAAGTATAGTGTAGAAATAGGACTGTTTCAGGGACCATTCCCTATAAGCAGTTTGATGCAGCCTCTTTGGAGACCTCAGTGTTGACTGCTGTATTTGTACCTTCTGTGCCAGCTAGCCACAATGACTGGCAACTTTCCCAAGCACATGTAGCTTCCTCCTATAAATACTTTATAAATACTAAATTTCCTTTTCCCTCTAATAATACCACAGTTTCCAAACCAACTCTGCTGCCTCTTCTGTTTTGGTTTGGACGGAAGCTGTGCCCACATCTTCCTTGCCTCATTCAGGTCTTCTGCAACTCAGGAACTCCAGAGATGGGCAGTAACGGTGAAACACAGTGACCTTTGGGATGGGATTGCTGAGGAGAATGGTCTTTGTATAAACTGAAACAAGAAAAAAATTGAGCTGACAAGGAGTATGTGAAAGGGTATCCACAAAACAGATTTTCACTTGTTGAAAGCTTATTTTTAGCCCCCATGAGAAGGAAAGGCTTTTAACCAGGGACCTTGATTTAACATGTAACTTTTAATCTAGATGTAGCATTCAGCACTCCACAGCAGACATTTTGTTCTCTAATAACTGTTTACCTTTTCACCTTTTAGATTAATTAGTTGAAAAACTGAAATTGCAGAAATTAGGTTCTTGCAGAGTAAATGAAGAGTTTGCTGGTTAATTTAATATGTGAAAAGTTCAAAGACTTACGAAGCAATAAAATATCTTGTTTAGCTGGAAGGGAAATTAAGATAATTTGTTCAGATATTATGAGGAAAATTAGGGATGATAACAATCTCTAATAATATTAGGGATAATCACAAATGAGGCATTTTAAATTAAAAAAAAAAAAATCAGAAATTTTATTTATGTTGTTGTCTCATTCATGATTTATTTTCCCAACTGCTATATTTCTTCTCTGTCAAACCTCATCCACAGTCATCTTAGTTTTTTCAGTTAAACAGAGAGTACAAATGGAGAAAACTCTACTTTCTTTCTTGATCAATGTCCAAAAGCTTTGAGTTGCCATTGTGTGTGTATTTGTGTAAGCTGTTTCATATGGCACCTTTTTATTTTAAAGTGCAATGTTATTCAGTCTTTCCAAACCACAGCTAACTGCAATTTCAGTGCTGCTTTCCATGTACAAACTAGGTTTGTGTCTTAGTGAATGGACAGGAGTGTAGGATACAGTTTTTGCATTTGATTTCCATCTGGATGTGTAGAGAAGCAGCAAGACATATTCTCTCATGGTTAGCTGCTATCTGGAGATGTAGGGACAGAAAATGACAATTATAAGGGGCAAGAAGGAATTTTTATGTGAAGAGGGGTTGTTAGGAGTAGCATTGTTTGCTTATAGAAGAAATAAACCATAACATATTTCACAGAATCATAGAATTTTAGGGGTTGGAAGGGACTCAAAAGATCATCAAGTCCACCAGCCCTGCCAGAGCAGGATCAGAGAGTGTAGGACACACAGGAATGCATTAGGCCTGTTCACCTCAGTTCTGCATCTGGTTACCAGACACAAGTAAGCCTTGAGCAATATTTTGTTTGTATCTTTTTTAAATCCGGCTTTTCTTCAGGGTTCTTTGCAAGCAGGTTATCCCTTTAAATGGAAAAAAACCCCAACTCTATGGCATGGTTTTGAATGTCTCCATAGAAGGAGACTCCACAACCTCACTGGGCAGCCTGTTCCAGTGATCTGTCACCCTCACAGTGAAAATGTTTTCTGTAAATGTAACTGCTATAGAGGAGCTACACCAAATGCATCTACTTATTCCTTGAAAGAAAAGAGGCCAGTGGGTCAAGTTTACAAATGAAAAAATTTAAAACTGGTGAAATCAAATGAATCACATTCTGTGTTTAATTTTTCTATGGGTATCTTTCCCATAAGATATTGCTGAGAATACATGCTATGTCAGACTCAGGAATAGACTACACTTTCATATGGATATTAAAAGTTAAATTTGTGGTTGGTTTGTGCAGGTTTTGTTTCAAGTGAAAATTCTTCCTAATGCACTTCAATTAGGAACATTTTCTACACATGATAAATACTCTGATCTTGCTACTCTATTAGCCATAAGTGCATATATTTCACATATACATTTTAAGTTCATTGTATATCTGGTGCTATACAATTTTTTAGGGATTTTCTGTGCCACTTTAAGAACATAATAATTAACACCCTCATTACTTGACCCGCCAAAATTTAAAGCCGCTTGATACTATATGAAATTCCAAACAAAATACTGAGCTTTGCATTCTCATAAATTTATATTTTATCTATTTAATATACGTGAGGCATATTCATGTTGCAGTGAACATGAAATGCACACAGATATAGTAATAAGAATTAGGAACTACCTGGCCTGAGGTTGGCATGTTATTTAAACTTGTAGGTGTCATTCAACCTGTGTCACAATGTCTGCTTGCATAAAACATGAGTAATTCTGCAGTTAATTTTGCCCTGTTCCATAACTTTGTATCTTAGTCTAGGATGTTAGTTTTGCATGTGACTGTAACCAGACTGAATCTGAAGCCTGTGGGTTTGTTGCTGTGGATATTGCTTGTCACACCATTTGTTTGAGGAAAGGATGAAAAGCCATTTTCATATTTGTGTGATTTTGGTTTTGTTTCACATAGTTATAGGAGTCGTTATTTCTAATAGTAAATTTCCCTCAGGTATACTTAAGAAATGGTGAGCTTTTTTGTCCTTATTATGGTATTTTCTTACCATATTTCGATTACTTCTTTAACATTCAGTTCAGTCTCCTAGAGTAGAATTCACTGCACCTAATTTCAGACATCTACAGCGTAGGCATTTTTGTCTTTAATGCCTCCTACCTCTGTGGTGTGATTCATCTCAGAGTAAAATAGACCTCTATAATAGGTCAGAAGCAATACCCCTTGAAACTGCCTGTATTTATTGACTTTAAAGGGAGCCTGTAGTAACACACAGAGACACTGGCACTTACACTGCAAATAAAGTCCACCAGAAGATGCTGATGTTCATTCCTGCTATTGCTTCCTTGAAAGAAAGAAACTGGAAAACTATCTCATACATTGACAAGGAGCTGTCAATGTTGGGATGTAGTCCTGGCCAACTAGCAGCCACATAATTCTCATCCATATAATTCTCGGCTTCCCACCTGGCATCACTCCACCAGAGGCATTCTGTCCCCAAATAATGTTCTTCTTTCCATCAAGCATCTTTATAGTCTTGCCACTAAGCTTTCAGTAGTTTCTAAATGAACTATGAGTGCAGAACATCAGGCAGTAGTCATCTTCTGCCATGCAGAAGAATTTGTTTAAAGATGAAAGCAGTACCATGTCAGTAACACAGTGTTTAATTTAGGTTTGACTATATTTGTACACTTAGTCTTAATTTTTTTTATTTACACTTACACTTAAAATAGCTACTTAGTCAAGTAGCTATTTTTCTTGACAATCCAACTTAAGTTCATGTTTTTTGACCATGATCTTTAATAATGAAAGTTCTTTCTCTAGTTTGTATTGGGACATACATTTGTTACTTACTGATCTGTCTTCATCTTGATTTTCTAGCTAGAGGTCTAGATTAAGACATAAGAATGTTAAGAACATATACATTAACAGTTTATGGCACTTTTTAGATGCTTGGCAAGATAAATTGTGAATAAAGATGTTTAGTCACTTGCATGATGAATATTGAAGGGAAATTTTGTCGCCTTTTCATGTCATCCAGAATGAAAACAGAAAGGACATAAAAATCCTTTTATTTTTCCTGTATCTTATAAATGCTACCTTGCTTAATATCCTAGCCTACTTTTTTTAAAAAAAAAAACACCACAAAACAAGCAAAAGCAAGAAACTGCACCATGTTTAATGAAGAATAAAGGAGTGTATTCTGAAGATTAAGATTAGAAAGTCCTTTTTCAGAATTTAGCATGTTTTGAGCCATTCAGCCCAAAGGTTAGGAAAATGGCATTTTTACATTGTTGTCTTTTAACTTTTCTGATAGAATGAGAAAAAGGATAATTGAAAAGCATAATTAAATCAGAATTTATCATCTATGACTGCCCAAGTATAAATTACAAAGGAAATTAAGAAAATAAAAAAATAGTATTTTTAACTTGAATTCACATTTCCTAGCACTGGCTAAGTACCTTTCAACTCTATTCATTTGTAGTAACTTTCTTTCCAGAAAAATGCAACATTAGGTTTTACTTAATAGATATGCAATTGCTGGATCATTCTATTTTTTTTTTAATAGCTTGTAAGAGAAAGGTAGAGTCTGCTGAGTCAAGAGCTGGGACAGTCATTTGCCTTCAGGATAGGTATGACTGGTTTTTTTTTTAATCCCCTTTTTTGTGTTGCAAAGATTATTTTAGGCAGTGTCAGTACACAACCCTCCCACTGCACTTTTGAAAATGGAAACAGCATCAAGAGGTTAAGGACAAGTGCAGAAAAAATAGAATACACTATTGAAAGAGACACTGTTTCTGCTTTATACCATGACCACTTATCTTTATAAGGCTATATGGGTAACCGTGAAGAAATGGGCATGGTAGCAAAGTCTTGAAGTCTTTTCAAGCTCCTATGTCATTACTGATCTGTGGTATGTACTTAAAGGAAAAAACAATATATTAAAAAGTTTGATTGCTTGTCTTCAGCTCTAAGTGGGAATTTTGCATCTTCTGCAAAAAGCTACATTTTGTGAACAGAGTTGGAGCAGCAGGTGGGACACTTTCAAACGCTCAGTCACTCCAGGTGTCTGGCCTCTTATGTGTACAAGAGTGAGAGCTGATGCTCAGGATGGGCTATAGCAGCATCAGCAGGGCTGAAGCAACTTAAGAGAGGCCGTTCAAAGACTCAGCATCCTTGAAAATTAGGTAAAAGATGTCTTCAATTAAACAACTGAATTGATTGTCTGTAAGTATTGTTCCCTTTAACAGTCCTTTAGCAGATTCCAGTTCCAGGATTTGTACTCCCATTCGTAATCATTGCTCTAGGTAGTTTCAGGACAGAAAAGCTACTAGGGTAAATCTGCTTTTGGGAATTTTATTAGTACATCAGTAATATTTTAATTTTTTCCCAATGTGAAAGAAGTCATTATTATTATTATATAAATAATTATTATTACACAATATATATTATTACATAAATAATTATTAAATAAAAACTACATTATTATGTAGTTTTATGGGGTTTATTCTGGCTATTTCTGTTTATTTGTGTATATGTCCAGTTTATGTTCATTTCATTCAGAAAGATGTTCACTGACCATATAGAAAAATAATGAAATTTTAATGGAGAAAAAAACCAAACAGACCATCTTTTGCAAAAGCCTATTGATACTCACAATCATTACTCACGTGAGTAGTCCCAGTTCTGTGTAAAATATGGAACTAATGAGTTATAAATTTAAATTTTAGTTCAATTCTGTAAGGAGAAGTTCAGCAAGCTGCACCACTTGTGAAGACTAAATAAATTCTTCAGATAGAGCAGAAATAGAAGTAAATGACAAAGACAACTGGATGGGCACAAGCTTTCCTCACAGACCTTGTCTTCTTTACATAATTTTGTTACTCATTGTCATTAGCAGTTTACTCTCTGAATACTATTTGTTCCCTCTGAATACTGTTTGTTCTTGTGGAAAAGATACATCTCAGTTTATGTAAAGATTACAGAAACACTATAAAATAAATCAATAGAATGAAAATTAATAAAACAATACCACGATGAAGAAAAAGTATTTCTTGAATGGAAGAGAGGCAGTTTAGATATCTATTAGCTAGTGTGAGCTGTTCTAAGTTGCAGTACTTGAACACATTATCTCAAATTTGTATCTTCATTTGTTTTCCCATCATGTGGCCTCTCATCCTATTTTTAACTTCATGATGAGACACATAATGTAAGATGTTCACTTGAAAAGAAAAAAACCTCTCTGCTGAGGGTGATATATAGGCAATGATTATCATATCTCATGTTCTTTCATAATTTCTCTTATCCTTGAAGTACTGTGATCCTTTGCATTAATTTCAGTGATTTATATTCTACATTTAGTGGCCAGAAACAGTTCTTATTTTTCCAAGTCAAGTGATGCCGTTGTGTATAAAGTTACAATATAAACCACTTAAAGGATATAGATAACAAAACTGGTACCTAAGTGATTTGACACAGGCTGAAATCACAAGCTGTTTTAATTTTTTTGTTTGTTTGTTTGGTTTGGTTTGGTTTGTTTGGTTGGTTGGTTGGTTGTTTTTTTGTTACCATCTGGAATCACCTTATTTTGAAGGTTTTGGTCTTGATTCATGAAGTGTTAATATTAGATTTGACTTGAATTTTATTAAAAACACTCTTAAATGCAGTTACTGCTGTGAATCTCCATTAAAATGTATCTTTCATTTCAAGGAGTCTCTAGTTTTTTTCATGAAATATGTAGTTATGCCACAAAACAGTCTTTCCTGGCACCAAAAATAAATGGCAGAGGACATAGGTTCTGTCCTAAATATAGTTTAGTATCTGTGCTTTCAGCCCTTGAAGCTCAAGAGCTATAGAGAAAAGAAAAATATGTGTCTTTTCAATTCAAATAAAGTACAGCACCATGGAACAAAGATAAATCTTCCCTCATTTTTTTCTTTTTGTTTTTATTTTAATTTCTCTCACCTCTTCCATCCTCTCCTTCTGTAAGTCTCACATTATGCTCAATGTCCAGAACACTTCTCTATAATCAAGTGCTGTGCTTTCATTCAGTTTTTTTTTAGATTCACTCAGTGAGTCATTGTCATCAACACATAACTTAAAAATAGATTTTAAAAGTGGCTATATCAGATTCATTTAAGTTACCTAATAAGCTTTTGTGCACAATCTTGATTTACTGATGATCAGATTATATAGAGGAAAAACAGATCCACTTCTGAGGCCACTACTGCACAAGTCCTAGCTTTGGTCAGCTGCCTGACCAGCATGTGCAAAAGGAAGGGAAATTTTGCTTCTGCAAAATCAAAATCAGGAACTATCTTTGGGACTTACTTGCACTGGAGTTGTGTTTGGTGATCATTGATTATGTACTGCATGCTTGACAGGCTGTAGAAAATGCATTTTGAATTATCTCCCAGATTCATGAGCTCACTTAGATATTGAATCAGTTATTATAATTTTATTAACCTTTATTTTATCGACCTTTTATAGAACAGGGATAACCTTAAGAACATGAATTCTGAAGTTTGACATTTAAAAGAGAAATTGTTATAAAAGTTTGAAGTTGACTAGTTGAATAGTGGACTGTTTCTTCACAATAATTGCAGTATTTGGCAAACTGTCCCAGTATACACATCAAAGCAAGGGTACTTCAGAGGGGAATTACATTAATATTTGCATTTCCTCTGAGAACCTCGGTCATTCCTCTTGAGCTTGAAGGAGAAGCCATCATACAGAATACAACAGCTGGGACATGTTTAATGCGTTACTGTTGCTGACACACAGTTTATACAGGTAAAAGAAGTGTTTTGTTCTGCAGCATAGTTGCATTCATAGGTTACACAGATCCTAAAAGTGTTGATACGCCCTTAATTACAGAACGAGGATGAATAACAGGCTTTACTCACCAATGAGCCAAGGTGATCTATTTTCACAATTCTCTTTTTACCAGAAGTGTGAAAGGGGGCAAAAACTTCCTTGTATTGTATTTCATTTTTTCTGAATTTTCATCCCACTTCACTATCTAGGAGCTCTTCCAGCTGGGAAAGGTTAGTTTCTGGAACTTGGTATGGATGAGTTTTATTTGTCAAATAATATGTTTTTGTGTTGATTTTTTCATGGGAGAAATGGAAATATTTTTGGCGTAGAATTTAATTAAATAAGCTAAAAGAAATGTTAAATATTTCCATATGGAGAACAACTTGATGTGATTTATAATTTTATGAAGATACTCATTGCAGTTTGGTATTCAATTTTTATATCTCTTGCCTGAAGTGTGGTAAAAGTTTAACATCTTTTCAGCCATTAATAGTTGGAGATTAGAACTCCTTAAACATTTAACAGTTTTCAGCTTAGAGCCATTTCAAGGAATTTTTGTTAGATGTGTACTATATCGGATGATACTCCCTCTATATTGATGTCTACAACAGCGGATATTAAAGAAACATACATTCAATACAGTATTGTAGATTTTGGAAGCTTAGGAGCGTTTCTGTGGGTCTGTGAAATAAAAGTGATACAGACTGGGTTTAATATGAAACCTCTCTAATGTTCTAAAAATCCCCCGCTGTCACTGCTCCTGGAGGAGGGCTTATTTCTTTAACATGGTTTTCCCTGGTAGAGAAATAAGAACAGTCTGTGATGTAAAATTGATGTTTCTGGATAATTACTCACCCAATTTAATAAGAGCTGGTGATTTAAATCTTAACTCAAAACATCTGCTTTTCTATTGCACTACATATTCTGAAAAGAAACCGTATCACACACGCACTAGCTTATTAAAAAGTGTGTTTATAAATAGAAGAGTGCATCTACTCTCTCCAGACATACAAGTTTTAGTAATAATGTCCCTGAATTTTCAAAGCACTTCACTTCTTATTAGTTTGATATAGATATATGTATGGTTTTTTTATGTTTAACTTACTGATTTTGTATACATACATTTATATATACATACTTGCTTGTGTTATCTACATATATCAACAGGAACTTACAGTTTTGTGTCTACTATGCAAAATAGTAGGCTACAAATCAAAGGACACGAGTTTTTAAAAAAGACTTCAACCACACTGAAAGTTTTGGGGATGGGTATCTAATGTAAAGTCAGCATAACACATATAATAGAGACTCAGAGCTTGGTAATTCAATATTCAAACTAAATTCAAAAGTAATTGGTACTAAAGCCATGCCAGGAACATTGCCACATCTTCTACTTTTCATATGTAGGATTATTTTTCTGCCATTCAAGGGACTTTTTTTTCTATACTACAACTCTTTTCACTTCATGGAATAAATAAATCATTCACTGGAAGATTAATTGGCACAAGTATGTGAATTCCATCCTTTGTGAGCACTTCTACCACTGAGCTATAGTTACGGGATGTCAGTCTGTTCCTCTCTTCTCTTGGGTCTGTTTAGTTTCCTTTATTCCATTCTGCTTTCTGCTCGCTTTCAGGCTGTTCTGCTTGATATCCACTGTAGTGGTTATGGCATTCAATTAGACATGGGAGATCTGGTTTCAGCTCCTTTTTCCAAGGAGATTGGTGAATCCCAGCTTTGGATCTTCTGGCTTTTCTGAAACGTGGCTGTCCTTCTCTGAAATTGTGAACATGCATTCTGCCACACACCAGTTCATACTTTACTGAATTTCCCAATGCTCTTGACTCATTCCCGGGAGGAGGCTGGTTTGGTGGTTTTCAAAATGCACAGGCTTACTCAAATGTTTTCAAGTTGTTTGAGTGTTACATCAAAAATTACAGTCTGATCCCATGAGGGTTCTACAAGCATGGGGTGTTGGCCTGTTTTGTAGAGAGGGAAAGGGAAACATTGTCATTACTGTGACCATTTTCACATGAGGTGAGTTAGTGGAATGAGTGAACAACATAATACCTTCCCTCCAGATCTATACTGATTAGCCAGAGAGATGTGTTTATTGGAACTTAAATGCAAGGGGAGAGGGAGTTGCTGGGGTTTTCTGGTGGTAGTGCATTTTTCAGGTGCAAATTCTTTCACCTAAGTAGGAAAGCTCAAATGACAGAGGAAAGATTGGGAGAAGTATTTTGAAAAGCAGTAAGTTTTTCAAAATATGGGCAACTAAGTCATAGTGCAGTGTGATCCCAATAAGAGCTCTCGATGGAAGGCTGCAGCTAGAAGATGTGCAGTCCTTGAGGAATAAATAGGAAACAATTGAGTCAGAACACAGCAATAGCATTATGGTCATGGAAGGCATTACTGAGCCTGTCACCAGAGCTTAAATTTGTTTAATTTGTTTAACTTTGGTATTTATACATAAAAAGCATATATATATATATATATATATATATACGTATATAAGTTTAACTTTGTTATTGAGCACCACTTAGGTGCTGAGAAAATATTTTAGGAATGAAGTAGCTTAAGGTTTATCAAATGCTAATATGGAGAAATGAACTGAGCATCCTATATTCCTGGTAGAAACAGGGATGAAAATACGGTGAAAGTTGAAGAAAGAGAAATTCAAACTAATGAGTGTAGTCATTTAGCAGTGAAAGTCATTTTCTGGTGGACAAATGTTCGTGGGATTTTGCACATGAATTCTTCAAATTATTCATTTAGTGAGGAAAGTAAGGAGGTAAATTCCTTTAATTTTACAGGGCAAAAGATTTTAAGTGTCCATAAAATAAACTTTATTCATTCATAACTGCAGGGAAATAGCCCACATCTGGTAGGCAGATTATAAAGGAGAAAGTATCAGATCAGAATAAAAGGTTCTATATTGAGATTACCAAGAATCTGGTATCTTTCCTTTGACCAGGTGAGGGACCCCTTTGCTAATACCAGCATTCAGGTCTTCTGGAAAAGAACTAAGAGGGGGGGAATAAACTAATCTAAAATCTAGGTCTCAAGAAAACGTTCCAGACAGTAGTTTTGCTTTGATTCATTAAACATTATAGAAGTGAAATCATGGTAATTTTAAGAAATAATAGACATGACTAAGGTCTGTGAGGATTTTTTCTCTTTGTCTTACAAAATGCGATTATTCTGGTACAAAGTACACTGGCATACACATCGAAACAGACTGACTTCTCTGCATCATTCCAACTGCTTTCATAGTCATTCTACTTCAGAAGCTGTATTATCTGCAGCTGCTAAAAGCATTAAGGTAAAACAGAATAAAAAACAGAGGCAGCCTGGCAACAAGCCTTGACAAGTTTCATTTTGAAAGTAAGTACAATTTCTTTAGTGATTTCTCTTTCTCTCTTTTAAATCTTATGCATACAATACAAAGTGTTTGACAGAACATGTAAAGTTAGTTTTCCAGCCACCTTTTTTACCCTTTACTGAAACTCTCCTTTTCAATTTTTGCAAATGGAACACTTATTTGTTTTTGTTGCTAGAAGGTCTTAAGTTCTTTGAGTTATATTTTCTTTCATGTATTCTTGTAGTTCACATGATCTGTGGTGAAGAAAAAATGCAATGAATACTTTTTGGATGTTCAATGCAGGTGTTCACTAGTATTATCTAAAATAATAACTTTTTAAAGATATTCTGCATAGCTAATGAGCGAAGATGTGGGTCTATAGCTTTGTGAAGGACATAAGCCTGAAAAAAAATTTACTAAGTAAGGTTGGATAAACCTTTCCTAAAGAGACATTCAGAATAAAGGTGAAAAAAAGAATTAGAAAATAATGAGAAAAGAGGGTCTTATGTATTATATTTAGGCTGACTGTAGCTCTGTGAACAGCCTCACATATATTTATTTCCTGCTACTTGTGGGCTGTAATAGCACAAAAAAAATTAAGAAATACAAAAAATAGTCATTTGGAAAGCAATGCACTTTGGGGGTTTTGTTTTAGCTTTTTTTTTTTTTTTTAAAAAAAAAGGCAAGACAGTGAAAAAACACCCTGCTTTCATGTTATTTAGAGCAAGCTGGTATTCGATAACATAGCTGTCAGCAACTGAAATGACAAAATTATCCTTGTTATCAAATACAGCTATAAACTGAACACAAGGCATGCTTCAGGTTAGTCAGAAGAGGTCCTCTGTTTTTCACGAAGCATGCTTGCTTGAAATGGAACTGTGTGTTATTGGTTAACTGGGATGCTTAGCATAATCACTTTGCAAGGCTGTGGTGGAGGGAGGTGATTATCACTGAGAACAGATGGGCAGGTCCGAAGCATTGCCAGATTCTGCACAAGCTTCATGTACTGTAGGTTCTAGCTCTCTTTTCTTCAGGATTTTTAATTTTTATTCATTGTGTCTCTTTCGAAGGGCTAGCTGAGCTAGAAGTCAGGGGCTGCTGACCTTACAGTTTGGCTTGTAGAAACAGGAGTGGGGGATTCAAAGCATTGTCACTTACATCTGAACGGATGGGACAGACAGCATTTTGTACGACTGCCTCCCTAAATATATATGAAAGGATTTATCTCCGAGCTTAGCACTCTGCTCTGCATCTGTAGCTCTCTGTGGACTGTATTGTGTGTGTGACCAGAAATGATATTCTCAGATATGAACACTGTCTCTGCCTCTCCTAAAGTGCATCCTCCTAATGGGACTCGGTTTTATACTTTCCAGGTAAGTGAACTTTAATAAAACTAAAAGGATCTTTTTTGGTACTTAAATGATAGGTAAACTTTGAGTAAGAGTAGCTAATAGATTAAGAAGCTTATGTCTTAACTTGTTTTATGTTGGTAGAAGAAAGTATGTAAGAAATCAATATCATAACAGTAATTCTGCTCCCTTAAAAAAATCAGCATGTAAATTGTTCTTAAACATATGTGAAATTGCATTCACAGTGATTTTGCTATTGGTTCTCTTTCCCAGTTATAATATCCTCTGTTCATTATATTTGTAGTTCCTTAGATGGACCCACACTGCCTTTCTTTCTTTCATGTGAGCACTGTGCTCATTTTGGAATTAGAAATTCCAAATCCATATTATAAAAAAAAAAAAAAAAATTAAAAAACCTGGTATCTGTCTGGATTTTTTAATATTAATACTGAATGGAGTTCATGCTAGCTGGTGATTATTTTTAATTCATGTGGATAATAACAATATATGTGTAATTGACAGATCAACAGAATCTGTTGTTAGGATTATTAGGTTTTCAGTTTTAAGCCAAGTTTTGCCTCATTCAGGTGAATAATCTTGTGTGCTTAGCTAAAGGTAGGAATTCATTAGATGCTCTAAATCTTATGTATAAACCAGTCTAATTCCAACCATCTTTCAGTAGCATTTAAATTAAAAGAAAATCTTCAATGCCTTGGCTATGGAGAGATTAATGATAATAAAAAAAAACCCCAAACCCACAACAACAACCCTGCCCCAGCTTCTACTTACAGCCCTGTGGCCCTGCTGGGCAATTAAAACACTTCTCTACTTGAAAGTGGCAACAGTCTTCTCAGCTCGGCCTCTGATACAGTCAGGATTTAACTACCCTTCCCATTCCAGATTGTATGATAGCTTTGTCTTTTTTATTACCTTATACTATTGTACAGTGATGTCTTTAATATGAAATAAATCCTCTGCGTGCTATCATTCTGAGGCAATTAAAAGTTGGTCGTAAAATGCATGGCAAACTCCTTCCACCAAATGTGTTCTCTGGGTCCAAAAAAATGCATTTCATTCTTGTCTTCTTTTAATCCATTGTTTTTAATTGTACTGTCTTGCCCTTCTTACAGTGATGTCAAATGATAGTTGAGGGCTGTGCAGAAAGAGTGCCATCCTCCTAACAGTGACGATCTGCTGATCCTGGCAGTGATTCAGAGCCATGAGTGCCCCAGGCCTGTTCCTCTGCAGCATGACTACTTTTGTCACACACTGACATCTAGATATTCTGTACAGCCTCCTGTAGCTGTGCTCTTAAACACAGTTCCTGACCTCAGGTATTCCTTCTGAGTGTGTCAAGTTGAAAAAGTCACTAAAATTAGGGTGCTGGGTCGTGATACCAAATTAACTATTTTATTATGTGGAACTTTATGAAAGTAAATACTGACCATGGAGTACATGTGGTTTTTTTTTACAGTATGTATTGTTGCTACTAGAAATCTCTGTTATTACTGTAGACCTTATGCCACATATAAAAAATTCTGCTGATTTTTAAGCTGGGGGAACAACAAATAAATGGAAAATATAACCAACGTTCTTGTTGCATACTGTAATGAGCAATGTAGAGTTAAATGACCTTGGAATATAAAGCTGCTAATTCAGGACATTCTATCTTTCTGTTCTAGAACAGCTTGGAGTTACTAGTGCTAAAAGAGTCCCTGAAAAATTAAAAAATTGAACAAAAGAAAGCCTGTATTTTTTGTGTTGCCCTTTTAAAGCTATTTTTTAATTTATTTGTCTACACATATGCAGTGTGAAGGAAGATATGTGAAGCAACTTTTCTTTCATTGACTTCCTTTGCCATCTTTGGTATCTTCTGTTTCTGTCTTGAGTTACTTCGGACTTTGCTTACGAATGTAATAATTGCTGAGAAGGACTTCATGTGACTCTTGTTCATTGTTTTGATCTGTTTTAAACTCCTTTCACCTTTTGTTTTCTTACCAATTCTGTTGTTTCTGTATGTTACATTGTAATGTCTTTTAGACAGCTTGCAAAGTTATGGAACAGCTTAATGGTTCTTTATTTAAAACTCCTGTTCTGGTATTTAATCTAAATGTGTCAAAATAATCTCAGCAAAGCCAATGCCTGGCATCTTTAGAATGGAACAAATGCAAAAATCATGAGCCTGAACATTAGCTGATGGAGTGGAGTGAGTGATTAAGCTACTGGATTAATTGTAATGATTAAGCAGCAGAATTAATTGTACAATGATTCAATACCATAACACATTCTTTTGGCAACAAAAATAGCACCAAAAGAAGTAGAAAGCATATGTTCAAGTTGTAACTTTATTACTGGCATTTCACTGATGTTGTTAGTAAATAAAGCAAATAGGCCTCTACTGGCCAAGGAATCAGACTGGCCATACAGGGATGCATCCAGCAGAGCACTTGGGCTGGGGACTATCATAATTTACATATTTTTGAGCATTTATTAAGATCTTCATCAAATATTTTGAATAGTATACTGTAAAAACAACTTTAGGAAGTATGTTTACTTTATAACTGAGCACTAATTGAAATTAGAAGTCTGCTATATATTTTCAAATGCAAAGGTTCTCTTGTCTGATGAACTTTTAGTAGGTGATGTTAACAAAGAATGTCTTGAGAAACAATTACCATATTTAAAATTATATTTTCACCTGCAATACAAACAGGATGAATAAACAGCATTTCTCACTTCCCTGTTCTCTCCTACTTAATTGTGCTTTATTAATTTCTTTGGTCTCCAGGACCCCTAGTGCTCAGAGAAAGTATCTAGTTCTAAAATTACATCAATATATTCATCTATCTAGTAGCTATGAAATTCCTAATACACTTGTTCTGCTCTGGAAATCTGTCCTGAAGTTTTGCAAATGTTAAAAGCGTGATTTGCTTCAGTATATTTGCAGAACCACCTGCTATAATTAAAACAAGCTTAAGCTTTGATCCCTAGACTATGCTTGATAAAAGCAATTAAAATAAAAAAACTGGATGAGAGGAGGTCATATAAAGAAGTTATACACTGCATGAAAGAAAGGAATTGTAACACTATTAT
Organism: Calypte anna; assembly: GCF_003957555.1. Taxonomy (NCBI): domain Eukaryota; kingdom Metazoa; phylum Chordata; class Aves; order Apodiformes; family Trochilidae; genus Calypte; species Calypte anna. The sequence continues at coordinate 68,931,944 of NC_044244.1, read as the reverse complement.
GAATAAAGTTTAGTTATGTAATAGCCAAGGCAATACTAAGGTTTAGTGCTTTGTATTTCAGTATCTTCCTGTTTCATCTCTTTGCTTATGCCAGGTTTGGCAGACATCTGCATCTATATAACAGAAAGTAATGATTCTTGTTCTTTTTTTTTTTCAAGCTTGAAAAAAAAAATAAATATATGTGTATATATTAGTTTGCCAGCAGTCTCACAGTGAGTCTGTGTCTTTCATGAACATTGTAAACTGATACCAGAGCCCAAGTAGTAACTTGCCTTGCTCTGTGGTTTCTCTTGTATTTCAGTGTATTTAGCGGGTTTTATATAAAGTAATGTTAAAGGTAGAAAAGTTTGGAGTAGAAAGATGTTGTTAACTTGGTTATTGGTTATGATATGGGAAACATCAATGCAATGGAAAAATATTTTTAATCTTTTTAATCAAGCTATTGTTGTAGAGAACATGAAGGTGGTTCCTTTTTTTTACAGAAGTGTAAAAGTAGTAGTACAAAGGAGATACGTAACACAGAGGAGACATCAGATCTTATTTTTGAAAGGTGTGCAATCCTGCTTCAGTACTTGAAAAGCAACTTAAGTTTACATTGCTGTCTATCATATCTAGTAAACATAATTTGTTTTCTTAGGCTTTTTTTCCTATACTAATATGAATACTCTCTTGCACAACTTCAAAACATTCAACATATCTTGACATTGTAAATGGGGTTCAGTTCAACAGAATTTGAAATTGAAAGAACCCTTTCTCCTTTTCAGCATCTTTGCAAAGTAAAAAAAAACCTGAAAAATTTCTATGAGCAGTAATTTTAACTCTTTTAACTTTATTTAATAACCTAAGAGCAAACTTCTACAGGACAGATCTTAGCACAGACCTAAAGGGTAGTTGCCTTGTCTAAATGTAGGTGCCAATAGGCAAGACTTGGGACCTGGGCATGTGCAGCAGGGAGCTGTACACTGGGGCTCAGGGATCCGGCTGCATCTTTAGCTTTGAAATCAGTGGTGTGTAGTGAAAGTTTCCTGAAGTAATAAACACAAACTTTCAAACATGTGGGAGCAATACTTGTCTATTTTTATCATCAGATGAGATTTGTGGTTTATAAATGAACTTTGGTACAACTGGAGTATGCTTCTTTTTGCTAGGAAGTAGTGAAATAGGGGCTGGTCTTTCCTGAAACCTAGGAGAGTTAAAGCAATTATTTTTGGTTGCCTGGTGATCAGAGGGTCTAAAAAGAAGTAAACAACTTTCATACAAAAGCTGCAGGAAAAACCCTAATATATTCATATGACATAGAGTATACGTACATTATGAACTATGTAAAAGTGCACTGCTGATCAAAAATTTGGAACAGAGTTACTGGGAAACTGGGAAATGCTTCCATACATAAAACATAACTACTACTATGATACCGATTACTGTTGAGTTTTATTTCTTAGCAACTAAATGTTTGTGCCTATGATTAAAAAAAATGTTTTTCTGGTACAGAATGTGCTTTGAACTGTGTGAAAAAAAAAACATATTCTAAAAGAAACACTATATACACTCATTAATTTTCTTACTAATTCCTATATTACTAGTTTAAATTAGCTGTATACGTAACCAAAACTTTTGGTTTATGCTGTCATGTAGTTTTAGTGTTTGAGTAATTCTGTTTTTCTTTCTTGAATCTTCTTTTACAGAACTAGTAAAGAAACAAAAAGCCTCTCCTATACAAAAAATAATTACATTGCATGTATTAGCATATCATTAGATTATCTTTTGGGCAGCTGTGCAATGGTACTCTGTTTAGTAGGCCATAGCTTTTCTGGTTTTGGCTATTTGACTTGCATATTTCTGTGCAATATAATTTAATATCAAAGACAACAGTTTTGGGATTTCTTGGCGGAAATGCACAGTTATTTGAAAAAAAATGTGGTTTTGTTGATGGAGATGGATTTTAGTTGCCTTGTATCTGATATGGTCACTCTTATCACTACAAAATTCTTGTAAAATGTTTGTTTGATGACTCTGTTCCTACTCCATGCAGACTTAATTTCACGTGTAGAAATATAACATGTAACATGCAGAACAGGGCCAAAAAAACTGTGTGTGCTTTCAGTGTTGTGTCACTAGGCTCACAGAAGGACTGTGGAATCTCATTTATTATGAACCATTCAGGTGGCTGAACATGTGGGCAGCTCTTCCCAGCAACCCTTTGCCAGACATTAGATTTCTCCCTTAGTTTTGCCCCAAGAAAGATCTTTCCCCTCTTACTTAACAGAACAGCACAGTGTGCTTTGGCAGTTTTTATGAATATGGTGTTCTGCATATTCATAAATATGCATAAACTGTGCAGTGAACTGGGAGGAGTGGCTTTGACTAAATACTAGCTGACTGTTTTGATGTGGAGATACATTTGCATCCTCCTTTAGATGGAAACACACCTTGCTTAAGGAAAAAAGGGGAAACATTATGGTTCTAAAATAAGCTTAATTGCCATCAATTTGGTAGTGGAAATCAGGAAAAATAATCCTTCTTTGTAAAAGCCACAAGATGAAATTAAACATATGCACACACACAGACACATGCTTTCCAAAAAAAAAAAAAAAATCAAACAGAGAAGGAGACTGTTTATAATATTTCTCCATTTTAGAGATGTAATAAATTAGGCTGTTTACTCAAAAAAATGAAATCATAATTAGAGTGAACAAAGAGTACAGAGCCTTAAAATACATACATAGAACAAAACACAAAAAGCTTGAAGGCTTTGTGACAAGTCCATATTTATGTAAATTTTTCTTTTGCCTATCATACGAAGATATTTTATCCACATAATAGCATTTCTTCATGTGCTGAAACTGAACAATAACCAAGCAGAGCAGTCAATTTACCTTTCCCATGAAGAATTCCTGTCATTCAGTGTGTGGCTGCTTCTACTTTTTGCAAAGTAACGAAGTAAAGAGTCAGAAAAGAGTCCTTTTTCTGCCAGAAGCACCAGGGCTGTGCAGAGCTTCTGTTTCCTTTGACGCTGAGTGTGACCAATAAAAAGAGGAGACCAGCAGGAGGAATAGCAATAGGAGTGGTTTCCTGCTATACCAAAAATAGGATCATGATACTGTTTCTAAATCATTTCTAGAAAACATTTCTGGCTTAATTTAGAAGTGCCTTCAGTGTTGGATTCTGAACTTGGGCTTCTTTTACCATAATTTGAATAGAAAATAAAGCTAGAGGGAGAAATATAAAGGTATTTTTCAGAATATTAAGAATATTAAGGATTGTTTCACAATACTGTGTGTTGGTTTGATACTGGTAGGTCCATTCTCTTAGCTGAAAAAACCTATATAGAGCAAGATAGCAAAGTGCTTGAATAACAATCCTTACTTATAGAGAAAAATAGAACAATATACACATAGCCTGTTCTGAGAGCACAGATTATGTCCCTCTACATGGGTGTCCTGAACACCCTGTATAAATTGTGATGATATGCTGTTGGATATGGCATGGGATGTTCCTTGGTATTTCCAACCTTACTATGCACCACTGCTGAAGTTTTCCCATTCCTGTTTGAGAAAAGAGTGTAATTGCTGGTACTGTACTTCCTGGTATTTTCTAGAAGACGGTGTTTGAACTGGAAGCTTTTAGCATTTTCTTGATAAAGTTTTAGTATCATATATAACTTCAGCCTTAAAATTCTTCTCAGAACAGCTTTTACTGTCTGAAAGCCTGAATTGATCTGTAGGAACTTCAATGTAGCCCTCTGCATCAGCTGGTAAGCCTATAGGCATCCTGCATGAGCTGGAAATACTGTGTATCAGTACGTAAAAAAAAAAAAAAAAAAGAGTTTGTGGAAAGATGCAGTCTAGAGAAAGATAAACTTGCACAAAAACAACTTACTAGACTTGGAAGAAAAATAAGTAAATGGAATTAGTATAATTACTATCTAGCACATTATTCACTTTGTTTTATATAAAGCATTTTTATCTCATGGCCTCTTTGTGTATGGTTCATCAACTTGTAAGGCAAGAGGATCAGTTGCTTTCCTGCTCTTTGGGTACCATTTACTTACACAGTTTGCAGTATGAACAGCGTCAGCTGATCACAATTGTAATGCACTTTGGCTGTTTCAAGGTACAGTGTAAAGCCACACGCTTTTGTTCAGGTGTTAGCAAGCAGTTGTCAATTGTTGGAAGTTTCTCACAGTTCCCCATGTCCTTTCCTGCTCTTCCAGGGACAGCAATACAAGGCAATACTTCACAGGCTGCACCTTATTTCCTTATTCTGAGCAGCACACTGCCATTGGAGGTCTATCTGCCAAAATCCTGTCTACCTTGTAAACTCACTGTCTGGCTAAAAATGATCCCTCAAGTTAAGTAAAATCAGGAAGATTGATTTTCATCTCCTGTTAGGTACTTTTTTAGCAAAGTGGTGCTTGCAGGTGTACCTGTAGGTCAGGTTGCATAGTCACTGTTCTTGGTATCACAGTTCAACATTGCTGGTCTCAAATATTTCCTAATTTCATTTCTGGATTTGTCTGCTGTTTTATTTGTTTATTTTGTGCTTTTTTCCTGAAGTATCATAATGATGTGAAATTTTAACACAAGGGTTTTGGAGTTCAGTGGTAAATTAATCCATTAATGCCTTCAAGAGCATTAACTTTTGAAAATAATATATATTTTTTTATATCACAGTAAACCATATAAAGCAGAAAAGTACTTCCAGCATGATTGTGAGTTGATAAAGTTTTTTATTCCTGACATTTATTCTGAAATGCCTTGGTAAAGCTTTACCCTGCAAAATTTGAGAAATGCACTTTCCAGTCTTTCTTATGCAGTACTTATTAAGCCACTTTTTCATTGGAGTATTTTAACTGGTAATTATATAAAAACTAAATGTACAAACATGAAGTGAAATACATGCATTTCTGGGTAAATATATATATATTTCACTAAAAAAAAATAGGACTGAAATCTGATATAAATGACAATGTCAGGAATCTTTGGATCACTAAATTAATTCTGAAGAGTAGGGGTTTTCTGGTAATTTTGAGGGATTTCAGAAGTCAGAATTCAAAAATATCTCAGGGAAAATATGAGCTCTTACAGATCTGCAGATGTCATTAGCTGTCACAGACCACTTAAATATGGTGTTGAGTATTATTTAAGTACTGACACTTAATAAAATGTTTTTTCAGGCAGTTTTGGGAGTATGGCAATCTGGTCTTACTTTGCATTGGTGCCTTCAGCTGAATGCTTATTGTGTGGCATCTGAGTAAAATAATGCACTAATAAGGTTCTGATATTCTTGTGGAAGTGCAACTGAAGCATCTGTTGTCACCTGAATAGTTTAGTATTATAGTATTAAACATAATGTTATTCTGGACTCTGCCATACCACTCATCCTGTGGATAAGAATATGATATATGTGAAATGCTTGCATGGGTCAGGATCTGCTTTCCACATTGTGGGGCTAGTTTGGAGCTCTGAAAACAGAACTTTTTTATTACTCATCTTTTTGACTACTTTCAGAATACCACTGGGTAAGGATGTATAGAAATTGGTAAAGAGAGCTTACTTTCATTTCCCCAGAGAAAACTGGACTGTCCAGGAAATTGTTTCTCATCATTCCCACTTATTATATGAACGAGGCAAACTTTGCCTTGAGACTTTTACCTCTTGGGGATTCCTGGCCTTAAGGAAGCTGAGAAAAGTCAGCATATAGTAGGAGCCAATAGTTCACACACATTTCTGTGTTCCCTCTCATTTCTGGGATGATGGATTTCAGAAAACTGCTCTTGAATACTTGATTTCAGTATTGTTGATCACCCATCAAGGAAGAAAGATTTCAGAGCTGTGAGGACCAGAGGCAGAAGGAGATACTACAATGACCCTCATTCAGGCTCACAGCTTTCACTAAAAAGCTAGGAAAGTATTCCTTAGTCTAAAGCCTCAATTAAGCAACAGTGAAAAATCAGATTAAGTACACAATTAAGCACCTTAAAGAACCTGAATATTTTGCCTGTCTTTTTTCCTCAAAGGTAGCCAGAGCAAGGGAATGAGGTATGTTGGCCATTATGTCCCTCCATAAATATGTCAACAGCAAAGGCATCAAGTCAGCATTTCTGAAATTATCCCTAGTAATTCCCTGTTCAATAAATAAAAAGTTAACAGACCTTCTAGATCTCTGCCATTTTGAAGATCAACAGTTCATGTAAGAGAAAGAATTTAGAGACATTAATTGTTTTATAAAGAGGATTTTACCAAGGAGACAATGAGCATTTGTTTTAATCTTGAGAAGCTTAAGTGAGAAGGACTCATAGTGTGGTTGAGGAATACACTGGAATCTTTCCTATAGCAGCTGCAGTGCGTGAGATGCAAATCACAAATTGGATTTCATTTCTCTCTCTCACACATGAAAAGATACGGATATTTTCAAATTTAATTCCCACTCATTTCGTGTACCAGCTGCTTTATCACCATTTAGTCTTCCTTTATTCCACTAACAGTTCTGATATAGTTACAGTTCTTTTAACATCTCATTGAAAATGACAAAAATATACATTCAAATAGCAGCTGAGTATACAATACAGTATGACTGGATGGTGTAATTACTAAAGCAATAATAACGTTTTTATTCCATATGTTCTGCACATTTGGGAAAAGCAGGCATGTTAACTCATTTTTCACCTTATGTTTGCATGAAACCAGCGCAAGAGTGGAAAGAAAACCCATTATTTTCTTCCTCTTAATTTTTTCCAAATAGCAGTGTTATATTACTTCCTGACAGGGTTTAATTAATGGCTCTGGAGATTTTTCCTAAACTAAGGTTTGAGGTTTGCTAAAAAACTCAAATGTGGATTTATCTGACCAGGAGAAAGCTAGCAGGATTGTTGTCATTATTTTATTTGTTACACAATCATAGAATTGTTTGGGTTGGAAGGGACCTTAAAGACCACCAACCCCTGTGCCATGGGCAGGGACACCTCAGGTTGTCTCAGGTTGGACCAGGTTGCTCAAAGCCCCATCCATCCTAGCCTTGAGCACTTCCAGGGTTAATGCATCTGCAGCCTCCCTGAGCAACTACTTCCAGTGTCTCACTACACTCACACTAAAGAATTTCTTGTTAATGTCTAATCTAACTCTACCCTCTTTCATTTAAAAACCATTCTCCCTTGTCCTTGTGAAAAGGCCCTGCCCAGCTTTCCTGTAGGCCCTCTTCACGTAGTGGAAGGCTCTAGGGTCATCTTAGAGCCTTCTAAGAAACCTTAGAGCTTCTTAGAGGTTCTGAAGCCTTCTCTTCTCCAGGCTCAACAACCCTGTCTCAGTCTTTCATCAGTAGGAGAGGTGCTCCAGCCAGTGCTCTCATCATCTTTGTGGCCCTACTGTGGACTTGCATCAAGAGCTCTGTGTACTCCCTGAGTACATGTGTCATTGTGCAAGATTTTTGATAGTTAAAGTAATTTCAATTACTTACAATTTTTATAATTTTTTTGCTAAGTGAAGATGCATTTCTGTTCCTCTTTTTAGAAACAAATGTGGATTAGAATTAAAGGGAAAAATAGTTTTCCCCCAGTTGTGTACGTCTTGGGGTCCTCTGAGGACTCATCTTTATAATATTAAAGTTGCATTTTCACTTTCAGACTAAGGTTCATCTCAGTTGATACTTGTAATTTCACTAACCTCTTTTCTGTGTAGCATTCTAAACTACTCTAAAAGTAGTTCTAAGATTTTGATGGCAGCTGAGGGTGTCTGTCTTTGATTTATTGCTTGCTAATTATTGGTCAAATCAAATTTGTCTGCAGTGTCCAGTGGCTTCAGAGTGAATGTTTGTTTTGTTTTCAAACTTAGCTCATAGTTTTACATTTTGAAAATTTTAAAGAGTAGTTTATTATTTATGAAAATCTAATGTATGTGTTCAGTGTATACAACCCCGAGGGAAAGCAATCTGAATATGAATATGAAAAATGTATATTCCAGTCACCTTCTGAAAAAAATGGGTAAGACTGGGGTTTCCAGTGGAAAAGAGATGTAGTTTTTAGATCAATCTTAAAGAAGAGCAGGGGTTTTGAGGGTAAAAATATAACCTTTGCCTTCAGCATGGAGTGGCAGCACTTTAAGTCTTGCGTCAGGGGCCAATTAGACAAGTAGCAAGATTATGTAGCTGTGAAACTCCTTGGTTCACAAAGACAGTTTATTCCCATATAGAAATCAAGCTTCTTGAAAATGCTTAAAAACTGAACAGGATCTGCCACTATATCAAACAATTTGTGCATAAAGCTGTAGACTAAAGGTTCTTTTCAACAAATCATTAGATGAAAGACAAATTGATCTCTGTTCTTATGTTTTCTTTCCAAGCTATCAGGTACGTTTATTTATTTAATGTAGCTTTGAAAATGTTTATAAGAAGTTGTTTTGTAGAAAAAAAGTAAAGCTGGAGAAGTGAGGCTCCAAACCAAAATAATCCTCTCTTCTTGCAAAGCAGGTATTGAAGTAGAATGATTTTGACTGTAGACCCACCAATCCAAGAAAGAGTATTTATTGCAGCCCCTAGCAGAACAGATGCCACTCTGTGCTTCTTGGCCTAATAATTAAACAAATATTAAATCTTGTTTCATATCAGCTATTGTTTATCTTTCTTTTTCTTTGTTCAGAGCAGTGACAAGAAAGCATATAGTTCTCTTTACTTCTCTTCTTTTTTTGCCTTTGCCTACCCTATGTGCTGATTTCCTTAAGAAAACCTAAAATTTTACATATAAGTTTTATGAGATAGAGGGTAAAATACTGTAAGAAATAAAAATTTCCTTCACAGCTTACAAGTTTTTGACATTTTTATGCTTTGTGGCTTAGAAATAACTTTCTATTTGAAGTCCTGCATTGGTAATAATAATGAGAGTTTTACCATCTACAGTGTAAGGGTAACTCTGTTGCAGGTATTCAGAATGAACAACTTCAGAGCCAACCTTTTCCATCTCTCAAATGAAGGATTAACAAGGCTGTCATGCCTTGTTCAGTTTGTCAGTGTTTTCAAAGACTATGAGCCCCCAAAGCTTTGCCACTTTTGTGGAGCTCATTCACTGTGTAAGTGACCTATTACACACACAGAAAATACTCCTTTATGGGAAAGGTGGTTGAAATACATAAGATAAATTACTTCCTTAACTACATCTGAATATTTTTAATACAAATTTTATATGAAACCATATTTATATAGTCAGTAATTTAGTATCATATCAATTATTCATTGTTGAATTTTCATCAATTACGTATTGAAGTACATAGCAACTTTATGCTTCTTATGAAAATAAACAACAAGATGAAGGATTCACAAACCTGTCATCTTTTGTAAGGAATTCAAAACACCTTCCAGTTATTTCAGCTGTGTCATTTTCCCCCTCACTTAAGCTCGTCTTAAACACAGACTAAGTTATTTCTCTTTCGGGGTCCTTTGTGATGCAGGAGAATTGAAAGGGTTTTGTTGTTTTGCATGCCATAAATACTAAACAAAATACTGAAAGATGGCATGTTTAGTCTTCCCTAACCCAGAAAGCAAAGCCCAAAGTTGTGATTTCTTTTCATAGTGCATTTAATAACAATATAAGACTACAGAACAAGTTCATGAAATATTTCTGGTTACTGAATATCTCTCTTGCTATTTTTCTCTGCTCAGAACTTATATCCAGTTTCATTAAGCACTTTGACTGTGTTATGAAAAGTATTTTAAATTAACAACACAGAAAAACCATATTCTTTTGCTCTCTGTAACTGACACACATATTTTATCTTTATATATGATATTTTCCTTATTCTGATGAGTTTTCAAAATACATTTTTTTTATGTAAAGAAACTTATTTTTCCTTTGCATTTAAATAAACACATATAATTGCATCAGAAAATATATCTTAATTGTGGCCTAATATGCCTGACTTTAAAAACAGGACAGGTTGTTTATTTTTTTATAAATGCAACCTTAATAATGCATGAAATACAGTAAAACTTTTTCTTTGGTAGATTTTGTTGATATATAGACTGTGTGAACAAGTACTTTTATTTAGAGAATAAAAAGTTCTGCAACATTTACATGGAAAGTTTGAAAGCAAATGACCAGCAGGCCAAGGGAGGTGGTTTTCCCCCTATACTCTGCTTTCTGGAGACCCCATGTGGAGTACTGTGTCCAGTTCTGGAGCCCCCAACACAAAAATGACATTTTGTATTTTGGGTGCAAGTCCAGAGGATGGCCACAAAGATGATGAGGGGGCTGAAGCACCTCCCAGATAAAGAGAAGCTCATAGAGTTGGGGTTGTTGCGCCAGGAGAAGGCTCCAGGAAGACTTTAGAGCAGCCTTCCCCTTCCTGAAGAGAATCATAGAATCATAGAATCGACTGGGTTGAAGGGACCTCAGAGATCATTGAGTCCAACCCTTGATCCACTACTGCTGCAGTTCCCAGACCATGGCACTGAGTGCCACATCCAGTCTCTTTTTAAATATCTCCAGGGATGGAGAATCCACTACTTCCCTGGGCAGCCCATTCCAATGCCTGACCACCCTTTCGGTAAAGAAATTCTTTCTAATATCCAACCTAAACCTCCCCTGGCACAACTTGAGACCGTGTCTTCTTGTCTTGCTGAGAGTTGCCTGGCAAAAGAGACCAACCCCCACTTGGCTCCAACCTCCTTTCAGGGAGTTGTAGAGAATGATGAGGTCTCCTCTGAGACTCCTCTTCTCCAGGCTGAACACCCCCAGCTCCCTCAGCCTCTCTTCAAAGGATATTTGCTTAAGTCCCTTCACCAGCTTAGTTACCCTCCTTTGGACCTGCTCCAGGACCTCGATATCCTTCCTAAACTGAGGGGCCCAGAACTGGACACAGAACTCAAGCTGTGGCCTCACCAGGGCTGAGTAGAGGAGCAGAATCCCTTCCCTGGACCTGCTGGCCACGCTGTTCCTGACACAGGCCAGGATGCCATTGGCCTTCTTGGCCACCTGGGCACACTGCTGGCTCATGTTCAGCTCCCTGTCAATCCAAACTCCCAGGTCCTTCTCTGTCTGGCTGTTCTCCAACCACTCTGTCCCCAGCCTGGAGCTCCCCATGGGGTTGTTGTGGCCAAAGTGCAGGACCCGGCACTTGGCCGTGTTGAACCTCATCCCGTTGGAATCAGCCCAACTCTCCATTCTGTCCAGGTCCCTCTGCAGAGCCCTCCTGCCTTCCAGCTGATCCACACTCCCCCAAGCTTAGTGTCATCTGCAAACTTGCTGATGATGGACTCAATCCCCTCATCTAAATCATCAATAAAGAGGCTACAGGAAAGCTGGAGAGGGACTATCAGACAGGACAAGGAGTAGTGGTTTTAAGATGAAAGTGGATAGATTTAGGTTAGATATTAGGAAGAAATTCTTTAGTGTGAGGGTGGTGACACACTACAACAGGTTGCCCAGGGAGGTTGTGAATGCATCAAGCCTGGAAATGTGCAAGGCCATGTTGGATGTGGCTTTGAGCAACCTGGTCTGGTGGGAGGTGTGCCCATGGCACAGGGGTTGGAAATAAGGGATCCTTAGTTATGTTTCACTTTTCTTGAGACCGTTTTTCTTTTGAAACATAAGTAACAAATACAAAAGATGGCATTTCAGTATAGTTATTTAATCAGAGGTGATTTGACCTATGAAGTGCTATTTCTCATACATCTCAAGATGAGGAAAAGTCAGTAGGATCAGTCAACTAAAACCCTTCAGGATGCTTCATGGGTTTGAGGATAATGAAGTAGAGGAATCAGGCAAATTTTCCTCTGGCAAAGTTTGTCATCTGCCTAAGACTCCTCTCAAGGCTGCTTTACAGACAAACTGAGGGAAGGTGGGGGCATAGGCAAAGAGCTATCAAATTATCTGGTTTGATCAAATCCTACAGAATAGAGGCTGTGTAAGAAGACTTTCTAATTTGCATTACCAAGGATATTATTTTTTTTTTTTTTAAGATAAGTTTCATATGGAGCAGTAAAGGAAATTTAAGTAGGGCTGAAAGTACAGGTCATGATTTTTTCTCCTTTCTAGGTGAATTTTTTTTATCTTTCAATATGATACTTATGTAATAATACATAGTTCATCAGATATTTCTGGAACATCTTATCTGATATATTTTGTTGAGAACATATCCCATCATGCTGTGTCTTAGAAGGTTTGATCAATAAAAGTTAAGGGGAGATGTTTATTTTAAATTCCTTTTTTTACCAACAAATTCTGTATGTAACAAGGTGGGGAAGCTATGATCCCACATGACATACTGTTTTGGTTTATTTTAATTTCAGTTTGATTTCTCTGAATTCAACTAAGTTATTTGTGTGATAGCCATAGCAAGTGTCACATGTAAGAATCCAGTATGAAATGCACAGAATAAACATGGATTACTATGCAGAAATTAACCCTTAAGGGAAAAATATTACTTCATTTAGAAACATAGTTTTAAACATAAGTTCATATTGAGGTTGCATATCATTGGAAGAGGTTTTTAAAGTATCATTTAATATTATAGGTCAACTATGTTGTAAATAGGCTAATGGCAATGTACCCCTTGAAACTGAAGTATCACATGGTCAGTTACAATAATAGTGCTATTTATTATTCATGAACTGCTTGTAAAGTCAGGGCTATAAATAATCCAGTGTACCTAAGACTGTCAAAAGGACACTATCAATCCTTATGAAGCCTTTTTATAAAAACTGATCCTTGTTCTGGGTTGCATTTAAAACGGGTAACTTTGTTTTTTCCTTTTCAAGTTTTTGGTGCAACTAATTCCATGGACTGTCTTTGCCCACCATTTGCTGTGGCAGATACCTTAGGAAATGCTCCCGATGAGCCTTAAATTTATTTGTGACTTCTTGGTTAGTCATAGACAATACATTTTCATTGTAGAAAAGCACAGAGGAAAAGGTCTGAAAGAGAATGCTCTTCCTATAGGCTTTCCTGGGGACGTATGGCAGAATGGAAAAAGCAAAACAAAACAAAACAAACAAACCAAAAACCAAAGACCACACACACAAAAAAACCCCTGCAATGGCCCTATTTTTAAAGTAACTTTCCAGCTTTCTGAAAAGAAGATAAATTTCTGCTGATGATTCTGAGGAGGAAGCACACACAGACTTATCAAAGAAAATGCTCTCATTCTCTGGATGGATTTGGAGATATGTTTCATGTTGCTCTTATTATGCATAGATGTTGGGAAAAATGCACAAGCCTCTAGTGCCTGAGCTTACAAAATGCAATTAAAGAGGCAAATATGTAGGGGACAATGAATTCCAAGGTACATTAGAGAGACAGTATAGGCGTATAAATTTAGGGAAACAATGAGATGCAATGACGTGGGTTAATCTGGGATTATACAGTAATATCTGCTATGTAATACCTAACAGGTATTAAAAAATACAGTAACAAACTAAGAGGAAATTTAATTTCAAATAGGTAAAGGCAGACTGAACCTTCTGCATATACATAAGAAGAGCAAATGTACCTGTTTCCAGAGGTACCTGTTCGACCAGATTGCCTATACCTTTAGTGTTTTGCACCAAACTTAAATTGCCATATTTTATCCCATAATTACTTTTTAAAAAAATCTGAAAAAGAGAAATTTTAATTGAAATATTTTTCATTTATATTTTCATACTAAGGTAATTTTTTCAGAGATTTACATCTCATCATTAAAAAAATCACTCATTAAAACAAAAACCTGTAGAAGGATATCAATCAGATTTCAGAATATGATTAACTCCATCGTTAATTTTATTTTTTGTTTTCAATATTTAAAAGATGTCTTTGAGCATCACATCCATAAAAATGTATATAACCAAACAACCATGTAGATCAAGAGGTGTCAGGCTTGTTCGACATCTCATGCATGCAGATCATTCCTTGAAAGTTTATTATAATTAATGTGGGTCATTGTTTTAAATGTTAGAATTTTATTAATAAATCCAATACATTGCTACCACAGGAATTGAATTCACATCTACTGTAGGCCTAAGGGAGTTGGCAGTGTCCAATTAAATGAAAAGCATGCCTAATACCAAGTGTCTAACAGAAACATAATTATCATGGATAACTAGAAATAACAAGATTAGAAATGAAAAAATTACACATTATAATTCCTTTCCTAAATTTATTGTTCATTAACTCAGTACGGAAGCCCATGCATAGCAAATATCAGGATTAGGACTTAAATAAGAATGGATCAACTTTTATTATTCTCTTTGCAGGAAGCAGGAACATATGAGACTAGCAGGTCCATACACATTCACCCACTTTCTAATATCTTGTCTAAAAACACTGCCATAACAAGATGTGCCATTGCCAAAATCTTCCTACAGCTATCCTTAGACCAGTGCAGATCCACGTTTTATTGTGCCCTAATTCACAGGTTTGCTCTTGCTGATAGTTGCAGCTGTGGGGGAATCTTTTTACTGCTATGTAGGATTTTTAAGAGGCATTATGAAACAAAGCTGCTTTCGATACAAAACCAGGACTGGGTGAACTAAACTAGGACGATTTCGTTATGTTGGGAAAATTCATGGTCTGATCAGACTTACCATGGGCTGTCTCTGTGCATGAGGAAGCTAATGAGGAACAAAATGTAGGTACTGTAGTAGTAGCAAAGCAAAAGATTTTGAACTCTTTTAAGAGGAGGGGGAAAAGAACCGGGCATGAAGATCCTTTATTTCCCACCAAAGAGAACAGCATCTGGCCAGTGACTGCTTTAATTAGTTTAATTTGAGGGTAAGTTTATTGATCAAAATTAGTCTATATGAGTTTATAGTAATAACTTACGGTTTGTATACAATATATGCTCATTAGCAACATTTTTAATGTGCCCCATGTTTTGCATAACTGCTTTGATCCTGTAATAAAATACCTGATTGTAATGCCCTTCCTTCCTCCCTCCCCTCAAGCAATTACAAAAATAGTCTATTATTTCTGATTTTTACTTGAAATTTGATCTAGTCTTTTTCTCCTAAAGACTTTTAAAATCAACTTTCTAGTGTGCTTCACTGTGATAATCCATTGTAACACTTCCACAGAAGACTGTGTAATTTGATCTTGAAATATGTCTGTTTATACTGAGCTTATCCAATTAAAAATAGTAAGGAATTCATTAATCCTTACAGGTTTGTACAACATGGTTGGTTACTGCACTATAGGATTGGCAAGAAAAGTAGTAATTATATAGCTGTAATATAGCTACAAGTGCTAAAGAATTCAGCTTAAATTTTTGGAGCCAAAGGATTCTCTCTTTATTCTGAGTAAACTTCTGCCAAAGCCATCAGTACTTTTTAATGAGTCCAGAGGCTAATAACTTACTGCTAATAAGTTCTCTACATATGCAGGAATAATTAACCTGTAGTCTTGTGATGTTCCGTTCATGGATCATAGGTCAGAATTTATTGCATTAAGGAAAAGTACATCAAAGAACTTACATGTTTCACTAGTCAAATGTCTTATTACACCTTCTCAAGGATGCACTACTATTAAAATTCACCATATACTTTTGTTTTAATTCCTTGTTTAATGCAGAACATATGAAGCCTTTATAAGTAAGTTAATACCTTTAATTTCATATTCATGCTTCTCTTACCCTTTACATTCTTAATAGTTTTATCATTTTGACAACTGGTGTGGTTTTACCAATACAGCAAATGGGGCATCCATGATGTGACAAACCTATCTGCTTCTGTAACAAAAATATTACTGAGCTGCCTAGTTTTGAGTCCATGTGCCTGGAATAAACGATCTTTGTTTATAACTTTTAAAGCAACAAGTTTCATTGAAGTGGACCGACCTAGTCATTCACCTAACATTTCTTGCTGGGTTCAAGTTCAATGATTTTTGGTCTTCATTTGATTCAGCTTCCCCCAGGCTGATCGGGCTGCAATTCTCTCTCTCCTTGCCTTTGCCCAGCTGCATGTCTGCTGTCCAGTGGCCCAGTCTGCTCAGGGTGGGTACCAAAGTTGTCCCGTGGCTCCTTTGGTCAGAAATGTTTGATCTTCAGCAATCCAGCTCCAGCTGAGTCATCCATCTCTCTGAGCACACGGACTCAGAAGTTGTACAAGTATTCCAGTATTGATCATAGAATCATACGGTCACAGAATGGCTTGGCTTGGAAAGGACTTTTAAAGGTCATCTAGTCCAGCCTCCCTGAAATGAGCAGGAACATCTTCAACTAGATGAGTTTGCTCACAATCCCATCCAACCTGGCCTTGACTGTTTCCAAGGATGGGGCTTCTACCACCTCTCTGGGCAACGTGTGCCAAAGTTTCACCACCCTCATGAAAAAAAAAATAAAAATCTTGTTTATGTCTAGACACCACTCACTTTTAATAGCCCAATGAAATAATGATTCAAGCAGAACAATACTAGGTTTGAATGTGTTTTCTCACAGCAGTTAATTACTGCTAATTAGACATTCCCTGGACTTGGAGGCTCATGATTTAAAAATTCAACATCTTCCTCCCTTTTGTTCTTACAGCATCTTTTACTGTATGGATCTCTAGATTCTCTTCTCAGCAACTGATGTTTTCCTTTTCTTATTCTAAACAACTGGGGAGAGTGTTTCAACCTTTTTCAGAGAGTCTTTTGATTAGTTTCACTCAGTCTTGTAACATAGCTATCTGTTGCCTGTCTCCCACTTCTCTGACACTGAGTTTTGAAAATGTCATTTAATTCAGCAGATTGTCTAATATCGTTTGATTATATTGCTATTGCATCATTATTTCCTCCAGAAGTTAAAAAGGAAACAAGGCTACACAGTCAAACACGGACAGAATTCCATTAGAATTGTTATGGTGTACCCTGACAGACTTCCCAAACTATCAAAGAAATAAGGAAACTAGAAAAATTGAATGCTGTTGGAATGCATGGTCTATACAAACACAGCCTTTGAAGGTCAGTTCTGCCTTGAGGGTCAATTTCTGTCCCTTCAGCTGGCTATTTATTTTTTGAAGCCACACAATGTGCAAATATAATTCAGTAAAATGGTCTTGTACATGCACACCTTTTCTGCAATTCCCAAACCACTTAACCCGGTACTCTTAAATTTTGAAATAATCAGCAATACTTTTGCAATGAGCAAAAGAAAAAAGATAAAGAAAAAAAAGAAAGATAAAGAAAATATTCAGGCGGAAAGGAGAAAAAGGAGTTATGAAGCACAATAAATATATTACATGGGTCCCTGCGTGTAATTTAGATGCCAAATCAAATTACACCACCAATTAAAATGCAAGTAAATTCCCAACCCATGGGCTGACAATGAAGGGAACAGGTAATTTTGAAAGTGGAAAGAGGCACTGCTGCCAGGTCTAGTGGACTTCATACAGAATGGAACATGAAATCCAGGAGGGTTTGGTTATCTTACTGGCTTACTGGAGCACAAAAGTGAAAATATTGAACTTTGGAAAAAAATGAATACCTGATTTTCCCTTTTTTCATGTCAGAAAACAATTTGAAAGCTGATGAAGACATCAAAACTTGACAAAATTAGTAAAATCTGTCATTTAATGAAAGTAAACTTGTAATTCACTTTTATTGACTTGAATCTCTGACTTTTAAATGTTTTTGTTAGAATGAAAAGTAAATTATTATCCTTTCATCATTTTTCCCATGACACGATGGTAAAATTTAGTAGGAGTTTGCCTTGGACCAACCTCTTTAAAAGTCTACAGTCATAAAAACCTTCATTCTTCCCATTGCTAGCAGTCTAAATGCTTTGTCCAAACAATCTCAAGCACTTACTTCATCTTTACATCTGAATAAAAATTACTTCACTGAAATACTGAAATGATGCTGTAGAAACATTGTTAAGCTACATATTGTATTAGGAAAATATGTTTCTGCATGTTGTATCATAGAATCAGCCACATTGGAGGGAACCTCTGAGATCATCAAGTCCAACCCTTAATCCACTGCCATTGTGGTTCCTAGACCATGGCACTGAGTGCCACATCAGTCTCTTCTTAAAAACCTCCAGGGATGGAGAATCCACCACCTCCCTGGGCAGCCCATTCCAATGCCTGATCACCCTCTCCGTAAAGAATTTCTTCCTAATATCCAACCTAAACCTCCCCTGGCAGAGCTTAAGTCCATGCCCTCTTCTCCTAATGACAGCTGCCTGGGAGAAGAGACCAACCCCCCCCTGGCTACCCCCTCCTTTCAGGGAGTTGTAGAGAGTGAGGAGGTCTCCCCTGAGCCTCCTACAGGTTGAACAGCCCCAGCTCCCTCAGCCCTTCTTCACAGGACTTGTGCTGGATCCCTTCACAGCCTCCTTGCTCTTCTCTGGACCTGCTCCAGCACCTCAATCAATTTTTTTGGTTTTGGTGGGGGTTTTTTTGTTTGGTTGTTTGCTTGTTTTTTGTTTTGTTTTTTAAAATTATTGTAGAATCAAAGAATATGCCAAGTTGGAAGGGACCCATTAGGATTGTCAAGTCCAACTCCTGTCCCTTTGTAGGACCCCCCCTGAATCACACCAAGTGCCCGAGAGCATCATCCAAATGCTTCTTAAACTCAGGCAGGTTTGGTGCTATGACCACTTCCTTGGGGAGCCACTGTTCAACTGCCCTCTGGGTGAAAAACCTTTTCCTGATATCTAACCTACACCTCCCCTGATTCAGCTTCCTACCATTTCCCCAAATCTGTCCTTTGGAAGTGAAGAAGTGAAGAAATTAGTGCCAGTCCCATGTCTTCCCTTTGTGAGGAAGCCATGTCCTGCAATGAGGTTACTCCTCAGCTTTTCTTCAAACTGAGCAATCCAAGTGACTTCAGCTGCTCCTTGTAAGTCATCCCTTCGAGACTCTTCACCATCCTTGTTGCTCTAACTATGTTCTTTGTACTTCAGATCAGGATGCCTAGGCCTTTTTTTTTTTATTTTGTTTTTTTGCAAATGTAACATGGTGACTTTTAGAAGGATGTAATAGTGATTAACTTCTACCAGAAGGCTTACATCTGGGAAAGCTCTATGAAATCTGCGTAATATGCACTATCAACCCACAGTACTCTGCTGATGAGGCCTGGAAAGCTTTCTTGAAGAAAACTGTGCAATTAAAGAACGTGGAGGTAGCATTTTGTGAGATAAAAGACATCTCTACTGATAGCCAGAGCTATAACAGTATTCTGCCAAAGACATCAAAAGAGAGTTAACTGACTTCCTGCAGATAAACAGATTAAAAAAGCAAACCAAACCAAAAAACAACAGCAAACAAAAATTAGCCTGAACACATTCTTGGTAGTCCACAGAGCCTGTAAGAGTCACTTATTCTGAGGTGTATCCCTTAAGTGCCTGTTAGCAACCAACCAACTCTACAGTCAGCTACAGCTGTAATTAGGAAAAGAGATACAGATGAAAAGCAATTTACTAACCCACTACTGCTGAATTTAATTTGAACATTCCTTATAGCTTTAGTGCTCTAGCTTTATCATGTATTATTTTATTTTCTCTGAATGTGCTAATGAAAAAGACTGATGTATGAAGACAAAAGAAAACTAGCAAAAAAAAGAAAAAATACAATACTAGGAGGGGGTAATGATATGTTGCCCAGAGTTCCACAATCCTTGTGTTTGTGGTTCTTGATTCTAAAAAAAACCTACATAAAGCATATTGAAATGTTTTTCAGGCTAACTAATAATACAGTGAAGTCATATTTTCTATTTTTTAATCAACATTTGGTTTGGACTGGACAAATGAAGCCACTGTTTTGTTAGTCAATTCTACAGACTGAAGCTTTAGGTTTGGTAAAGTATATTAGACATCCTTAATTTACTTGAACGTGATGACCTTCTGAAGCCAATGAGATTGGTTGAGCTTAAAATTAAGCACATGGTCTAGTAATTTACAAGGTCAGAGACCTTGAAGTTTGGCATCCACAAAAGCAGTGAAAGAGGAATAAGACTAGACTGTCAAGAAGCAGTATTTTGTTTTAAGCAATAACAGTTTCAATAAACACCAAATATACTAAAATAGCCTGAGATATTTATCTAACTGACTTCATATTAACAGAAAGCCTATCCAAGTTAAACTTATTATTAGTGTACAAAACAATTAATTAAAAAAATAGACATTCTGGCTATAAAAAGTAAGGCAGAGCTAAGCATGAGACATCTTGTACAAGTATTTAAAAAAGCATCTGTTAGATAATGAAATTAACCTTCACAAAAGAATAAATATTAGATCAACAGAATAAAAATACTTTTAATCCAAGCATCATAGGGTTCTTTTTTCTTTATACAAAATAGCAAAGCTAAAGTGTTTAAAGTATCTTGTAATTGAGAAAAATTCAAGCAAAATTATTTGAACAAGAAAAGTAAAATCCTATTTTACAATTAATGTAGCATTAGTAAATAATATTACTGAATTTTATATTGACTTAGCACTTATGTAGCCTGTACTTGCAAGTATTTTTCTTTCGGGTTTCTCAAGGAAATAAATTACTCAGTATCTTTTCTATGTTGTTCCTCATTGAGTAATGCCTACATAGTTCATCCAGCTACCTATAGACTTCAAGACTGCCCAACATTGAAGACAAATTGACTCAAAAAAGAGAAAAGAGGTGCTTTGAAGAGTAAACCTAAATAACTTTTCTTTCATCACCTGCAATCAGTTCTAGGTGGTCCAAAGTAAACATCTCTTCCCTTTGCCCAGGAATGACATGTGGCTACTTTATAGAAAATACTGAATCCAAGCATGCTGACCCTTTCTGGGAACATTGTGCCATATTTGTCTTTTGCAGAGTGGGCAAGCACTTCTCCTTTCTCAACATGGCATGGCTTTTCACTCTGCTTTGCAATGGCTTCCTAGTTTGATTTTTTTATTTTTTTTTCTTGCTAGTGTGAAAGTACAAACCGGTAACTTATGGCACTTACTTCAAATTGGTCTGTTTGACCAGTTCCAGGAAGAACCAAGGTTTTTAGATGCTTCTCAGCAGTTAAAAATTACTATTCTGAAAATTTAGGTGCTCCCACCTGTTAGTCAAGCGTGAAATTTGACTGGTTTAAGGCCAAGTAAATGGTGCTCCAGCTCTTTGTTGTGCTGGGGAGAGAAGCAACATTTTAGTTTCTGGACAGTTCCAGTGTTTTAGGCATCAGTGATCAGGAGGTTGCAATCATGGTATGGAATAAGTTCCTTTGATAGCAGCAGTTAAAAAAAAAAAAAAAAAAAAAGGAAAAAATCCTGTAAAATCTGACAAGACATCTTGGAGGCTTCTTTCTTATTCTTGTTGATGCCACAAAATTAGAGAGCATAGTAGTTCTCCAGCCATGTCATGGCCCCCAGGGCAGGCTGTTTGAAGTCCCAAAAACTGCCAAGCTCTTGTGCAATAATTGGAATGAGTTCCAGCAGAAAAAGGTAAAAGTTGACTGAGAGCTCATGAGAAACAAGATTAAGGAATTTTAGGCCCAGCAACTAGGGTATCTTAAATCCAGTGTGATCACTGAGGGAATTAAAGTTTTTTTGTTCACTTGTTCAGGCAGTACAAATGGTGCATCTATTAACAAGATGTTATGTGTGCATTCAAGACAGCAGTGTCCTGCTGCTTAAGTCTTTCCCTGTATTTATGTCCTGCTGCTTTTTGTGTGAGGGCCAGTTCATCATTTTCCTGAGGTACTCATCTGAGATCTGAGCTAAGCCCTCTGGGACTGTTATTTATGGGTTTCTTTTGGTGTGTTCTGTTATTGCTCTGTCAATGTTTGTTTTAGTATATGAAATATAAAATTCCTTGTTTACTTTCTGGCAAGAGATTAGCTTCATCTAGACTAAAAAGAATGCTTTGAGTGTGCTTCTGCTGCTAATGGTGGGGAGGATCCTCAGCTCCAGCTCTTTAAACCTTTTTATGAAAAGGAATTCATATGTATTCTTAAACTGACTAAACTGACTGAGATTACCATACCAAACAACCCTCAAATAGCAGAAAAGGTTTGACATGCTTCAGAAAAATGTACTCCCATCGTGTAATTGGAAAGCAATGCAGTGCCTAAAAATTACAAAATATCACAAAGAAAATTATAGCAAAAATTGGGTAGGATTTTTGCACAGAATTTTACCTGAAATTTAATGTGCTAAGTATAATAAGCTGTTATATATGACAAATAACATTTTTACTAAGGTCTTGGGAATGCTATTGTTTAATTATAGATAATATAAAGATGTTACCCATCAGATAATTGGATTAAGCTGTAAGGTCTCCTTGGTGTGTAGACTTAAAACTGGGAGGGGAATCCCAAGGCTGCCCTCTAATGGCACTTTTTCCAGTGATCCAGTGCAGCACAGCTGAACAAAACCAACTGATAAAATAACTAAACACCAGGAAGAAAATGTACCTTTCATCAAATGAAGAAACAGATTAAAATTTGTGGCAATTTTAATATTATAGAGTTCCCAGAGGGGAGAACGATTTAACTGTATTAAAAATAACTGTATTAAAAATGAAAGACAAAATTACCTATTTTATGGAGCAGTAGGCTCTGCTCTTTGCTGAAATGAATTTCATTTTGTCAGCACACTACAATTAAAGAATACTACAATTATTACGATGTGCTTTTTTTGATGCATGTTAGAGCTGTTTATTTATATCAGCTGGATACCATCCCCAAATTAAAGAAAAAAACATGTTCTGGCAGGACTCCAGACATGCAGATGCCAACTGATGCACCTGTGTGATGGGTGTGAGCTTTGCAAAGGGTCCTAAAAGCAGAAGAGAGCCTAATTATCTGTAACTATGGGGGGATTTTTTGGTTTGGTTTTTAAAGCTTTTTTTGGAGCCTTGGGAGGAACAAATTACCTTTTGATGAGAAATGTCCCTGCAATATGAAATAACAGGACTGTGTTCTGCTTCAAAATAAGCAAAACAGTCTTACTTTTCATAATTATTAAAAAATATATTAAAAAATCTAAAAAAAAAATTAAAAAGAGGGGGAGGAATTTGGGGAGACAGGATTATACACAGCATTCACATTGCTTTTGAGTACCTAAATAATGAACTTTATATACAGTTATTTTCAGGTACTATTAGCTCTGAGAGGTGATTTCCACTATTAGAATTTACATAAGCTTATGTCTCTGCTTTGAAGAGATTCAGAAGATTCTCTGTTTTTTTGTTTTTTTTCTCAAAAGCAGAGACTCTCTGCTTTTGAAGAAATTCAGTGCTCATTAGGAATATTTTATTTTCTGTGAAAATTAGATACCAAGTTGATATAAGTTTGGTTTCTGTGGATACCAGAGATCTGTAAGCTTCTCCAGTTTTGGTGGTGGTGGAGTCTGTTTCGTTCACTTAATGTTTCATGTTGGTAGTGTTACAGTGAGATAGAGAAGGTATTTACACCACTTACATTGAACGTTTAAGGTAGCTTTCCTAAGGGAGACAGAGAGGATCCTCCACAAGAGCAAACTCATCTGGTCTCATCTGCCCTGAGTCTCTGCAGACCCCTAACTTGAGATACGACCTGCCTGCAGTCCATGGGGCAGTCAGGGACCACTGTTCTCTTCTTCGTGACCAGAATGTGGCCTCAAGGTTCTGCATTGTCAGGACATCCACTGGGTGATTTAAATCACCCCTGTGGCACTTTGGGTGTGGTGCTTTGTTTTGGTTTTTAACCCCATGAAAACTTCTGGTTTTATTAAGTGATCTTTCAGAGGAGTCTAAGACGCAAAGGTGCATGCAGTCAGCATATGGAAATGGGCCTTCCCTTCCAGAACCTGGAAACTCTTATGTCAGTTCATTACATCTCCTGGAAGTGTACACTAAATCACCTCAGCAGAAATCCACCCTGCCCGCAGTTTCCTAGGGGGTACTGCTGGGGTAGTTTGGCTCAGTTAGGCAGCATTAGTATTGCCCTCACCCCAAGCCTCAGTGAACATGATGTTTTGATTTTCTCTGTGCCAGTCTTGCACTCTGCCAGTCTTTGAAGTCGAAGACCTCTTTCTAACCCAAACAGAGTCTCTAATTGCTAAACTGGTGTTATTTATTATGTCATTGCAGATGCCTCCTGGGATGTTGTACAGGCATTTTGATTATTTCAGTCACAACATCATTTTAATTGAATTTATGAATGATACTCTTTAAAACTTCAGAATACTTAGAGTATAAATTCAGAAAGAGCACAGAGCTCATAATAGTAAATGAGTAATGCATTTTCTTGAGCAGGTGCTTGCTCCAAGTATGGTACAGTGATACAGGCAGCTTCTAATACCTTTTCTACTTTATATTAATTCTTAGAGTCCTGTGTTTTAAGGCTTTTGGGGGTTGAGGTTTTTTTAATGTCCAACTTCCTAGAAGTTAACTATTAAAAGAAAAGGCTCTCTGAGGCATGAGACATGTTTATCAGTGTTTTCTAGTAAAATAGCTGCTAAGAGATATATAGTTTTCAACTTATCTCGAACAGTTATGTTTTAGCATCAAATCTAATAATGAATGCTGTCTCCTATATTAAAAATATAATTGGAAATTGGCAATCATGAAAAAAATAAGAAAAAAATTAATACAATACTATCCTTTCTCTCTGCAATCTCTATGTACGAAGACCAAAGAAAATCAGTAACTTCTTTTCCCACATAAAAAAATGAACTCTTCTTAGTACCCAAAATCTGCATGTCCATACAAGCTTGTGATTACTTCACAGTACAAAGCTGTTACGGTTCGATGTAACTTATTTGGAACCACGAGAACAAAGTCCAACCACCAGTCATAGAATCATAGAATCATAGAATCGGCTGGGTTGGAAGGGACCTCAGAGATCATCAAGTCCAACCCTTGATCCACTACCGCTGCAGTTACCAGCCCATGGCACTGAGTGCCACATCCAGTCTCTTTTTAAATATCTCCAGGGACGGAGAATCCACTACTTCCCTGGGCAGCCCATTCCAATGCCTGATCACCCTCTCGGTAAAGAAATTCTTTCTAATATCCAACCTAAATTTCCCCTAGCACAACTTGAGACCGTGTCCTCTTGTCTTGCTGAGAGTTGCCTGGGAAAAGAGACCTGGCTAGGTGCAAGCATAAAGTTTTATTTGACAAATGACAGAGGCAAAGTGATATAACCCCATGAAGATATGGGAAATAGGTTGTGAGGCAAAAGACAGAGAGAGAGAGATAGAGAGGGGGGAGAGAAAAGAATGAGGGAGAGAGAGAGAAAAAAAGAGTGATGAAGAGAGAGATACCAGCACCCATGGATCCATCAGCATACAGTGATCATTCTTCTTCAGGACAGAGATTCCTGACGTGGCAAAGGTCTGGTGCAGGGCAGTGGGTTGGTGGTAGATGATGAAGAATGAACACTTTGGTGTTCCTTATGAACACCGTGTTTCTCACTGCTCTCAAGGTTGATTCAGGTGCTTGGAATCTCGCCCCTTAAATTTCACACAGCTCTCGAGGCTGATTCAGGCTACAGGAATGTAACCTCAGTAGGGTCCCCTCTCCGCACTGAAAAGGCCATTGGGTCCTTAGCAGTCCCTAATGGTCACTGTCCAGTTCCAGTTTGCTGGTTCTACCTGGCGAGAAGCTCCACCGATGTTTCCAGGCAATGTGGCAATATTCCATTTGCCATACGGTCATTTGGGGCAGGGGAGTTAACACTGAATTGAGTTTACACTGAATGGAACCTCATAAAAGCCTAGAGGGCCTGTATTCTCATTTTCAGTACTTAAATGATAGATTGTCATTCTAATACTTTCTTAGACTGGCTAAGAGTCAGTTACACTTATGTATAGGATCTACTTAATTATTTAGAATCATGAAAAAAATTCTGTGCCTAAGGTACTGTAAATATTGGTTATGATTATACTTCAGGGACATGCAGAAATTTACAAGTAATCCAGGTTATTATGTTAACTATATAAGTAATACCTAGTTTTAAATCGGAAAATACATACTGTAAAATTCATTCTACATGTTCATTTTGTGCATTTCTCTTAAAGTGGCTTTGGAATAATTGAGTCCACTGCAGTGGTACAAAGTCAGATTTAATTTTCTTTTACAAAGTAAATTCTGTCCTAAACTATTAATGCATGTAGTTTTTGTGCATTTACACAATCGTCTACTTATTTTAAAATTTTCTTTTTAAATATATTCTGAGAAAATTCATAGTTGTAAGAGATTCGGACAGTTAAATATTATGTCAAATTTTATTTCAGGAGAAAGCTGAGGTGCTGATCTTTATCTGCCTATGTAAGAAGTGGTAATAATATTGTTTCTTATTTTCTGGCTATGTCATTAATTTTTTTTTTTTCATAGGAGTATGCTTACCATACCTGCATAGCAATAAGCTACTGCTACTAAGAGACTATATAAGAGGCACTGGATAGTCATCATGCAAGCTGCTCTCCTGCAAGCTGCCATGTATTTCAAAATTGTATTTTTGAGGAATCCTACCTGGTGCAACTGCATTGAAATTAGTTGATTTTTTATACACTAAACTAACTTAGCTGATACAGTGACACTCATGTAATCCCATTCTACAACAGGGCAGTGCTTCCATGCGAAACAACTGGTTTTCATTGCAATAATTCAATTTTCTCCAAATATGAAACTGTATGTGGTATGATTGTTCTTACTAATCGTTGGAAACAGCCTCCTTTCCCAATAAGATCCCCCACCTCTGCCTACAAACCTCTTCATATTCTGAAGCTGTATTTTTTGATGTGTTGGTAAAACTAACTGGTAGGGAGCAAGTGTTGTTGTAGATTTACTGTCAAGACAATGTGAGTCAGACACGAATTTATGTAATCTCTTTGATACTGTTATGCAGTAAAAGATTAGGCTAATAATTCTGACATTTCCTCTGTTTCAGTGTCTTTAATATTAATATGCCTTCCTCTTACTTCCATATATTCTAATAAGGAAATTATGTATAAACACGTGCGTGCCACATAAAAGCAAATAAATGTTTTTATTAATAGTTGATTCATAATTATTTTATTTATTAATAATACAATGCATTGTTATGTATATTATATATTATATATGCATTTTATATATTATATATAATACAATAATAATATGTACAAATATAGGTATATACTACTTCTTCATAGAATGTAGTGATTATTACATTAGTAGGCACATTTTGGTCATCACATTCTTTCCTTCATTGCTGTCACCTTGTTCAGACTTACCACAGTTAAAATTTATTCATATTATGGGATGGCTCTACCTACCTATAAAAAGGGAATAGGACTATTGGATATTAAGACTGGACTAGAACAGTGTACCCATGAGAATATTAATAGATATATTATGACACTTCTTTTGCTCGTACAGGGGTGTTGTCTGTATTGCTATAGACCTCCCAAGTGGATATATCTGTTTTGAGACAGATGGGAGAGTGGGCACTCTGTACCAGCTGTAGAAAGATAGGCATTAAGCAGCAACAACTTGGCTCCACTGTTACTTCCACATCTTGCCACCCCTTAGAATTTGCCTTTCTTAACCAAATATTTACAATTGCTATCTGTGGAATATAGTTGTTTTTCTGAAAATTGATTTTACCTTTTATTATTAAGCATTTGTTATGGGAGGACCATTATTCATGTACCTTCACAGCAGTAAGTGTAACTGGATATTAAAAATAACGTATTAAAGGAGGGTCAGGATGCAATACAGTAATCAGTGATATTTATGGACAAAGCTGCAGGATACAGGATAATTTTAAAGTATATAAGAACCTTTAGTTAATACTATTCAGAATACACATTAAGTGTTAATCCTTCTAATTATATTTAGATACTGTTGTTCATACCTCAATATTGCATATATAAAGATAGTCAGCATCGACACTGTGCTGCGCAAGTAACATTGTGTTACTTGAATAAAGCATAAGGACTATGATAGTGACTTTGGTAAAAATGTATTTTTAGTGCTTTCAGCTGAGGAGGTGGAAATAGCACCAAAGAGTGAGAGTGTATTAAAATCTCTGTTTGTTCTAAGTGTGAGCTTGTTTTAAGTTTTGTGTCTCCTAGGTAGGCATCTATCTGCTTGATCAGGAAGCAAGCAAAATGTTCTGCTGAAGCCACCAGTGTAATAGGTTACTGCAACTCACAGTGCATGTATTAAGTCAATGATCCATCCTATTTCACTTGCAATATTTGTTTTATTCCAAGAAAAGCTTCTGATGACTTGGTGTATCATTTAACATATAAGATACTGTAGCAGTGGTAAAATTTATTCTTTAACACATTTCTTAAATGAGGCATCTCAAATCTGCTGCACAAACACATCGTCTTTCCTGCACAGCATATACTTAAGGCTAAATTTAGCAAATTGGTGCTCAGGATAACTATCTGTTTTGCTGCTGTGAATTTCTGTGTCAAATGCTGAAGGTTTTCTCAGCTGAACACAATGTAAGAATAGGTTTAGCTTTAATATTACAAAGAGTGCCTTCAAGTGTAACATTGCTTGCAGAAAGGGAGAAGTATTAACTAAGAGAGCAAGAATGATTCCATTAATGTAGATGTGTCCTAAATTTCCCTGGAAGATCTCTGCCAATTTCATCCCAGTCCACATCATTGTCATTAGCTCATTGTGGTTTCAGTATTTATTTGATAAGTTGTCATGGCTTAGCAGTTTATGTGGACCAAAAATCACAGGCAAACTATGACATAAATGAGCATGAGTACCCCAGAAATAAAAGCACTTTATTTCAAAAAATTAATTGATTGTTTGTTATGAAATAAACACAGTTTAATCACCCCCGTTTTGAACCCTGTTTTACAGTGTTCATTTTATTCTTTTTTCCTACTTCTAATTTCCTATATCTTCTAGTTTAAAAAAGTACAGATTTAAAGAATAATGTATGCTCCTGTGGAAACAAGAGAAAACATTCAGTCTGAGAAGAAATTCTGCAAGCTATGCAAAAATAGGATTACCTAGTTTTACACAACTATTTCCTCCAGTTCTCCAAATCACTGGTATTGAGCATCTTGCACATGGAGATAGGGCGTATACAAGTGCAGTACATGGCATCCCTTCCCTTCAGCATGTCAGCTGCACCACACAGCTTGGGGCCATCAGCAGACTTGCTGAGGGTGCACTCAACGCCACCAACCATGTCACCAATAAAGATATTAAACAGGGCCAGTCCCAACACTGATCCTTGAGGGACTCCACTTGTCACTGGCCTCCACTTGGACATAGACCCATTGACAGCCACTCTTTGGGTGCAGCCATCAGTTCTTAATCCACTACATGGTCCATCCATCAAACCCATATTTTACCAGCTTGGAGGCCAGGATGTTGTGCTGAACACTGTCAAAAACTTTGCTCAGGTCCAGGTAAATGGTGCTGGTTGCTCTTCCCTTGTCTATTGGTGTTGTGACCTTTTCATAGAAGGCCACAAGAATTGTCAGGCACGATTCGCCCTTGGTGAAGCCGTGTTGATTATACCAAATCGCCTCTTCATTGTTCTTCTGCTCCAGCAGTGTATCCAGGAGGATCTGCTCCATGATCTTACAGGGCACAGAGTTGAGACTGACCAGCCTGTAGTTCCCCAGATCTTCCTTCTTTCCCTTTTTGAAAATGGGGGTTATGTTTCCCCTTTTCCAGTCAGTGGGGACTTCACTGCCCTGTATCCCACCAGGTCCCATGGACCTGTGCATTTTCAGGTTCTCCAGATGGTCACAAACCTGATCTTCACTTACACTGGACAGTTCTTCCTTCCAGCCCTTGCCATTGTCTTCTGTGACTTCAGGAGTGTATCTGGAGCTCTTTCTGGTGAAGACAGAGGTGAAGAAGTTATTGAGAACCTCAGCCTTTTCCATATCACTGTCACTGGTTCACCTGCTTCTTTTCTGAGGGGCCCACACCTTCCCTAATCTTCCTTTTGTTCTTAATATACCTATAGAAATTTTTGCTATTGCCCTTGATCTCGCTGCCTAGATTTTGTTCTAACTGAGCTTTGGCTTTTCTAACCATGTCTCTTGCTGCTCGGGCAGCTTCATTATATGCTCCCTATTCCAGCTGTCCTTTTCTCCATTCCTTGTAGAAATTCTTTTTGTGCATTAGTGTGTCCAGGAGCATCTTGTTCATCCAGGCAGGTCTCCTAGCATTCTTTCCTGCCTTCCTCTCTGTGGATATACTTTGCTCCTGGACACAGAGAAGGTGATCCTGGAACACTGACCAGCTGTCCTGGGCCCCTCTTCCCTCTGGGGCTTTGTCCCATGGTACTTTGGCCAGCACATCTCTGAAACGATCCAAGTCTGCATGCCTAAAGTTCAGAGTTGTAAGCTTGGAATACATCTTCCTGGATGCCCTGAAGATCTTAAATTCAAATGCTTTGTTATCACTGCAGCCAAGGTTGTCCCTGAGCCTCACGTTGGTCACCAGCCCTTCCCTGTTGGTGAGACCGAGGTCCAGCACAGCACCTTTTCTTGTTGGCTCCTCTACCATTTGGAGGAGGAAGTTATCATCTATGCATTCCAGGAACATCCTGGGTTGCTGATGCCTTGCAGTGCGAATACTTGAACATTTATCAGTAGGGAGTATTATTGCATGTTCCCGAGGAAGGATTCACACTTGAATGCACACTGATATAAGGAGAAAGATGAAGGGGGCAAGAACCAAAATCTTTAGTTAATCTGGCCTTTTGTTCTCACAGTATTACAGTAAATTTATTTTTGTATCTACATATTTAAACATTTTAATGTATTTAAGATATTATTAATTATAGGTTATTATATCAAATTGTATATTGTTATATAATCAATTACAATATCTTTAATATAACTGAAAATAAAGCATCTCTTGTCTGTAAAGGAGATCTGTATAAACTGCACCTTCTTACTCCACTGATCTGACTCATGCACACATTCTGAGTCATCCAAATGCACTTCAGGGAACACTATTTTTTCTCTGTTTTTCTTTCCTCTGTTGAATTATAATATCAACAGCACTCTAGGGAAGGGAGGTGCAATGTATTCCACTTGTCATATCATACCCACTAGCACTGAGTCCATTGTGATTTTAAAATGTTAATTGTTCTCAGCAGCCAACAGAAAAATAACCATTTCTGACTTTCAAATTCTGGTGTCAGTTTTCATACAGTGAATGTCTCTATGCCTCTTAACTGAAGCATGTTTTTTCATGCTAGAATTACTCTTTCAGTAATCTTTAATAGTAATAATAATATCACCTGTTGTACCTATAATGGAAAGACCTTCTGGTTTTTGGTTTGGTTTGGGGGTTTTGGGGTTTTTTTTTCGCATATCTCTGCAGAGGAAAAGCTCCAATCCAGCAATTATGTTTAAGAGATTAGAATTTTAAGTAGCTTTAATAACTTGCCCTTTTATTGTCAAAATTATTATTGAGGATTTGTTTTTCAAGAGTTATCATAAGAAATTCATGAGAGAAAATATATAAAGATGTAAAGGTTTGTAGCCACACATATGTGCATACGCCATAGATGTACGATGATATGAGTACTTTTATGTTTGCATGATATGAGTAGTTTTCAGTATTTACCAACTTTTTATACAAGGCTTAAGGTAATTTTGTAATCCTAATACAATTCCTGTTATTAGAGATCAGATATTTGAAAGAATTCTTTAGAAATGCTGCTATTGAGAAGTTCAATAGTCAGACAAAAAAATTCAAAAGCATTCACCCACCTGAAAATGTTTTATGTTTACTTTTCCAGCTGCATGCTGGTTTAAAATAACTCCTGAAAGAAAATTAAATAGGCAGTTTGATTCTTATTTTGGTGCTTTGATGCTATCTCCATTAATACCAAAATAAAAATGGATTAGAAGTTAAACCACAGAAAGATTTTCTGTGGGAATTTCTGTAAATATATTCCTATTTACTTACTTATTTCTGTGTTTAAATGAAATAGAGATATAAAACTGTATTCATTAGGAGCTTATCCCTTCAAAATCTGATGGAATTGAAGGACTTAAACTGTTACAAAAGGAAGATGGCTGGGAAATAGATTGCTATTAAATATAAAATCTAAATCTGTCATTTTGTTCTAAACATAAGAGGGTTAAGTAAGCTGCCGGTAGCACTGTTCAATTAAAAATGGCTTATATCCCATAGTTCTGCTATTAAAGTGTGTCTGACTTAATTCCACAATAAAATTATCCTGGTAAAAATTCTTGTAACAGCATATGGACAGGGTTTTATGTTAGTCAAGCAGATGCACACAGCATTCTAATATGTACTTAAGGAGATACCCTTTTAACAATATAAAGACTTAACCTATATTTACAGCTGGGATTTGCATGAGGGTTTATTCAGTGAGGTATTAGTGGCCACCATCATGCTACGTATGAAATTTTTCTTGTGAGTGTATTGAAATGAGAAAAAAATCTAATCAGCCCAATGAAGATTATGTCAAAAGTACACTTCTCTTTTTATTTATAAATATGGATATTTATGTGTGTATATATATATATGAACACCTAAATCAAACACAGACTCTGAACAAATTCTGTAAATGCTTTCTGACTAATACAGCACACTGCCAGCTGTCAAAAGCTTTTAATTTGAAATATGTTTCCCAGTACTGCTCTAAAAAATAAACACCAAGTGATGTGGTTTTTAAAAAAGTGGCTGAGATGCTTAAAGATCTTATACCATGAAGTTGTCAAACAAGGCTGTTCTTCTAGCTTTTAAGAAATATTTACAGAAAAGTGGTCAACAACAAGGATGTGCAACATACATATGTTGACTTGCCCTGAACTTTGGATGTTCCTGTGGACCCCAGTCATGTATTTGGTCATGCTAAGTATTGGACACAGGTGTGTACAGCCCAAAAGCAAGTTAGGTGAGATAATTTATTTATCATGGAGTTGGTTAACACCAAATTCTTAGGAGGGGCAGCAGGCGATAAGAACAGCATAATGGGAAGTGTACAGAGTATGCTACTTTTCATTCAGGCCACTGAGCTTTTAGAGGTTACATGAGAATATGAAGAGTAAGGAATATCAATGCAGAAGAGCTGTGGATCTGAACAAGAGACTTGTCATGTGTTTAAGTTGTTCCTGGGCAGAATGATATACAGTATTTGAGGAAAAGGTGGACGGATACATGACAGAACTGCAACTGCTGGCAGGATTAGAGATTAGGAGTATTTCAACAAGAACATCCACAATGAAACAAAGATAGAGGTACCAAACCTCTTATGTTAGCAAAATAAAATTACCATTTTGATGATAGCTCTTTGTTTATGTAGAAAAGCCTGGTGCAGTGAAATTTTGGACATAATATTTTAGGTTTAATTTGTAAAATAAAGTACAGTAAAAAATTTCAAGTTTATATTGCTTAAGATTTTTTAGTTAAGGTTGGTTATGAGTTCCTCTGAGGCATGTATTTGAGCCCAAAAAAGTTATTGGATATGATGGATACAGTATGACCACAATCTATAAAATATAGTGGATATTTTTACAAAGGTACTTGAGAAATAAAGGAGCACTCTTAGAACTCACGGTTCTCTCAGTGGGTGGTTTTTGTTTCTTGAAACTCATTGTTTTGTGCTGTGATGTGACACCATTCAGTACATAATTTCAGGTTTAACCTAGCTTTGCAAAGGATACAGAAACTCTTATCTCCAAAGTGGATGCCAATACAAAGAATTCTTCCTCTTTTTGCACCTGTCAGACTCATTCTTCAGCTTTGCACTTCTTTAACTCCTGCAGAAATGCAGAAGTGAAGCTTTCTAAAACGGGTAGTTGGCCAGCAGTAATCAGCCGTGTTCACAAAAGGTGCCTGCTTCTCTGCTTCTGCCTCATGATTTTACAGATTGATAATCCACAGGATTCTTCTTAATCCATCCCTGCTGGCTTTCATTTTTAAGGTTTTATTATAAGGTTATATCTCATGGAAAGACCTTGAACTAATTATAACATTTGTAAGGAACATTTTTATACATTCATCATTCTGACATATAACATTTGTACTCTTCAAAATTATTACATCTCTTTTTATCTGCAGGACTGTTATATGCTGCATGTAGTGTATGAACTCTTCAATACTGGTGATAATACTTAAAAATGTCTTGTTAGGAATGAGGTCCCATTGTTACAAGCAGGGCATAAATGTAGTCCTGGCAGCACAGAGCACACAGTGTAATAATTTGACACACCAATTTAATGGGTGACTGGAACAAATGTGTAAAAGCAGAAGACGATGCATTACAGCATAGGACATAAAAATGCTTATTGTATTTGCAAGTAGTGTTTGCAGACTTCCAGGTTTTTAAGGCATTTTATGTGTTTCACAGTTGGGTTTTATCAGCAGTGAATGTCTTTTTCTGGAACTATAACTTGTACTCTAAAAACATCACTCAATTTTCACTTTTGGAGTTCCATGAGTTTGTACCTCTCACTGCAGTCCCCAGGGTGCTAATGTCTCAGCAAAGCATGGCAAGTGGCATCTCTGCTTTGTATCTAAAAGCAGGGTGTTGTTGTTGTTTCTTGTTTACTGATTGCATCCTCTTAACAGGCATTGTGCCGCACTGGTATGACCACTCTGCTTCCCATTCTGGAGTTTGGTCTTTCAGGAAAAATTCGGGGGTCTCCTATTGCACAGCAATCAGTCCCACAGTCTTGTAGATTTGATAATGTAGATTTGATAATGGTACAGTCAGGGCTAAAATTCCTTTTGATTCTTACTATTTGCCCATGCTTACAAGGAATATGGCATAAAATGTGTTCTATGTGCAACTTGCACATACAGTCAGAGAGCAGGGGGCTCCAAAAGAGGACACCAAAGAAACGCAGTTGGTCTGAGGAGCTGAGCAGCACCTGAAGCTTTAGGGCTGCTGACACTGGCTGCAGGTACAAGGCTTTACTTGTACATAAAATTGCCAGGCTACTTAGTGAAAGAAGCAGATCAAAACTTAGCAGTTTCCTCTCCAAAGCCAGCTGATGATTACTGTTATATGTGAGTAGGGTATTCTTGTTTTTCTGCTGTGAGAGTTAACAAAATTTCAGCAATGTGTAAACGCTGTGAAGGAAAATTTAGCTATCCCATCTGCTTTCTTCTGACTAACATTTCTTCTGTCACTAAGCCTTCCTGATAGAATTAAAAATAGATAGCTACAAAGGAGCTCACGTCTATTCATTGAACCTTAGTCTTTGAAACTTACAACTATAAAAATCAGTGGACCAAAGCAACCATATATATAAATCGAGATTTTCATTAAGTGCTCCAGTTTCTGTATCTTATCCTCTTGAGAAAATTTTCTCTGGAAGTTCACTAAATTGATGAGGCCTGCACAAACTTGAAAAGGAAAAAGGATTAATTAATTTTAATTCCTCAGTATGGTGAAAGGCAGAAGGTGTCATTTATTCTGGCTCTCATACCAGCCCATGACTGCAGTATCCAATCATCTCAGAATCACTGCTACAGTAACAGTGCATAATTTATCTATTTTTATTTTTGGCAGAACTGTATAAAAATGAAAGAGGGTAACTGTTCCACTTGAAGCTTGTCATAGCAGAAAGGCTTACCTGGCCTGTGGGTGTGTAGAGGTCACAACTGTGGGTTCTTATGGCACATAGCAGTGTATGGCACATAGCAGTGTATGACACATAGCAGCGATCAGTAGTAGCATCAATCAATAATAGCAGCACCTAATAATAGCAGCAATCAAGTATATATATATATAATATTATAAATTACTACAAGCTTAGAACTGGTGAAGCAAACTTATCAATATGGAACAGCAACTATGTCAGAATACTTACATGTAACTATATGATACCAAGCACATTAGAAAGATTCCAGAGGGGGCAAACTCACCCCAGAAGGGGACCTAATCATCCCAGAAATGGCAGGACAAAATTAATCCACATCTTTTTTTTTCCTGTCAGTTTTCCTGCTCTTGCAGTTAGAGCAGCTAATGACAATTACTGATCCTTACTTTCTAGGGATCTTTTCCCAGACTATTTTTCTGATTTGATATGATAAATTGCCATTACAACATTCATAGATTTTGCACTTTTCAATGGTATCTCAGGATGTCTCTGGTTTCTGTGTACCCAGCTGCACTTCAAAGATGCCAGCTGCACTCCTGAGGAATGCTTCTGGTTCCCAGGCCTATTTCCCAGGCTGACAGCTCCCAGTCTGGCAGGCATGTTTTCTGACAGTATTTTAGTCGACATTTTCTTCTTTTCCCTCTAATCAGGTTGCTTTTATCGCTTCTCACATCAGTTGCAAGTTTTACTTTTTCTATTAATAACTTTTTTGGAAAAAAGTGAGATACATGTTTACAAAGCTGATAGGTTACCTAAGCAATTTAAATAAATTAAGAATGTGTGATAAGGTCCTCTTTTTTAATCTGTTCTCTAGTAGCTATGACATTGATCTACGATCAGACATTAAATCCAAGCATCTTTTAGATTCCTTCTGTGCTTGGGAAGATTTTGCCTCCATTTGCCTTCCATATGGAAGATTTGCTTCCATATTCTGGAAGAGGCTGCAGCAGTCAGACTATCCCTGGACCTTTGCTGATCTGCTTAGCACCAAGATATCACATGTAAAGCATTAGCAACTGAGTAGAGCAGGGATGAAAACCCGACGGCACCAGTACTGCAAGAAGTGACCCAACTACTCTGAAAGTAATTTTCTCTTCTGGAGAATGGGTCTGTATGTGAAAGGGAATAACTCAAATAGGAGCTGCTAAAGTCCACAAATATTTTGTGAACTTAATCATGTGGATTTTCACCTGAGAGGTAGCAGAATTTTGATCCTATCCACGTTCTGAAAATGCTCTCAAAGCATTGTGCATCGGCTCGAGGGTCTCTGTCTTGTATTGGAAATACTCTTAGTAACCAAGACAGAAGGTAAAAAGAGATACCCTTGCGGGGTGGTAGTAGAGGAAAGGAGTATATATATATATAGCAATTCCTAGCATTTCAATTTTATTGAAGCTATGGGCATAGATACAGATACATGGATACATGGAACTGAAGGCGATGCCTGACCACATAAACTCTCTTAAATGAATATGCATGTAAAATGTTTTCCTCTCGGTTTCACTGAGATGACAGTAGAAACAGAGTATGTTTTCAAAGCAGATTTACCTGAAATCATAACTATGATCTCCTTAAAATTCCTGTCTTATTGTAGGAACACTGGGGTATTTCTCTTGCTACACACTATTTAATTATTCAATGTCACATAAGGTTGTAAAGTGTCTTGATTTTTTTTTCCTTATAGATGCTTATCATTAACCCCATCAGTGTATTTGAGACAGCTGGATGAGTAAAACCATAAAGCTTTAAAATTACATTGGAAGAGGCAGAGCTGTTGATAAAAAGAGTGTGATTCTGAACTAGAAAAGACGACTTCCATTAAGCAAGGTTACATGGTAGCTAAAACTATCAAATGAATGCACTCATTTATATAATGTACATATCTTTGTTCCACAACAAATGTTGTGTTAATGATTAAAACTGCCACACTTCTGACTCATATATTATTAACAATGTCTTTTGCCTGTGCTAATCATGTATTCCTGTGATGCACACAAATACATATGCCAAGCTATTGTCTGGAGAGAGTGCTAGTTGTTATAAATATGGTGAAATTGTTCATAGGTTTGTTTTATTATTTCATTGAAAGATAATCTACTGTATTTAGTTCATTATTTGGTCAATTGCAATACTAAATTGCAATATGAATTACTGACTAAATGTCATCTTTTTGGTAATATTTTTTTCCTGAGGTTATTTTCTATAACATGCTATAATTTTAAGTAATGTTTCCAATTGTAGCATCCCATCCCCCTACCTATGATATGCTGTCACTGCTTTAAGTCCTTTTAAGATATTCTTGTGAGTTACTCAAGCCAGGAAAACTATTTATGCACACTGTTAACAGGTGGTACGTGCAAGCTAATGCAATTTAGTTTAGACCACAAAATATTAGTAGTGTTGTCAGATTCTCATGATTTACATTTTGGATTTTTACAATAATTACCAAAATACCTCTATTTTGCAGACTAGATTCTGTATATTTTATATATGGATTTGTCCATATCTTCAGTTATGATATTCTTAAAATCATTGGTTTTATCTGGATCTGCAGTCTTTCATGTTGCTGTGTGGGTGACTCTGAGAAAAAATATGGCTAATATTTATCCAGTGATGCTTTGATGCTAAGTCTTTGGTTGCTTGAATAAGTGTTGCCAGGGCACTATTTTACTCTTTTTTAGTTTTAATTTCATTGTAATCAGTAAAGAGTGTGTTCCTAAGTTTAGTGCTTTAAGTTGTGCTATAGTCTCAGTTTTATACAAGCATGACATTGGAATGGGCTGCCCAGGGAAGTAGTGGATTCTCCGTCCCTGGAGATATTTAAAAAGAGACTGGATGTGGCACTCAGTGCCATGGTCTGGTAACTGCAGTGGGTGGTAGTGGATCAAGGGTTGGACTTGATGATCTCTGAGGTCCCTTCCAAACCAGCCAATTCTATGATTCTATGATTCTATGATTCTATGATAATTATTATTATACTTCATAATCCTGGCACTTAGCTGGGTAGAATGGCTGAATGCAGAGAAGCAAGACTGCAGGTATCAGGAAACCTTTTATTCTCAGGACTCTTTGATCACTACTGCATCATCTGGGACCAGTAGCAGCACAGCAAAGGAAACTGGGCTTGTGTACATGCCCAGTTGTGTTGCTCACTTTCCTCAAGTCTCCTGACATACACACACTTTTAACACCTTTCTCATTATTTTCAATGTATTTTCAACATCCATTTCTGTTCATTTTCATAAAAAAGACATAGGTCTTCCAACACATTCTGTTAGAAAATATGGTCTGATTTATGCTTCAAGCATCTGGAAAGAATACTACACATAGAGAAAATTAAATACTTAAAGAAAAGTTCCTAAAACTTATTTCTTACTTGGAGCACTTCAGATCTGTGCTTTCAATCAGTGCAGAGTTTAGTTATGAGCCAATGACAAAGATGAGTGTTGAAAAAGAGTTTTTAAAAGTTTTTTTTCAATAAACACAGTGTTTTAATAAATAAAGGCACACAATCTGCTGGTCTTCATCTGCAAAGTTTCATAGTTAATTTAAGTCAAAATTATGTCCGTTCTTTTCTTTACAGTAGGAATTTCATTTCAATTTTGAATGTGCTCATCTTAATAATGCTTTTCATGAAAGCTTTTGGAGAAAGACTGGCTAATCTCCCTCTCCTACATAGCCAAGCTATCAAATGTAGAAATTTACATTTGGAGAAGAATAACCAGTTTTACATACATTTCATCCCAAAATAGATCCTGACATAGATCAGATTAATTTTGTTTTCTTCTTGGTTGCACAGATTTTTTTATTTTTTTTTTTGAGACAGGGATTTTTAAACTCCTTGGACTCTTTGGGTGAACAAACACATCAATACAAGAGGTTAAACTATATCTGAGTGCTAATGCAAATTTCCTTTTATTTTCAATCACATAGTTATAATACACTACTTTTAAGATTCTTTCAGGAGAGAGAAAATAAAGAAACTTCTTTTTTACCTCTTCCACACTCACAGCTGCTTTGTGTTCTCAGTGGAAGAACCTCCACCTCCTCTCCACTGATATCCTCCCCTTTTGGGCTGTTTTTCCAAGGTGTAGTTTCACTGCCTGCATCTGCCATTGCTTGTGGCTTTTTCAAATTACATTAATGTGAAGCTGAACTGATTTCTGACATCTGGCTGTTGCCCAAATTGTTATGAACAGCTGAGAAAAAGACCAAAGTCTTGGTAATTTGTCTTTGCTGCTGCTCAACAGCATCATAAGGAGCTCCAGTTCCTGAAACTGTGTGTAAATCATGAATGTCTCAGTGCAATGCTGTATATTTGTTTGGTATTTGGGTGTGGGTATCAAAAAGGATTTGGGGTGTGGAGTTATTCATGGCTTGGGTTTGTGAAAAAAGATTTAAGATGGGCCCAACCCACGTTTGCATACTGTTTTGACCCTCACCTGTCACCCCAGGGCTTTACAAGTGTGGGTACCCCCTTCAAGCCCCCACAGTGGCTTTTGTAGGTGAGGCACAGCATGCACAGAACTGTCCCCACCCTTTACTCTTAAGGTTCATCTTCCATGGCCTAGCAAGCTTGGATGGTGACAGGGAAGTCTTCAGGATGTAGGTTTAGTTAGTGTCCTTCTCTTAGCTGGATGGCCTTACAGGGCTAAACGAGCTCCATCTGCCCGGCTTTGGAGTTAGAGTTGTCCTTCTCCTAGGATAGTTGCCTGAAGGCTGCTGAGTCCATCCTGCCCATGGACACACTTTGTCTGACCCTTCAGTTGTGACCTGGCTGCCATGGGAGACCCTGCTGGAGGCACCTGCCTCTGCCAGCAGAGCGACCAACCTCACAAGGGCACGCAAGCTCTTACCCCATAACAAGAGGATGCCCGTGGAGGGATGCAGTTATAAATGCAACTTAAAATACTACTACTGAACTCTGTGACTTAGGCTTCTATACCCACCAGGTAAAGCAAATAAAGCAAAAAAAAAAAAAAGTGAGTCACATCCAACAAATGTCTGTGTATACCATGCATACACTGTTCATATATACATTAATATAATAACATTAATATAATAATATTAAATTTTCCCTTCTGCCTCTTTTCAGAGAAGAAAAATTCTCAGAGCTGTACTTGTACAATGCCTAGTAAATGTGATGGCAAGTTATGGTATAAATTACTTAAAATAATTTAAGACAGTAGGAGTGCTTGTGATTGTCCTGACCTGTTCAGGACCTGTAGAATATTGTACAGTCATCAGTGAGATGAAGGAGACAGATTGCTTGGAAGCTGGCCCAACAACGTAGCATTAGGTCTCTCAGGAATTAGCACTATCTTTTCATGTTCCACTGGTATTTTCAATAGTAAGCCTTATTTTTTCAGCAATTGTTTCTAGAAAGACAAACATTTTTAAAGCAAACCACCAAGCTAAAATAGTTCTGACAAAACTCTTTGCGGGCTACAGACATCTACATATCTGTATATTTTTTTTCTGAGGAGACAAACTGTGAGAAATATTCACGTACAATAGTGTTGGCCAAGTGTTAACTTGGCTTGTAGAATCATAGAATGCCAGGTTGGAAGGAACCTCAAAGATCATCTGGTCCAACCTTTCTAGGTAGAAACATGGTTTAGATGAGATGGCCCAGCACCCTGCCAAAGCTGAGTCTTTGAAGTGCCAGTGTTGGGGAATCCACCACTTCCTTAGGGAGATTATTCCAATGTCCAGCTTCTCTCTTGATGAAAAGTTTTCTTCTGATGTCCAGTCAGGATCTCCCCAGGAGCAACTTTTACCCAGTACCCCTTAGCTTTTCCACGTGAATGAGGTTATAGTTTTGAAAGTGGTACTTAGCATGTTTAAAAATAAAAAACAGAACTACATTCTTCTCATGTGGTCTAGGATTTACACTGATAAGCTCAGGAGACATATTGTTGCTATCCTTAAAATTGGTAGATCTTTAATAAAAAAAATGTCCTTCCTCTTGTATAATTAGGAGAGAGTGGTTTTTTTATACTTTTTATTTTCCTCTTTAATTTTCTCCAACTCTGTAGTTTTAAAAACATAGCTTTTTCTATTTATGAAGAAATATAGAGCAGAAATAAATTCTCTTAATAACTACTCAGTCAAACGCCAAAGGGGAAATAAACATAAATGGAAAGCAGCACTTTCTTTGCTGTAGATAACTTTACAAAATGTATTTAAATAAAAAATGGGCAGAGGGTAAAATAGACTACATTCTTTAAAATCCTTTTCATAAAGGATGAATCTTCTCAGAATTTTAAAACATGTATGTCTTAGTAGAATTTACAAATTATGTGAATCTAAGATTGAAGTTTGTGTCTTGAGTGGCTAGTAACTATACATTTCAAAGCTATACCAAGGCAAATTTCAGTTATGCACTCAATTTGTGCAAGTTGATTTTATTTTACTGTGCATTGACATCCTTCATATTTAAAATTTAATAAACCATCCAAGAAGTGCTAGATGTGACGTTTCCTACATTCCCCATACCTGAGCTTTACTGCAGTCTGTGATAGACATGCAGACCCAAAGTCAATGCTGCTTTTGTTTTGTGCCTGTAGTGAGAGTACAGGGAGAAATTATGAGACTGAGTTTAGGGAAGAAATTACGTCCCTTTTCCTTTGTAAGAGGAGTTAAAGGAGTAGTTTTCCATTTCATTGTCTGAAGAGGGGAATTCTTATCATCTGATATAACTTCCCTTATTTTTCCTAGGGGTTTTCATTGATCTACATTTAAAGTCTGGTATATTGAAGATTAATAAACCAACACAGTATAGAGAGTACATGCTCACACGTGGCAAAACAAGCAATTATTTGCAGAGGGGCTGGAGTAGAACATTTCCAGAAGTTTTAAAGAAATTTTTAATTAATACAAGTTGTGTTGTTGTGGTTCTTTTTTGAAGGTAAAGGATATGTAGGATAAATTATTACCGACGCTTAGCTGTCTATGATTGCAATTTCAAGAAGACTGTTAAGGATCAGTTTGCACTTGGTCAAAAAGAATTCAGTTTATATTCTGATAATTTGGCTTGGTGAGG
Source organism: Calypte anna (assembly GCF_003957555.1). Classification (NCBI taxonomy): domain Eukaryota; kingdom Metazoa; phylum Chordata; class Aves; order Apodiformes; family Trochilidae; genus Calypte; species Calypte anna. The sequence continues at coordinate 68,889,440 of NC_044244.1, read as the reverse complement.
ATGTATCAAATAATTAGACACAGAAAAAATTCTTTTAGTTATATGTATGTACAGCTAAATGATAAATGTGTGTTAAGTGCCTTTGAAGAGTACCCTTACTCATACTTTCCTAAGTAAATATACAGCCAGGAATAGCAAAGCATGAATCTCTAAGATTCAATTAGCTTGCTCTCACTGTTGATGTTTGAGAATTTATAGTAGTGTGATTTTTTTTATGGTTTTCTCATCATAAGAACACTTGCTCAGTCATGAAGACAGATCACATACTGTTTAAAACCAAAAGTACAAACATTGATTGGCTTCTTTAGGGGAGAAAACCTCAAGCGTTTCCTTCTGACATGGTGGGAATGCTTAGTTGCAAAATTCCTCAAGACTGTCTTTCAAGCTTTTCATCATTCTTACAATCATGGTGTGAGATTTATTTTTAGCTGTAATTCTGGGAAATTACAAAAAAAACCAAAACAAACCAAGAAACCAAACCAAAACAAAAACCCAAAGAATAATTAAGCAGCTCAATCACTGTGATGCAGGTAGCCACATAAATATGAATTTTATTATCTCTTGAAAACACTCACTTGATGATGTAGTACATTACATTGTATCATCATGGAGCAGTGCTATGAGAAGATTACTGTACAGATTGCAAAATAATCCAGGTCTGTCTTTTTTACTTATTATTTACTTATTTACTTATTATTTACTGCTACAGGCAATAGGACAAGTAAAAACTACTAAAAACTCTGTCCCTGTCTTTCTTACAAGCCTCCTTTGAGTACTGAAAGACCACAAGAAGGTCTTCCTTGACTCTTCTCCAGGTTAAATGTCCTTAGATATTTCTGTTTATGGCATCTTATATATGAAAAAATACTATATACTCATGTAAACACAATGCCCTGGCACACCAATTCTGGTCATGCAAATGAGACTCCTTTTGATTTGCGTAACTTCAGAATATGGACACTTTCAACTCATTTGAGTTAAAAGTGCTAGGTTGATAATTTTGGACTATTATTTACTTCCCATAATTACAATGTCACTACATGTGATTGAATTGTTAACTCGATAAGGAGGTTTAATCAAAGAACAAGGTTTATATTAAATATTTTAGGTTTCACCTCACTTATGTGGGGCAATCAAAGTATGCCATTGTTGAAAATAATATTTATATATATATATTTAATATATATTAAATTTTTTTAGATGGAAAAAGTATATATGATTTGGTTCAACAACGAAAGATGACTTTTTGCACAGAAGTAGCTGACAGCTTCAGTTATCATAAAGATAACTTTGGTATATGAGAGCAGATGATAGCAAGGTAGGGCAATAGAAAGCATTGATTCAGTGAAGAGGTTATTTTTTATGTCTTTGATGGATTATTTTGAAGAAAATATGGTTTCCTAGCCCAAATGTTAAAATAGATTACAGTGACCTTTTTAGTTTTTGTTGTTTAATTTAGATGACATATATTTTTCAGGGATAACTGTGCATCTCCATTGAAGACACAGTGGTGGGATGTCACATTTTTTACTGAGATTTGCATGCTATGTAGGTCTCACACAGGCTGAGTTCCACTGTTAGCACAAACTCTGGTTTTGCTGGATGCCCCAAAGTGTGCTTAAGGAGATTTAAGGAGATTTAGCGTAACATTGTAGTTATGTTACATTTTAAAAGTGGAGATACAAATGCTGATTTAGAAACCCCAGAAGAGTGGAGTTTAATGCATCAAACCTGAAGAGCTCATTTTCCAAAATAAATACTAACTTCTTCAATTAGTGAAGTCATCCACTTGAGCATCCACATGTGAGATTCCTTCACATTTTTTTGTCCTCCCTGGTTATGTGTCTTTTACAGCAAAGGAGCATCCTCCTCAGAATATCTAAGTGTGCTATGATCTGCCTTCCAACTTCTTTTCCACCCAGAAGTGCACCTTGTAAGTGGGCTGTGAGTCTGAGCCACCAGGTGGCATTCAGTGTCCTGGTGAATCTCAAACTATTTGGTCCTAACATATCCCAGAAGCTGCAGTCAATCCATACCCAAATACCATACTGCATATAACAGCAAGTTTGGTCTTCACTGGGCCTGCAAGACTTGTTTTCATTGCTGCATTTCTTTCTAAGACAGCAATTTTTATATATCTGTTGGTATGTGAAGTGGCTGCAGAAGAGGAATGTCATTTGTTTCTAATGATGTTGGCAATGAGGTGAGACCTGAAATCACTTGGTTTTTGTCACAGACTTAATTTATCCAGAGCAAGCCCTGAGAACTTCAAACTTTTACACCACTTGAAACTTCTGGCAAGTGCTGAGCTATCACTAGAAGTATTGTCAGGATTAAAATTTTGTTGAGATTGTCTAGGGATAGACTGGGTAAAGTGGTAAATCTTCACATCCTTCATCCTTTGCTCTCTTTTATTGTAGGGATTCTCTGTGTTTCTCAACTGATAGGTATCAAATCTTGCATAATGAAATCCTATGTGCTGTAACACCGAATCACATTTAGGATTGAAAAAAAATTGATGCTTAGTACAGATAGATTCTCAGTATGCAGTTTGTGAGTTTTAAATATTCCTTTTTGATTATTAAAGTACCCTTTGTGAACATCTGGGTATCTCACTTATCATTCTCTTCAGTAGAGACAGTATGGGTGGCATCTGATATAATGTTTTTACTCTGAATTCATTTGACAGCTTCTCAAAGTTGGTGTAATAAAGTCTTAATAACTAAGATATCACATATATTTTCTGTATCTAAGGTGTAAGGTACCACGGTATGCTAAGACAGCCTTATGGTCTTTGATTTTAACAGCAGATATTTGTTTTGTATCATTACTTCTAGTCCAGCCTACACTTAAAAAACACTTAACAAAAAACCAAACCAATTGATTCTGAATTAGTGTAAAGCTTTTTACATGTCTGAATCAGTACAATCTAGATTGTAATGATTGTAGTGATTGTTGAAATCATGTGAGATGCATGGGACATTACATGAAACAGGGTTAACTTCAGAATCAGCTTAGCTACAGCCACTTCTCTAGTCGGAGGTCAGAGAAGAGGCAGTGAATTTCACTATGAAATATAAATGTCATGAAATATTGAATCTATATATTATGGAAGTTTTCTTTTTGGTTACATCTTGGATATTTTTCTCCACCTACTAAAGTAATACAGAATAGTTTCTATGGGAATGGCTTTAGAAAGGAGGCAACAGATATGTTCCTGTGGGGCTTTTTACCTTGATGACTGTTCATACTTGCTAAGCATGACCTTGCTTCGCTCCCCCATAAAGAGGTGACAAATAATGGAAAGTCCTTTTTGTGACATTGTTATGACATTAGTTTTACTAATTAATGTTAGTAAATAAAGTTTTCAGTACACTGAAACACCTAAATAGCATTTTGATCTGTGGTGAATGATATAAGACATTTCACCACAAAATTCTTGTCAAGAAATACCTAATATTTCTTTGAGGGACTATTTTTTGTTTCTGAGGGCAAGATCATCACTATTTTTCTAGTAATTAAATTCTACTTGTCACATTCCTACATTGTACAAGTCAAAGAACTGGGAAAGATTCTGCACTGGTTTCTTCAATACATCAACAAATCGGATATATTCAGTGATAATAAAAGCTTTGAATACCACTGATTATTATATACACTGGCCTTGAAATTAGTGCTGTACTGCTCACATCATAACTGAAAGCAGAGATTCCTGCTTTACCAGAGCTTTAACTTGGAACTTGCTGAGACGGTCTGGATTATAACAGTGTTGGTATTTAGGAAAATGTGTCTTGTTTCATGTGACCTGAACAGCAAGATCGTTTGAAAGCCTGGTGTACCAACCTGTAAAAAAAAATGTAGTTGATAGATGTTGTAAGCTCAGGAATATTGATTGAATACTTCATGAATTTTCACCTCTTTCTCACAGGTTAATGTACAGAATTAGCTAAAACTTTGTTCAGTTTTAGTGCTACCACAGAAGATTGAACCGGTGCTCTTATTCGTCACTTGTTCCATCTAGTTGTAAAATGCAGGCCGCTTTGGCCCATATGTGGACCATTATGCATGATTTTAGTCTGATATGGTCTAGAAACTCCAGGAGCTGTTAATTGGATTATGTACCTAGAGGGCTTTTTGTAGGTGATGCATTTTCTGAAAATGTTTTCAGGTGGGCTACAGCCTCACACAAGGCCCCTTCTTGAGAGAGAATGAGCCTGGAAACAGAGTCCATTATTAGGATACAGCTTGAGAATGTCCCCCTCTACTCAGCTCTCATGAGGCCCCACCTGGACTACTGTGTCCAGTTCTGGAGCCCCTAACACAGGAAGGATGTGGGCTGAGAGAATTTGTGGATGCCTCATCCCTGGAAGTGTTCAAGGCTAGATTGGATGGGGCTTGAGCAACTTGGTCTAGTAGGAGGGCTCTCTGCCTATGTGGGGGGTTGAAAGCAGATGATCTTTCATAGAATCATAGAATTGACTGGGTTGGAAGGGACCTCAGAGATCATCGACGCCAACCCTTGAACCACCGTTGCGGTTGCTAGACCATGGCACTGAGTGCCACATCCAGTCTCTTTTTAAATATCAGTATCACTTAAATATTCATGTTCCTTCCAAACAAAACCATGCTATGATACTATGATTCTATGAATCTGTCCTCATGGGATGGTTAACCATGTATGGTTAACAGCAAACAGCAGCTGAAGTGCTTATCCTGAGTAAGAAGATACTCATGTTCTAGACGTTCATTTTCAGAATTTTCTCTCCCTGTTGACCCTATTTTGTCATCTGATAAATTTTAATGCCGACACATTTTCTTAAGGAGGATGGCCAAACTGTTTCGTGAATCTTAATTCTAATAGGCTGTATTTAGTAGGGTACAAAGTACTGAGTAGATGCTATAATATTAGCTGCATTCCTCATTGGAGTGGATATTTTATCAACATGCATGAAATGGGAGTTTCTGCATTACATACACTGCATAACTCATTAATGGATTCTTTTTCTCAAAAGATTGCCAGTAAAATCTTCCTGATGTTAGAAAAATTATTTTCCTTAATATGCATAGTTTTAATACAATTTTAGAACGAATGCACAGATTTCATATGTTTTATTGAATATTTTTCTTTTGTTTCTCTTCTCTTACACTTGACACTTTTGGTGCTATGCATCCAGTTGGACACGAAATTACCGCAGCTATAAGAAAAAGGCCTAATGGCATTGAAATACCAGGGATCACTAATTTCCAGATATGTGAATTTTCCCATAGTGGGGTGAGGTCAAAATACTGGACCTTAGGAATATCAGCTTCAACAGTTGACCACTGTTCATTTTATACCTTTCTTCAATAAAACTTTGATCACTGTTTCACAAGAGTAAAAGGGGTTAAAAATGGTTGCAAGAGAATTTGAAAAATTAGGCTAAAGTTACTCAGAGAGCATTGCTGTTAACAGGGAGGTACAGCAAAGATTAATCAGTTAACAGAGCTCAGATGCAGCAGTCAAAAGTGTACAGTAGATCTACCTTTTCACACAAAAATGCAAAATCATCAGAAAACATAATATGTGAGATGCATAAATTTAAAATGTGCAAAAATATGCAAAATATTAATATATCAATCCAGGTGCATTTTCTTTCAACCCTTTTTTATTAATTGCATATGTATAAATACTGACATTAGATTGAATAACTGTTAAACTATATTCAAAGAAAGATGTGTGAAAAGTAAATGGAAAAAGTTTATAATGTGTATGTTTTCTTGTGCTGTGATATTGTTTATTTGAAACAGTGTCATCCTGACATAATGTGGATTGTGTTTTCCTTACAAAATTGTGGAGCAACAGTGGTGTTTAAAAATCCATCCTAAGCATTATAGATGAATTTACCATGAAGCTGCCTTGCATGGAAATGTTTCATTCAAAAGTAGATGCTTTGTATGAAGTGAAATCTCCTTTTAAAACCAGGAAAAATAGTTTTCAAATATTTAAGGATGTAAATCTAAAGAAGGGAAATCTGACACAAGCAAGTTAAGAACTTTCCAGTGTACATGGAGACTTTTGCTTAAAAGTCAAGATTTAATCTTTTTTTACCACTAAAAGCATAATTCTCCTTTAAAACATTTAAAGCTTAAAAATCTTTCAAATATTTAAAAACTGTTACAAAATCACAGTGTGAAATTTATTGGTAAAATGTAGTTTGTAGATAGATGAACATGGATACATGCCTGTAGCTGTTCTTAAATATAATGATAATGGGCACATTTTTGTATACTGCAAAGGTCAGTAATAATATAGAGTCAGGCTTTACTTCCTCATAAATTATAACAGTAAAGTCATTGTAAAATACATCTTGCAATTATATATATTTTCCAAATGTTATATTGTGCTATTGAAAGCATTTGAATAAAAAAACACTGTTGTTTTGTCACTTCTGAATACCAGGTTTACTGTATTGAGTTGGCAAATAGTCACAGAAATAAATCTTAGGTCAATATGGGCCTAAGTCAGTATTGACTTTGAGAGATAATGAAGCTCAACTATAATTACCATGAACATTGTATGTATTGTTACATATTCTCTCAACTATGAAAAAAAAAATTGCTTTGAGGTTTAGTCTAGAAATGGGGTTTTTTGAAATGGCAGACAGGGTAGACTGAACAAGAGGTTCAGTTTGAAAATTTCTCCTGTTAATTTCCTCTGAAGTATTGAGAGCTGAAGAAATGTCATCTGGTCAGATTGCCTACTAGTTGTGGTCTTTCTAAAAAAGAAAGTTATATGCAGGACTGCAAAAATAAATGGAAAAGTCATGAAAAAGAAGGAAAAATAGCATTCAATTCTAAAATATATACTTCTGATAGCTGAAAGGACTTCCAGATTTTTAAGTGCATGAAGCCCTTTTTCCTACTATTTTTCCACTCTTCTGACTGTTCGGTGCAACAGGGAAGTCTGAGATGAGAAGTTTATCAGTTTAACTGGTAACTTCTGTTTACTTCTTCTGATGCTTTTCTGTTTTAATTTGGGGGAGAAGATCCTGCTTTCTTCAAACCTCACAAACAGGGAAACCTTTTGCTTTAAGTAGAGACCTCAGATTAAAGTTAGCCATGGAGCTTCTCCATAGTCTCCTGGCTGAGTTTACTTCTGTGGACGCAGCACAGAACACCGAAGAGATTTACTCCTGGCTTGTTCTTAGTGCCTCGTGAGCCAGGAGGTGTAACAATACTTTCAATCTTTTTTGTGTGATTTTCAGTTGAGCCACATTTTTCTTCTCTGAGATCATCTTGCTTGAACTGGTAATAGCATCCAGCTTGTTAGCATGGTGTAATTTTAACTGTACTGAAGTGCTGTACAAAATTCTGTTCCATTCAGCGGAATCTCTGTTGCCCCCTTTTTCAGATGACGGTTGCTGCTGGTACGAGCATTGAGAATAACATTCAAAGGACCATATCCTGCCCTAATGTATGTTCAAAATATTTTGGATTTTTGAGTAATTGAAATGCAAAGTCTCCTTATTTGAATTTGGTATTTTGTTGCCCACAGAAGCTTCTGCGTCTCGAGGTTACTTCACATTATATATTTCAGAGCCAGTGAATATTGTACTACAAGTGAGGTCACAGACTACCAAAATGGCTGAATTATTGCAATGTTTTTTAATATGGTTTGTTAATGCAGCTAAATAAAGACAATAATAATATATCCACAGTTCCTTCCATGTTTACCATGCTTCCCACCCAGCTCAAGGCACCTTTTGAAATCAGTAAAACCTCAATAGGTAAATTGGGAAGCACAAGGAGAGGCTACATTTATTCAGCTTAAGCTTGCTCTAAATTGGATTTTGATATAAAGATGTGGAATACTAAATTTAGAAGGGTGGTAATTTCATTTTACTTGCTTAAACGGATATATCCTACATAAATAGAAAAAGGGAGGAGCTACCATAGCTCATGAATGGTAGAATAAAAAATTTGTTGTCAAAGAAAAAAGCAAGTTATTCACTTGTAGTATAACAAATTTTTTTTTTTTCTAAAAATATTCAGATAATGGAGCGTTATTGGGAGAAAATTGAACTCTTGTACATTAATGGAGAAACATTGATGAGAATGTGGGATGTACCACTGAGAAAAGACTGTGGCTCTGCATTACATAGAAGCTATTTTTTATGTTGTAATATGTTTAATAATTTATTTTACAGCTGAAGATTCTCATGTCTAAAGGAGAACTGGCAGAAGGAATTTCTGGATAGTATTTCCATATTTTTAAGTTCTTTTAAGATAGAACAAGTAATCAAAGTATAAAAGGAACATAGTTAAAATAACAACATAGTTAATATCTTCTGAATTTTTAGCACAGCTTTAACTTCTTCAAGGCAATTCTAGTATTTTGGTCTGCAAATAGTACAATTTTTAATGGAAGATAGTAATATGAAAGATAGCAATATGACAAAATTAACAAGCATGGAAAAATTCAGGATTTCAGATTTAGTTATAGAAGTCTATACCATTACTTTAAAAGTGTTTGGGGTCTTCTAGTTTTTTTTTCTTTTTTCTGTAAAATGCATTAAGTCATGCTTTAAATAGATACTTTCTTAAAGGAATTAAGTAAACCAACAACTCAGAGGTTACTTTTTATTCTTTGAATTACATCTGTTACCACTAAAATCAGGAAGCAATTCATTAACAACAATATCAAGAAATCAGATCTCTCATTGTAAAATACAGTTCTTAATTATCCCCCATTTTTAGTTTTGTTCCTTTCCTTTGGACTTAGGTCCAAAAAGAAATATATCGACCTCCACAAGAAAGGAAATAAAATTTAGGAGTCTTTAATGCTCTTCTAACTCTATCCCCTAACTTTCCTGTCTGTTGTTGAATTTGATGTCTGTGTTCTAATGACAGTAGAGGCCAGGTCAGTCTCACCTGTTGATTCTCTGAAGGTATGAGTCTTTCTCTGTTGATTAAAAGAGGACCTAAAAGGCCATCTTAGTGACCTTATTTGTAGGTGATGAAAATTAAGTAATGCAGACTCTGTTTTCCCAATTTAAGATGAGGCTTAGAACGTGAATTACCTCACCAAACTGCAGCATCCTAAATGCTTGTAGTTCAGTAAAGCTATTGAGCAACCTAATTTATTGCTGAGTGTCCCTGCCCATGGCAGTGGGAGTGGAACTAGATGATCCCAAAGGTCCCTTCCAATCCCAACCACCCTGTGATTCTATGATGCAGCCACTTCCTGTGAAGAAAACAAGGTATCCCATTAGAAGAACCATCCCTTCTTAAGAAAGCTTGGATGGATTGTCACTGGGGTTATTTTTCTTTTAGGTTAAGCAATATTTTATGTGAGTAGCTTAACCCAAACATCAAAGAGTGTAGTGAGACAGGACCAGGTGCCCTGAGTTATTGATGAGTGGGTGTGGGTTCACCTGTGTCTGGCCTCCCTCCTGAGCATGTGCAGGAGCAGGGGGCCAAAAAGAGAGCAGCTGAGAGCCACGGAGGGAGCTCTCACTCTTCAGTGAGGATGGAGAAGCCCACAGCTCGAGGAGCCCCAGGAGCAGGCAAGAAGGGGTAGATCCCGAGGCCTCAGGAACAGCCCTAGGACATCGTCCAGGAATGGGCTAAACCCCGAGGCCTCAGGATCAGCCCTAGGAGCAAGAAGGGCTCCTCCCGCTACAAAAGAGCATTCTCAAAAGTGAAACGTGGGGCAAAATACAATCCTGTATAGGTAACAGTGAAAAATCTTGCTATTCATTTAAAAGACTAGAGCAATATTTTCCTCTGAAATCTCTCCATGAATTAAGAAGGATTCCTATATGGTCTTTAATGAAAAACTTAGTTCCTATTCTAATTTCACTTTTGGTGTAAAGGCATTAAAAATAAAAACTTTATTTAAAGTTTAAAACTACTGTTTACATTTGTCTCAGGGGAAAATAAGGCAGTTCAGTCAGAAAAGGGGTGAAATAAGCTTTTGCCATTATTATTTAATTATACCTAATGTGGTCAGGTGGTCCTGTGGCATAATCTCCCTTTATAAATAGGAGCAAACGTCAAAATTCCTAACTCTGAAGACTCTTAACAATGAGACAGGGTATTTTCTCTCTTTCAGGCTTTTAAATTAAAGTTATTTTATGCAGATGTTTTTAAAATTCATTAATTTTTCAAATGTCAGTTTTATCAGATTTTTTGATTAATAATTATTAATTAAGAAAATTCCTCTTAGGTATTTAAAAATACTGCTCAGATAGACAGTAATCCATTTTCAGTTATTCTGAAATATTTTTTGGTTTCTTGTAATTACTATGAATTGCAACTTTGTAATTCTGCCTTTTGTAAAAGAACTAGCTTTGGAGGATGGGCTCAGAAGCATAAAATTTTCAGTCAGTAAGTATTGCACGGGTTCAGCATTTGAATTACCTAACATTAATTATACATTTATAATTAATCACAAAACTTAGTTCCTTAGTAGAAAAAAAGGCACAATACCTTTTGTTTGGCTTTTCTAGCTCTAAATGCCAGACTTAAAGGTACTTAGAAGTATTATCTAGAAGCAGAGTTTGTACAGAAAACACAGAATAGGTTGTTCATGAGTTATGTTTGATAAAATATTAAAAAAGGGATTTATTAAGGCTGAGTAACATCTCTTAATATTAATAATTGCAAATGTAAGCAGGTTTTTAAATATAAAGGGTTCATAGTATGTAATTTGATGATTTTACAGGTCTGTTCCAACCATAATGATTCTATGATTCTTTGACTTTGCTTAGCAGAAATACACTGCAAAGCTCGCAATAAAATCGAAACTCAAAAAGAAACTTCAATATATTAAAATTGAGGACTCAGACTTTACGATTAATTTCAAGGTATAATTTTGTGGGCAGTTTCCCACAAATGAAAAAAATATAATTTTCATGCTGTTCCGTGGATTTTATGCTTCCACAGTCTTCATTATAGGCCTAAATTTTCTTTTATTCCCACATAAATTTTCTGTTTTCCTTTTATTATTATTTTAAATTGTTTACTTGACAGAAGCTGAATGAAGAAATCAATGTTATTTACAAGAATGTTACACCATTGTAGTTTTTTTTACTTTTCTTACCAATTGTTTAGTGAGATAATAGGAAGCACATCACTGCTAGGTTTCATACCTTTCATGCAAGATATCCCAAATCTTGACTGTACCTATCTATATATGTATTATTTTGGTAGATTATTCTTTAAACAACCACTAAAGTTGCTGTGTACTTCGAAAATTTCTTGATAGGAAGTAATTTCTGTAGATGTACTCAAAGTATACATGCATTCTAATATGTTTGGATGGACATTACTGATGCATATAATAATTTTGACAGAAGAAGTCCATCGTAACCTGTCTCAAAGCCATTACTTGATGGCTGGAAACACTGCAAGCTAATGGTCAGAACAATGACAGGATACTTGGTATGCAAATCCAGTTGCTGTGATTGCATGATCTTGAGCTTCTGCAAAATGACATTAAAAATACTCATTTTTTTCCAGATCATCAAGGTCCACAGTAAAACCGTAAATGGCAAAATACAGAAGAAAACTGTAGTGCATATTAAACCTACTGTGTTTTCTTCATTTGAGAGAACAGGACTTAAGTGTTTTTTAAAAAACAAAATTAGTCTATGTAATAAATTAGAGCACACTTCTCTGCATAGAACTGCAAGCAAAACTAAATATTTAATTTTAATCAAGTCCAAAGCTAATGAATTTTTCTATTGTACCATCAGCTAGTCCACTACTCTTTCATAGGGACACTTTTTTTCTTTCTAAAGGGGTACATAACTTCAGGAATTCTTCACAGAGCTCATCACAAGTTTGAGAGTAATTACTTGAAAATGCAGAGTTTTTAAAATTTCAGAATATGTGTTTCAGGCTGTTATGTTTGGGTAGACATTTTTACTATTATATAGATAAATGCGTGCAAACTTGTAACATCAGTGTTTTTTATGATTTTAGAAAAGATATAGATCATACATATATAGTTACCTGCTACAGTAGTTCTGCGGGAAAAGAGCAATTTGCTTCTATTTTACTAAAATATAGACAGTGAGGAGAGAGACAGCAAATGTGTAGGTGACCAGGAGCAGGGCTGCAGAGAGTGCCTGAGCTTGGTTCTTGTATTGGAGGGTGAGGGAGGCAACCTTGGAGGAAAATCTCTCAGGGGTCTGTACTGGGACCAGTACTATTCAACATATTCATCAATGACCTGAATAAGACAGTGGAGTGTGCCCTTGGCAAGTTTGCTGATGACACAGAACTCAGAGGGGTGACTGACACCCCAGAAGGCTGTGCTGCCACTCAGAGGGACCTGGGCACACTGGAGAGTGGGGCAGGGAGAAATTTAATGAAATTCAACAAGGGCAGGGTTAAAGTCTCACACCTGGGAAAGAACAACCCCAGGTACCAGTATAGGCTGGGGACTGAGCTGTTGGAGAGCAGCACAGGGGAAAGGGACCTGGGGGTGCTGGTGGATGGAAGGATGACCATGAGCCAGCAATGTGCCCTTGTGGCCAAGAAGGCCAATGGCATCCTGGGGTGTAGTTAGTAGGTTGAGAGGTTCTCGTCTCCCTCTACTCTGCCCTGGTGAGGCTGCATCTGGAATATTGTGTCCAGTTCTGGGCCCCTCAGTTTAAGAAGGACCTGGAACGGCTTCAAAGAGACCAGCACAGAACCACAAAGGTGATGGGGGGAGTGAAACATCTCCCTTATGAGGAAAGGCTGAGGGACCTGGGTCTCTTTAGCTTCTACGAGTCTGGGGGGCAACCTCATTTATATATATATATATATATTATAAAATAAATATATAAGGGGCGAGTGTCAGGAGGATGGAGCCAGACCCCTCTCAGTGATGTTCACTCACAGGAACAAGGGGTGATGAGTGCAAGCTGGAGCACAGGAGGTTCACTCAGCAAGAGAGATAGCATAATCTCAGTTTTATTCTGTTTCAAGGAGCTGTATTTACTCTGACACCATCAGGAGTCAAAAGAAAGGCTACATCCCAGTATTTTTAATTGCCAAATTTTGGCTTACAAAAAGCACTACCAAATACAAAGCTGGCAAAGGTCAAAACTGTCCCTGAACAATGAAGCATTGCAAGAAAGTGTCCTTGGAAGATGAGTATTGTGCTTCTTAGCAAATGTGAGTGTAAATGGATTTAGAAAATCCTTTTAAATTTTTATTTATCTGTCTTTGCCACACGGCTGTCAAAGTCTGTAATGTTGCTAGCATTACAATGTAAAGTTATTTTTCATCTATTCAAGGCATGGATAAATGCCAATCACTATGAAAGTCTGATAAAATTCTCACTGACTGTCATCTGAGGCTAGGACTTAGATTACTTAGGTTATCTAGCAGTGTCACAGTCATAATCTTGTTTTTTTGTTTTAAATAATGTGTATTTCTATGCTGATATTTCAATTAAATTGAACTATCCAATTAAACATCTTCAGCTCTAATTTTAGTAAAATCTCCCCTCTGATTGCGTGTAACTTGATCTAATTACAGACTTATTTTTCTGCAACAAGTAATACTTCTCTTTCTTGCTTTACTTACATGTAAATTTTTATAGCTACTGAGGATGTTGATTTACTCCTGACAGTTTAAATAGTAAATTATTCTCAGAAAGAACATTGCTCCAAAATTTTGATAATTTTGAATCTTCTAAAATATAAAGTCTCCCCCAAGAGCAGTTCATGTCACAGTCCATGGTGTGTCTGAAAACAGGTTCAAATATTTCTGGTTTTCACTTTTTCTGCCCTACAGGTTTGGAAAGTTGTACTAAGTTAGGCTCTATTGTGAATGAATGAGTGAGTGAGTGAGTGAGTGAGGACAGTTTTAAGATAGACACATCAGTCTGATGAGTTAGGACCAGGACCTATGAAAAAGAAATCTACTCATAGTCAGTTTATTTTTATGTTTAGATCTTAAAGAAGCCCTCAGTTAAACTTAGAAACAAAATTTTAAAATTCCCTGGTTTTTTCTTCCTTTTATATTGAAACAGTTGATGGCACAGAATATCACTTCATAAAGCAATCAGGTGCTTTTTCATTATAATATTGTAATATCTTTATATGTACAGAACATATTTTTATGGTCACTGTCCAGAAGGTTGAAATTGTTTGAATTACACTGAAATAATTATTTGAAGTCTCAAAATCAGATTATTCAAAAATTGCAATAACTATGAAAGCTTAATCTTACATAAACTCATGGACATACTATTTTTTTTACAAATTATGACAATGAATTTTTTGATTGACTCTTCTAACACATTTTAAAACTGAAATTTATATACATATTAAGGATAACAGTAATAATCTGTGTTTAGCCAAAGTTTTAAAAATGGGATTTTACACCTTTGTGGAAATCTTTAATTTTTTATTAAAATGTATGCCTAAACTGTATAATGAAAGTGTAAAAGGACAGCCACAAAATTAGAGTCAACAGTTGGTTCACAGAACATCAGTATTAGTCATGATCATGCTACTTACTATGTAATATTGATGTTCAGCAGTTCAGTGATTTAATTTAATGTGCTTTTTAATGCTGAAAAGGCAACTGTTAGGAGAAGGAGGGATGTATTTCCCGTTTTTAAACTCACAGTGTTATTTTGACAGAAAAATGAGAAAGAGAATGGAAATGAGAGCTCCCACTGTGTCAAAAAGTAGCATGGTCCATGTTGCTGGCCCACAACTCTAAAGGAGGAGTTAGCAATTAAATGCCCTGATGGAGAGCACACACAATACAGTCCCATCAGGCTCTAGGTTCTTCTGTATGAAAGCATGCAATTCAGCTCTCTCTCCTGGGATTACTCTTTGTTTGACAGCCCAGGCGGCTGTGATGTCTTTCTTTCTGATTTCTGTTGATTTATCAAGAAAATTACTTGCATACATTTGCAGTATGTATCTGAAGCCAATAATTGTTGGCTTCAAAGTTGCAACACTGTCTCTGGCTTGTCCCTTGCAATTTACTGTCTCTCCTTTTATACTTAAGATGGTGATTTCCTTTAGAAAGAAACCATCTCTGTTCTACTTTCATACTACACACTATGATAAAATACTATGCCTGGGGGCAGGATTTACAATGCAAACTCATGAGGAGGATTTAATATGAAATAGATTTGTTGTGTATATCAAGTATTATAGCATTAGGGCTGAAGGGAAAGTTACAACACTTTCACCTAGATCAGCCAATATATTCCAATATATTTAACTTATTTAACTTATTAAGAAAATATTTCCAATTATTTTACTTCTGGTCATAAAAATTTCCAAAGCTGTGTATGCATGGGATGACATATTTGGGTTTCTTGATGTTTTCAAATTACCATAAAAGCACCAGCTTGCTTTGTCAACTTTTCATAGTCTAGTTCTTGTCCCTTCGAAATAAATTTAATGGTTAAGACTTCTAAGCACAACTGAATTTTGAGAGACATCTTAGGTCAGAAGTCAGGATAGAGGAATCTAACTATATAAATCAATAACTACATCGTTGCTTGAGGAATCCAGCCACTGGATTTAGGAATCAATATGCAGATTACCTTTTGGAATTAAAATTTCCCAGCATAGGCCGCACCTGGAGTATTGTGTCCAGTTCTGGGCCCCTCAGTTCAAGAAGGACAGGGAAATGCTTGAAAGAGTCCAGCACAGAGCTACTAAGATGATTAAGGGAGTGGAACATCTCCCTTATGAGGAAAGGCTGAGGGAGCTGGGTCTCTTTAGTTTGGAGAAAAGGAGACTGAGGGGTGACCTCATCAATGTTTTCAAATATGTAAGGGGTGAGTGTCAGGGAGATGGAGTTAGGCTTTTCTCAGTGATTACCAGTGATAGGACAAGGGGTAATGGGTGTAAATTGGAGCATAGGAGGTTCAAGTTGAATATTCGAAAAAATTTTTTTACTGTAAGGGTGACAGAGCCCTGGAACAGGCTGCCCAGGGGGGTCGTGGAGTCTCCTTCACTGGAGACATTCAAAACCCGCCTGGACACGTTTGTATGTGAGGTACTCTAGGTGGCCCTGCTCTGGCAGGGGGGGTTGGACTAGATGATCTTTCGAGGTCCCTTCCAACCCCTAGGATTCTATGATTCTATGATATTAAGGCATTCCTGGGACCTGGTTTAGCAAGACTTACTTCAAGGGGCTAACTTTCTGACACGGTTGGCCTTACCAAGTGAAAAGATCTGGCAGACGGTGTGGCTGATGTTGCACATCTCTCAGCTCAGCATGATTTTTTTTTTCTTGATTGAAAATAGTGCATTAGGTGCTAGAGGCATTACTTCCTGGTACTTTTAAGCCCTGGGGAATAATTTATGACATTACTGCTACCATAGAAACTCATTTCAGCTCAACAGAAATTCAATTCATGGAAAAAGCTTTTGAGCCTGAATCATTCATCTGTTATTTCTCCTAAGAGCTTTGCCAATGCAGTCGAGACTTCTGGAAACATTTTGCAGTCCCTCAGAGCTATAGTTTTCTTCAGATTCTTTGAAACTCTGACTTTATCTACTGTGCGGTCCCACTGTCTGTCCTTTTAGTAGAGCTTCAACATAAACATTCCCCATACATCTCCAAAATGTCATCAGTTCCTAAAGAAGAGAAGAAATCTGAGGGCTACTGCTGAGTTTTCATAATATCAGAGCCCAATACTCTCTATCCAGGTTGGTTTAGATATTCCATATGAGAAAGGTTTAATGATTAATACTGAATTTTCTTTTTAAAAGATATTTGACATCACCTGGTATTTTGATTAAGAAAAGTGAAACAGCAATATTCTGAAATCACAAAGCCAGCACAATATAGCAATGCATTATCCAGTGAAATCACGTAATGAAGAGAATTCCCATTACCATTCTGTGTATGTTAACTGTCATGGCATTGGAGAGGATTGCATAGCTCTAAATCAGAGTTTGCAATTGGTAATAGAGGTTGATGCAATTATTAATCTTTGCCTCATTAAGTTGAGTCCCACTGCTTTTTTCACAAGTAACAGAGCACATACATTCCCTACAGAATGAGAAACTAGTGATGTATATCATTTTCTGCTGGATTCCTGTTCTTTCTGTATAGAAAAATCTTGACTGGGAAATTAGTTTTCATAAATGAGTGGCTTGATACAATGTTGTAGCCTCAACTTATTAACTTTTTTTTTCAGTAGCAAAATGTACCAAATTCAGTTTCTCTTGATTGAAGTATTTATCTACAATTATAAGAATATTTACCTTTTACAAAGCCATTAAAAGATAAATGTTTGACATAAGCTGTTTAATACAGAGTATTGTTGTTAATTTATACAAACAAGCAACTGTTTATAAACTTTAAGCAAGTACAGTCTTCTGGAAAGGAGATTCAACTTTTCATTGAATTTTAATATCCTCTTGACTGTAATTATCTTTTTTTCCTCAACTTTCTCATATCATGACATTTTTGTAGATACACCAAGTAGTTGATGAGTAAAGAGAAGTCCCTTTACTCACTTAATTTACATTTATTTGTTTCGTACTATATGTAACAAATACTTCCAGATAATTATTTACATATTTATCTCCACCTTTTGTCCTGTTGCCCATCAAATAATGCATTATCCACACTCAGAAACCTGACAGATTAAGTTGTTTGAGCAAGTTAATTACTATTAACTAATAACCTCTTACCAGTTTATCAGGGCAAGTGCAGAGTTTAAATCAGGGCTACTGTCATGGATACTTTGGCAATACTTAAACATTACAATCTAAATCTGATTTGTGGCATTTAGACTCATGTTGTGGCTTGATGTGCTCTTGCAACCCAAAGGCAATGTGCCCTTGCAGCCAAAAAAGCCAACTGCATCATGGGCTGCACTAAAAGACATATCCAGCAGGTCAAGAGAGGTCAAGATTCTCCCCCTATATACTCCACTCTTATGAGACCTCACCTGAAGTACTGTGTCCACTTCTAGAGCTCCCAGCACAAGGATGACATAGAGGAGTAGGTCCAGAGAAGAACCATGAAGATGATCTCAGGGCTGAAGGACTTCTCTGAAGACAGGCTGAAACAGATGGGGTTGTTCAGCCTGGAGAAGAGAAGGCTTCAGGGAGCCTTTAGAGCAGCCTTCCAGTACCTGCTGGGGAACTGCAGAAAACTGGGCATGGAATCTTATACGGGCATGGAATCATAGGACAAGGAGCAATGGTTTTAAACTGGAAGAGAGTGGCTTTACGTTAGAGATTAAGAAAAAATTCTTTAGTGTGAGGGTGGTGGTACACTGGAACAGGTTGCCCCAGGAGGTTCTGGATGCCCCATCCCTGGAAGTGTTCAAAGCCAGGTTGGATGGGGCTTTGAGCAACCTGGCCGAGTGGGAGGTGTCCCTGCCCATGGCGGGGGAGTTGGAAGTAGATGATTTTCAAGGTCCTTCTAGCCCAAACCATTTTATAACTCTATGATCTCACACACTGCTAGCAGGCTGGGAAAAGTACCAGAGTATGTAAACCTGGCTAGAGATGGAGAAAGGAGTACCTGGATGACAGTCACCTGAGAGCTCATGGGCTCTAACTCTGGCTATAGTAAAAATTTTCCTTTTAAGTTAATAAGCTTTGCATTTATAAATTGGCTTCAAAGCATTCATAGGTTTGGTCTAGGGACTGAAATTTTGGAAACTAAATCCTCCAAAGTTTCTCCACTGTTGTGATTCAGCTGAATTCCAAAGGCTTCAGAAAGAGGGTACTAAGGCAAATAGAGAACATAGCCGTAAGGTTTTGAAGCATTCCGGAACTGCTACAGCACCCTGAGCTTCAGCGTATCTCATTTTATATTGTGGTTGCTGTCTTGTGGTTGTCATAAGAAATATAAACAGCTAATTTAGCAAAGATAGAATGTTACCTCATTTAGCAAAATTACCTGATAATACATACATATGCAAACAACTTTGGGAAGATTTATGAGGTTACAGTACTGAATTATTTCAACTCAGCTGACAATTATGAGCATGATCTGAAATAAGTATCCAACATCTGTAGGATTTCTTGTGTGGATGTTTACTTGTAATTTTTAGAATGATCCTGTTTCTGGATATATACTGTAAATGAATATACCTCAGGGAAAATATGTATATAACACACATTTTTACACAGTGGCTTGCTTGGGGGGGTTGTTTGAATTGCTGGGGGTTTTTTCAGTTTCTGAAGCTTGGGGATTAGCACATCTCGGAGAAATACAAATCATAAACTATTTTACAGTAAAATATAAGAACTTTGTGAAGTATTTCTGTCCAGTGAATCTGAGAGATATATCTATGGGCATGTGGGAATGAGATTGTATTCATTCTGTTTCACAGAGGAGGTATAAGTATGTTTGTTTATGTTGCAAATACACCAGTGTTTCTGAGAATACTCAGTGTTTCTGAGTATTATTAAAGTCATGTTTCCATTTCTCTTGATGTGAGTTACTATAAATGCAGAGTGATAAAGAAGGGCTAAGTTATAGTCTGAGTCTAGTGGTTTATGAGGTGTAACCATATCTATCTGGGGAAAGTATTTGACAATCTGTATGTGTGCATTTATGACTGTGCATTTATTTCAATAAAACACTGCCTTAGAAGGGTAATTTTATTTCCTCTTCTCTTCATATGACTCTTCCAGGTCTTGTGGTGATAGCCATAATTCTAAACTGAGGTTTCCTGAATAGAAGAGCTCAAAACTGTGATGTATACTCTGTCCTGACCATGATAATCTGTTTTTTTTTATCTGGAGACACAATGTAGTAAGAAGAGACAGATCTAACTTTGAATGGTAGTAATGAAGAAGGATAATGAACTTCAAAGAGAAACTGTAGCTCCAGAGCAATTCTGCTTGTTTGAAGTGCAACTTTCATTTAGAGCACTGGATCTGGATGAGCAAATCTGATTTAGTTTTCAAAGTGACAGATACACTTCAAATGAGTCCAACACCTTCTGAAGTGTGTGTGTGAAGATTGGGTAGCAAACCTTTCTATGGCACACACTTCTAAATTTTCCTTTTTATGGAGAAATCTGCATTGTGCTAGGTGGAGTCATCTAAGTTATATACCTGAACAAACAGAACTTTAGTTCATATATTGTGTAATGTTTATGTAAGGTGATTATATGCATACATTAATAGTTCTGGCAAGGTGTGCAATAAAACTTTGGAATATGCATTTATTTGTTATCAGAGCAGATACTACAGCACTTTTTAGAAGTCTGGACTAGGTCACAGATTTGGAGTACTGTCCTGCTGGTAGTCATGCATTCCACAGGCACCACACATGCCTGAAGGGCTAAATAACAAATTGTAGACTGAGAGGTGTGAATTGCCTGGACTCTCAGCAGAATCAGCCTCTGGGCCCCCTGTCCAGTGGCAGCTCAAAAAATTTTAGCTAATGAGGTGAATTTTTTAGTTATTGAATGCAGTCAGCAGAGCTCTGCAGAGCTATTGATATGCAGTATTTTTTCTTTTATATTGAACCTACTTCTCATACCCAAGAGTACACTATGTACAGAAGATGTAATTAAAATTTTGTGCTCCTTTCATGAATGCAGCATATTACAGAACATCAGTGAAAACATCCTTTCATCAAATTTCTGATTTAGTGTTCCTAAGTCAACAAGACTTTTTCTATTACATTAGCTGACTCAAAATAAATAAAATCCCTTAGGATAATAAATGATTTTATTATTCTCACTATTAACTACCTGGCTTTATAAATTGTTTTTTTTTTTTTAGAGAGGAAAAAAAACAAAAAACCAACTTTTATTATTATTCCCTTGTAGTGAAATGAGGCAACCAGGTGCCACTAATTGCCAGGCAGTGGGCATGAGCTTGTGTTAAGCCCACCTGTGCCTGATTAGGGCAGGCCCCAACTGCGCATGAGCAGGACCAGGGGGCCAATAAAAGGTGAGGCTTGAAGCACAGGCTCAGCTCAGTCCTGAGCAAGGCAGCAGAGAGGTCAGTTGAATCTGGAGCAGTAGCACTGAGCCAGGCTAACCAGTCCTGAGGGCAACAGACTCAGGGCACTATTTGTGCTCTTCTGCTGGAACATCTGTTGGACCTTGGAGTGCCGTGCCCTAAGAGAGGTTTGTCTTGCTACATTCCCTTATTTTAAAATCTGTGACATCAGATCCTTGTTGGTTGTGGGGTTTCTGATATGGAAAATGCCATTTTGTAATTTGGTGGTTTAGCATCTGTTGGAAAATAGTATATTTTTCCTAAGGACAACCTCTGTGGAAGTAATTGCCAGTTTATCGTATGGCTTGATGAATAACATCTGCAACTCATTATCTCATTCTTGCTGCTGAAGTTTTTAACTATAGTAATACTATAGACCCAATGAAAGATTACTGTTAGCAGACTTGGTGTATAAACCAAAGTTTGAAAAAATCTTGATGTTAACTCTATGGCATATAAAAACCAAAATGTTCTAAGTTTGCTGGGAAGAACAAAATTGGGGTTCTTACTTGAGGTAGATAGTTGTATTTTGTGGGTAGGTTAACTGTTTATAGATAACTGGAAAGAGATAAAGTCAACAAAAGAAAAAGCCATTTGTTTTCAGTGTAAGGATCAATTTCTACAAAACAAACCACTTATATCTTACTTTTCCTATCAAACAGAAATCAAATTAGTGAAATCTATGGCATAAATAAGCTCCATCTGAGAAACCAAGAAATTGCCATGTGCAAATGCAATTTCATTATAGAAGTCAATATATAGTATAGCCATCAAAATTAAAGGACCCAGCAATAGGAAGTAAAGTAGAATTTACAGTAATGAAACTGTATATAAGGAGTCATTTTCATGGGCACAAAAAAATGGAAATATCTTCCAAATGTCATTTATACTATCTTAATATTCTGAGAGAAGTCTATAAACCCTCACAGGTAGTTGTCTGAACTGTGACTGAAAGTGTGTCCCTACAACAATTCCTTTATAGCCAGCTTTATATTGAAGTCATCATCCCACTCTACTTGGTGCTTGTCAGACTGAACCTGGTGAACTGCATCCAGTTTTGGTCCCTGCTGTACAAAAAGAATGCAGAGAGGCTGGAGAGGGTCTAGGGAAGGACCACTCCATCAGGTCCATGCCCTTCCTGTATTGCAGGCTCCAGAGGTGGATGCAGTACTCCAGGTGAGGTCTTACTAGAGCAAAGTTTATAATTACTACCAATTTATATTTTGTACTTCTAAAATTTTAATTAATTTAAATTTAATTTAAATTAATGCTGGAGGAGGGGAGTGGTGATTGCCAGCAGTGACACCAAGTGTGAAGTGATCCCTGGTATATAAAGTTGTATATAAAGTTGAGAATTTTATTTACTTCTCTCAAAAAAACCTTTATTTAGGCTGAAGAAGAATCTTTATTTAGGCAAAGAAGAATGAGACATCTATAGAGCCGAAAAGGTAATTTACCCAACTGCCTTTATGGAATTCCTATGTAGAAAAATAAGGAATTCAAAATTGCCATTCTTTTCAACCTAAAAGAGATATGGCATGCTGGGTCAATCACATCCTAGAAATACTTGTATTCCTCTTTGCTGGTCTCAGGTGTGCAGTTTGGATATAGATTTTAATACAACATGCCTTCCAGATTTGGTGAGAGAAATCCAACCAAGAACATAGAATATTTGCACATTCAGGCATCAGTTAGCACCTATTCTTGCCATGAAAAAAAAATTATATTAAATGCAGTTTATGTGAAGAGATCAGTTGATGGATGAGGGCAGCTAGTACATGATTTTGGTTTTAACTTGACCAAGTTCTTTGATAAAAACTCAACTTTTAAACTTTCTGTTCTAGAAAAAAAACATAATATTTGCAATATTCTGAAGTTAGTAGAATTTTAGTCAAATAAAGGAATTAAGCATTTTTCCACTTTGTCATCTATAATTTTTACACACTTAGAAAATTCAGGGAAAATGGGAAACAGTTGAAAATAGTCAAGAGATCATATTTTTCACTTGATTTTATAAAATGAAAAATATAATTTTTAATCTTTTAACTGTCTTTAAAATATTGTTATTTACTATGCTATTTTAAATTCTGAGAGGGAAAAAAAATCATTTTACTGTGGAAGCAGTCTGAATCAAATCAGCAGTCTTGTTGACCTATTGTTAATAACTGAGTGATCATGGGTAGAATTTACCCAGAGACAATGCTACGGAAGGAGGAAAAAAGAGAAGTGTCAGAACAGGATGTGTTCCCCAAAATGAGGAGGAAGGAAAAGTCACACTGTATTTTGCCTGGAATAAACCAAGATGCAGAGCAGAGAAAGTTGAAGCTAGAGAAGTAAAAAGTTTGAAAAGTGAGTCAGGTGTGCTAAAAATCAGCCAGGGCTTGTAAACTGGAATTGACACCAAAATAAACTGCACGTTCCTTTCCAACATTGTAAGACAAAGAAAGCTTGTTCAGTTTACTGATAAATATGCATTGCTTCTTCCAGCCACCCTTCATAAAGGCTTTTTGTCAGGATTTATGTTAGGTTATTTCTCAGAGCCATCTACTGACCTCACACTGCCTATTAATGAGAGCTGTATATGTGTGTATATGTGCTGAAGCCATTGTACAGTCTGTAAAGCACTTGGATAATTTGCATGTTATCCAAGGTGTTATAAAAAAAATTTAGGGTAATACACAGAAAGTAACGTGCTGGCAATGAGAGGCTGTATATTCTTGTTGTTCCATATAGCCATTTATTCTTCACTAATGCTACTGCTCTGTGATCATTTCACATACTTAAACATCTAGGGAAATATACCTCTGAATTAGAATATAATAAATCCAGTTTTCCATAATACGTTTTTAAAAGTTACTCCCAGTCTGCCATTTTGAACCATATTTTGTTCTCTTTACTGATAAATGATAAATATCTAACTATGGAGTAGTAATTTGTAATCAGCACAATCATTTAAGACATATTGATATGAATATCTTTTAGTGACATTTGAAAAGAATAACATACCTTGAAATTATTTATGTACTTTTAGAAGTATCAAATATGATTATCTGCAAAAACAGGCATTATTAAATGCAGAAAATATGATGGTGCAGTTTCTCTTGTGATATAGCTGATTCACTTCTTAGTTCAGTAGTATGATTTGAAGGAAAATCATTACACCCCTAGCTAGCAACACTTTCATCACACTTGTTCTGCCATAGTGTCTTCCATGAGTAATACTTCTACAAAACAGAGTACACTATGTATAGTAGGACATTCTGAAATATGCCTAATTAAAAAAAAAAAGTAAACCGGTCTGCAGTTTCACCCTACATTTTCTATAAGATCATGTGCTCTTTAAAAGTTACCCACCTCAATGCAGAATTCAGCTTTATGATGTTTGCACATGTTTCTGAGTGATGTTTTATCCCATAGTGTTTCAGTAATAATCCAACAGCTGGTTAATTTGGTTATAAACCCTCAATATTCCCATCAGCTGGGAGCCAAGCCCTGAAGGCATTATAGTTGTCATTTTCAAAGTTACAGAGTATATCGTCCTCCACTGGGATATCTATTCCAAATGGACCAATCTAGGTAACATGAACTGCAAAGCAAGAGACTTCAAATTTGCAATTTTTTTTCTTTTTAAAGGGGAAAAAAGAAACAAACACCACTTTAATACCACTTTAATTTAACACCACTTTAATACCACTTTAATTTAACACCACTTTAATACCACTTTAATTTTATTCTTGTTCATAAATATAGGATAGGGAATCTAGCTTTTCATAACTGGTTTTGCTACATAATATTAAAAAAATAAAACTTGGGCTATATTTTTATAATCTTTAACATTTACTTTTTTATGGATGGAGGCTGCCAAGTTCTTTGAAGCCTCCAACTTTATAGCTTGATACTGGTGAGAAAGAAAGAACGTGGAATTTTTAGCATTTAGTGCCTTGTACTTGAGATTTTTTTTTTAAAGCTTTTGTGGACTTCTACTTGCTGTGATAACCTGAAGAGTCTCACAGAACACAGGAAATTTTAGATAAAAAGTAAAAATCTGTTGTCAGTTTTATCATAGCCTTTCCCCCTTATCTTTCTGTCTTATTATTACTGTAAGTGTGAAACCTAGCTTTGTTTTAAAAGACCAGTACCCATGGGGTTGACATTTTTCTCCGGGAAGCATAAATATTGCTGATCAC
Organism: Calypte anna; assembly: GCF_003957555.1. Classification (NCBI taxonomy): domain Eukaryota; kingdom Metazoa; phylum Chordata; class Aves; order Apodiformes; family Trochilidae; genus Calypte; species Calypte anna. Next base: position 68,864,311 of record NC_044244.1, on the reverse strand, counting down.
TATACAACAGGAGAGCACAAAATCTAAATCATTTTAAAATAGAGGGAGTGTTTAGCAGTTTTCCATCGAAGAGCAAGTGACTGTGAAAAAAAACAGGAATGTCAACTACACTTTTTTTAGCTGATGTCATGTAAAATTTACATTTTCACATTATATTACACTTTTTGCAAGATAGCCTGGGAAGTAATGGAACTTGGGCTTGTGTTTGGTATTATTTAGAGAAATGGGTCATTATTTGTTGTACTACTTTTTAGCAGTGATTCTAAAGCCATGTGAATTACATTCATGTGATTATTGCCTTGGCTTTCAGTGAAAACTATCATAGCAGATTCATTCCGATGCCTTCTGTAAGTAGTGCCAGATTTCTTTATGAAGTCATCCTGTGTGAGAAGTCATTGCCAAAAATTGAGCACTGTCATAATACTGATGTTGTTGAGGAGATTTACTTTGGCTTCTAAAGTCTGTAGGAATTATCCTTTCAGTAGCAAGAAGGATATTGAGGTCCTGGAACAGGTCCAAAGGAGGGCAACCAAGCTGGTGAAGGGACTTGAACACAGATCCTATGAGGAGAGGCTGAGGGAGCTGGGGCTGTTCAGTCTGGAGAAGAGGAGGCTCAGGGGAGACCTCATTGCTCTCTACAACTACCTGAAAGGAGGATGGAGCCAGGCAGGGGTTGGTCTCTTTTCCCAGGCAACTCTCAGTAAGACAAGAGGGCATGGTCTTAAATTGTGCCGGGGGAAGTTCAGATTGGATATTAGAAAGAATTTTTTCACGGAAAGGGTGATCAGACATTGGAACGGGCTGCCTGGGGAGGTGGTGGACTCTTCGTCCCTGGAGACATTTAAAAAGCGACTCGATATGGCACTCAGTGCCATGGTCTAGTGACTGTGGCGGTAGTTGATCAAGGGTTGGACTCGATGATCTCTGAGGTCCCTTCCAACCCAGCCTATTCTATGATTCTATGATTCTAAGTGGGTACTATAACAGGAAAATCAGCCAGAATACATCACAGTTCCTGACAGGGGTATATTCTTCACATTATCTTTAAACTTATCTAGGAGTACTATAATGTCAACTAATGTTTAAACATTTACCATTTAGTTTCTTTTGGGCTGACTTGTAATATATTTTGAGTACTTTTGGCACTCTTGTTCTTCTAAAAAAAAATCATGAAAGTAACATGATACAGTGGTTGAATTCAGATGACATTTATAGAAAAATGAGGTTACATATGCTGCAAAGCTAAATGCATATCCAAATTCATTCAATATGTTCAAAAGCCTTAATCACATACATACATTTTATCTAGTATAATACTAAGTTGTCTAGTAGTCTCTTTGGGTGTAATCTAGAAGAAAATCTGGTTTGGGGTTTATTTTAAGATACTGAAAGAGAATTTTGGGGATCTTGGTTTTCCTCAGGGGAAAAGAAAATTATATCTGCATTAACTTGGAACAGGTCAATAATGGTAAAAATTCATGCACAATGCTAGGATATCTATAGAGAGGCTACACAAGTTTGAGATTTCTTCTACCCAGAAAGGGATGGCTGAGTAAGTAAATATTTGCATTACCTAGTTCAAAATCTGCTGTAAGTTGAACCAGGTATTTAAACAAGGAATTCCTTCTTTGTCAAAAGCTATACAGCAGTTCTCCCTTTGTCCAATTTTCTTTGTATGAATCTATTTTGAGTCTTGATTCTTGTAGATGTTATCATTGGGTCTGAGACTCAGAAAAGCTTGTTTTCTTTCAAGGAGCACTGACTCTGTGTATTATGTGTGAGTAACTGCATATTTCAGAATTTCTGTACATGGTTACCTTTCTGGAGAAAAATAAAAATACAGAGAGCATGGGGTAACAAGTCCACTGTCTCTTACATAACAGAAATCTCATCCTTTTCATTTTTCTCTGTAAATAATAACCTCTTACAGTGTCACATTTAATCACATTTTCCGCATTTTAGATGTTTTGCAGACCAATAAAGTACCCAGGATAACACAGTTAATTCCTTGATGCTTTGAAGCATGTTTAGTGATGATCTAAAAGCCACTAAGGTCACATCTGAAGAAAAGCACCTTATTCCCTGTCTCTGAAAATACTGTGAGTCAAACAAAGTAGTACTTGGTTAAAATTAGAAATTGAGTATTTTGGCATATTGTGGCCCACCATCATATTTAATTCAGGCCAATTTTCATGAAGGGATAAAAGAAAAAAGCCTACTGTATAAAAATGAGGAAAAGGGAGACTGAACTGATTTTAATTGACTTATTAGTGGAGCAGTATAGAAAATTCTCCAGGCAAACAACTTCATAGTGCAAACTGATCTGATAATACATTTAAGAGATTAATTCAGAGGCTACTGACAGTTTTGAAAGTATGATTTTTATAAGGACAAAGAGTTTTAGTCCTGAGATCTAAACAGATTTCCTGTTCTTACTAGGACCCTGATGCAATACCCTGTTTCAGGGTACAGATTTTTAAATCTAAAGTTGTGTGCAAGTGAAGTCTTATCTTGAAAAGAAATGCAACAATACACATTTCAGAACACTGGCACTAAATCTATACTTTTAAATCTTGCATTCAACTTAATCGAGAATCAAAGATGATCAGTATGGAGGTTGTAAATTTCAAAGATACACAGTGAAATACCTTCAGAATTTTGTAGTTTTTTGTCTTGTTTATAGGAGTCTATAAGAAATTTGTGTATGAGTAATAGAAAAAGTCCTACAATAAATCCTTGGTCATTTGAAAAGTGTGGAGAATTTCCAACATTATTTCCAATGACAGCTTGCCCAGGGGGTTTGTGGCTGCCCCCTCCCTGGATATATTCAAGGGCAGGTTGGATGGGAATTTGAGAAACCTGGCCTAGTGGGAGGTGTCCCTGCCCTTGGCAGGGGAGGTTGGAACTAAATGATCTTTAAGGTCCCTTCCAATCCAAACCATTCATTGATTCTATGGTTCTATCATTCTAACACTAAGAAAGAAGCTATAATTAGTTACTAAATAAGGGGTTGAAACTGTAAGGGAACTGTAGTACTACGCCCTATGTTGAAGGAATTCCATCTAATTTGTAGGGAAGCAAATAGCTTCTGTTGAATGTAAAATAAAACCATTCTTCCTCCATGCAAATACTTGGTTCAGTCATTCCTGAAGTGAACTGTGGTTCCAAGATGGAAAATATAGAGGAAGAGATTTTAAGCATCATCCCTCCATTGTTTCTCCAACTGAATTTTATGTTTTTTTTGTTTCCCTTACAAAACTTATCCTTGTTTTCAGTAGTTGCCTTTTTTTGTGTGAGGATGCTGAGAGGCTGTTTTTATTTGCATTTTAATTTTCTCTGTTCAGGACTGTATAAACAGGATGAACAATTAAGTATTGCAACTAGGTCTCATGCTTTCTGTGGCATACCATCAGCTTGGAGACTTGTTATACATGCTTTCTGCTTATTAGGTCATCAAAAATAAACATCCCAGGCCTATCCTGGGTACAATAAGCAAGGAAGGCAGCATTTGGTAAGCCAGCCCCTAGAGGCAGGTTTAATGGTAAGGGAGCTGTGGTCTGCCTCCACTGCACAGTCCTGCTGCCAACACATCTGGCAGCACTGTCAGCCTGCCTGTCCCCATGGCCTCCCACTCTCCCAGGCACCCTTCAGCCTCTGCTCTGACTGCATCTCAGCTGCTTCACCAGGGGAGGTCCTTGATTTTTTTTTTATTTTTATTTTTTTACTTTGAAATGCCTAGCCCTCTTTTCAGCAGCTACAAGTTTCTGTTGAACTTGTTTTCAAGGCTCCTGCCCTCTCTTCAAAGATAAACATGGGATGAACAAAAGGGATGCAAGTTTGAGTCAGCTGTTTTCCAGTAAGACAGTGTTATAGCCCAAATATTAAAACAAAAAGAGAAATGGCAGATAGGCTCCTAGCCTGAATGTTCTTTCAGATGTTAAAAAAACCTCTTTTTTTTAGGTTGTTTAGTTAGAAGATAACTTCATTAGTATTCTGTTGTCATAGTATAATATAAAAACAGTTCAAACAACTGAATTTTTAAAAAATAGTTATAATTCAATTTAGTTTTTAATTAGCTTTCTAGTCACACAATTTCTACATAAGCTTTAAGAGTGCAGTTGTGCCTGTCAAATCATATTAGTTATGCAACAGATACTACCTTCAGGGCTCCCAAAGTATGACTGACCATGCAAGATTTCTGCTGCAAATAATAATTCCAGATGACAGTATTCCCTTGACCCCTGTTTATATTGGAGGGAATTGCAAGAGCAGAGGTTGTTCTCCTCATCTTATTTATTACATACTAGGTAAAACAAAAATTGGCTTCATTTTGCTTCTAACCTAACCTGTGGGAGAAACATTTCCTGGAGCACTATCATATGGATATCATATCGCATGGATAGCTCAGACAAAGGGGATATATTTAAAATGAGTTTTATTTGTGGTTTTGGAAGCCTGAATTGAAAGGGAACTTATTGTGAGGTTTTATTCTAGTTATCAATTTATCAAAACAGATATGACAGAAACAATAACTTGTGAAGTTCTAGGGCAAACTCAAGTTTCCTTTGGGGCTTTTCATGTAACACGCTTATGGTTCAAACACCAAGAAAGAAAAACCTCTTCCTGTCATTCTGCTCAAAGTTCTTCACAGCTGAGAAGTCAAAGCCCTTGATGACTGAGCAGTCTCTAGTACTTCAGATGAAGAAAGTTGGCCACCCAAGGTACAAGGAGGTGACTTATAAATACTAGTGCTACAGATATGTCAAGGGCACAGAGGAATTTGCAAGACCAGCAACTAAATAATTAACAGGCTTTAAGGTGCTATATCACTGACTTAAGCCAAAATGTGTGAAATACTGGACACAGGCTAAAGTGGATACTAATAGTTATTATGAATGTAAGCTGAAGGTATTTTGAGGATGAGAGAACACTACATCAGGTATGAGATTCTCTTGGAGCAGATTTTTGAGCCATGTACATTTTTTAAGCAAGGAAAAACTTAAGCTGATGGCCAAAGAAAATTTCCATTGAATAAGCTCCGTCCTACTCAGAATAGTATGAACTCTATTCCTTGATTATTTGACCTTGTATTGACCAAAGCATCAGGACTGTAGTGCTGGTAGCAGCCTTGCCTCAGTACAGCAAAGAATATACAATTTGATAAACTTATACCTGTTCTGTTTCCAAGCAAAGCAACAAAAGGATCTTATCAGACTTGCTTTGACTTACTGTAGAAGAACCAGAACTATAAGTCACCAGATGTGTTTTGAGCTTAAAACCTCACTGCCTGCTTCATGGGATCAATAGCTGATCTCTAAAACAAAATCCACTGAGGATATCAGAACACCACTTTCCTTAACCATCATGCAAATTTCATGGAAGTTTAATGGAGATCCAGTTACAGCTGCTGAAAAATTAAAAAAAAAAAACAAAAAACCAAAAAAAACCTACACATTGTCAGAGTATTACTTGAAATCACTTTTAGATATATTATTAATAACATCACATACCAATAAGTACTTAGAAATTTACTTAGAATAGGAATACCTGCCACTCGGTTGAAGAATAATCTGTTCAGATTACAGCTACTTTCAGGAACTCAAAGGGAACCAGCAAACCAAGCCCTTTTGAGATCATTCCTAGCTTTTGCCTTAAATAAGTAGATTAGTCTCAGCTGCATCCCACTGGCTGATAAAATAAACCACCTGGGCATGTTTTGGTTTTTTTTCTTAAACTGCTTTCTTTTGGGGGAGAGTGATAATTAGGAATAACTTCAGTTTAACTCTGCTATTTGTGGGAGCTCTTAAGCACTGACTAATTTGGTCAAACTAAATTTAACTTATTTAAAAATAGGTTTATATCTTTGCTAAGTGGCAATGCTGTTGATCAGGGCATCTTTTTTTCTGACACATGATGACAGATTTTAAGGGCTCTTCATCCTTTGACTCACCATTTCCCTGAGATGTGTAGCATCTTTTTGCTGTAATGGATAAAATTAACTGCTAGAATTTAATATATACATCCACTGTCAGAAGCAAACATGTATGGAGTAAAATGCTTTCATTATTGAAATGAATACCAAATCTCTGCCCTTTGTACTGACAGAAACATATATTGTTGAGGACTCATAGCAGTGGTTAAATTCAGACATTTTAATAGAAATTTTGATGACTGAAAAGTTTGGTTTTTCCTCAGATCTGTTAGTTGCATATGTAAAACTTACCATTGGAAGCAACTGAAAATCTAGTCTCACTTTATGATGTTATTTCATAGGAAATTCAGTCCAAACCTCAATATTGCTGTGACTCATCACAAACTTTCACTATAATGCCCAAATACATTTTAATAGTAAAATTCAAATATCAAGTAAAAATTATGAGACTTTCTTTCTTTCACAATGTTGATCTTAACCTTAATTTTTTTCTCCCATGCCACATTGCAACTGCTGCCTTATGGAGACAAGAAAACTTGCTTAGTGGATATGTTGAATTGAACCTCATTATGAAATCTAGTGTCTTGGTTGCTATGAAATAGTCCAGTTTTATTCTTCTGGTGTGCTTCTCATAGCTTATGTATGGAAGATGATGCCATCATCTTGAACCCTAATTTTTTTGTAAACGTAAATCAGTGTTTTCCACCCATGCTTTGTATTCCATAGGCCAAAACTTGAAATGGTTTTAGTAGAACCTGATGCTTTCATATGACATCTTAGATCTTGCTGATGATTTTAAAATCCTCAAACTCTAGAATGCATATGGATTTAATTATTCTAGTGCTTGCATCTTGAGTAACTGCAGATATAATTTTATTCTCCAGGAATTTGCTGCACTGACAAAAGAACTGAATGCATGCAGGGAACAGCTGCTTGAAAAAGAGGAGGAGATTTCAGAACTGAAAGCTGAGAGAAACAACACAAGAGTAAGTATCCAGTAGACCTTTTCTGGGTATCATGCATGTGTAAAGCAGGAGAAATATATTTTTATATAAGTTTAGATCTTCTCTTACATAAATAAGACAAAATTCCAGCATTTTTAATAAGTACATAAGACTTGTAAGATTCTAAATAACTCGCTACAGTACCAGAGGAGATTGTTGTAAGAATAAGAAAGACATTACAAAAATAGCAGATTTTGTGTATAACATAGGAAGTCCAATGAGTTTAAATGTTTCCTAAAGCAAGGGACTCATGCAGACTTTAAAACCCCAGGGCCTGCATAAGTAACATGTACATATCCTTGCCTCTTGTATCAAGGCAAAAGGCAAAGTTACAACAGACCCAGCTTTCCTTCGTTCTTTGGATTTAGATGAGATGAAGGCTGCTGCACACACTGCAGTGAATCTGCTGTTTAGTTTGTATGCAGCCATGCAACCTCAGAAGTAAATATGATGTACCATACAGGTGAGAGAGGACAGCATTTCACTCTAAGTTTACTATAATCTATTTCAGTCAGAAAAATTTATTCTGTCAACACCTTCTTAAAATTCTCAAATGGTGTTGTCACAGCTTAGCAGTATGGGTGGACCACAAACCTAAGGACTCCATCCTCCTGGCACTCGGCTCTTACATATTTATAAACATTGCTGAGGTCACTCCTCATTCTCCTGTTCCCCAAGCTGAAGAGCCACAGCTCCCTCAGTCTTTCCTCTCAAGGGAGATGTTCCACTCCCTCAGTCATCTTGGTCGCTCTGTGCTGGACTCTGTCAGGCAGTTCCTGGTCCTTCTGGAACTGAGAGACCCAGAACTGGACACAATATTCCAGGTGAGGCCTCACCAGGGCAGAGCAGATGGGGAGGAGAACCTCTCTCGACCTACTAGCCACACCCCTTCTAACATAAGGGATAATGTAGCTGGATGCCAGCTTCAGTATATTAAAACTGCTGTGTACCAATACTTACTGTGGGTCTGATATAAACAATACAAACTAGCAAAAATCCCAAAACAGCCTGGTAGCCAAAGACAGTAAACTGCCAAACAACTGAGAGAAAAGGAAGATGTGTCAACTGCGAGTCATCGTCTAAGTCAGGCTGAGCTCTGTTACAGGCACTTTCTTTGCAAACAAAGAAAATATAAGACCATCCACTCTTATGCTTCTGGTGCTATGTAAAAGAAAAATCAGCAATAGATTTTCCAGGAGAACTAATACCAACGAATGAGAGTTATAGAGTGTGATAATCCTTGCAAGAAAGCCTTGCGGTTAAAATTAGAAAAATCTCTCCAGGTGTTTTCAGAATGTGGCTGAATCTAGGTATTGGGGATTAAAAGATCTAGGCTATCAAAAACATAATAAATGCAGGAAATGTTTCAGAAGACAAGAAGGGAAGATATAGTCCAAATTTTAATGGGGAAGGAGAAAGAAAAAAATGGACACTTAGTGACTTTGACCTCTAGCATTTTCATTAATACATTATCACTCCATCATGTCCTCACTAGTTTCTAAGCTACTATATACTAAATTAATTGCCAGAGTTTACTGTAATAGTCATTCTGTCTTATGTAGGATGCTGTACACTTCTTTTATAAAGTATATATGTGTATCTATAATTTTAGATACAAAGCTGTTGTCTTCAGAATACTCTTGATGACAAGCTAGTGATGAGATTTCTGCTAACATTCGTTGAGAAGACACTACCTATAAAGAGACAGTTTTGCAAACTGAGACTTATGCTGTTATTAATGGGAAATAAAATCTTATTTTGTAAGAAAATTGCTCTAATTTTTTTTTTCACTCAAAGTTTCCAATAAAATAAATTTTGGAGGACCAATGATGCACTTTTACAGTGAGGGAATTAAATATCTTTTCTAATATATACAGTCAGTCCAAATAATACTACTTTCTTCCATCACACACTTAACCCAACTCTAGCCTAACTATGCTAGCAAGGCTTACCTCCCTGCCCAGGGCACTTTCATGCATAATAATGCATATATATATATATATATATATATATATTCTTTATTATAGATGCATCCCTGTGTGTTTCTTTATTTCTTGGTGACAACTTTGTAAAGATTTTGCCTGTCTCCACCATTTTGTGCCAAGCTGCAGTGGCAGATCCTGGAAGTAAAATATGTTCAAGAGAGGGCATGCTGGAACTACATTCTTCAGGACCAATAAACTCCAGGTCTCATCCTAAATACCTGGGTTTAAGTCTTACTCCAATGTTAAGTTCCTATTCAATCTGTTTACAACTATCATTAAGCAAAACTCCCTACAGACTTTTTGCTTTGAATACATATATTTTATGGCCTGCAACAATTAACTTTTTTCTGACATACAACAGTAGAAATATTTTTATGTCAAGAATTTAACTGACAGCTTTATCTATCAGCATAGGAGGCAAAATAGAAAATTCAGAGGTATATGTGTAGCTATCAATTGGTGTGGCATTTCTAAGAGGAAGACAATTTTTCTCTGGAAAATCATTGTACTTGATTTTTTTGGAGTGTGCTTTGACAACTGAACACAAAAAATCTGTTACAACACTGATACAGGTTAATCTGTAGGTTTTTTCACTAGAACAAAAACCATATATATTCTTTTGTATACAGCAAAAAATATTACTTAAATTGGACTGAAGTGTTTTAGTTCAAGAGAAAAAATTAAACCGATGTTCATGAATGAATCACCAGTAACAGTGGTATTGTCTTTATTTTACTTAATACCTCAGGAGCTGAAGCATTTAATACAGTAAACAAGAATGACTTAGATTCAATTTTACTTGTATTTTATTGCCTCAATTCCTTAGTGAAGCATTTATGAAACATCTTCGCTTAGGCACTGCAGCCTCATAATAAGCATAGATTCGAACTAAACCCTATATGTTATGAGTAAACTTCCATTTTATTGTGTTGGAAAACTAAGAATATCTTTAAAAAGTATGGTGTTAACTCCTTTATTCAACTCATTTACTTAGCCTATTCACATAGTCCTATTCACATCAGTTTGATAGATGCTGACACAAAATCAGGCTCTTTTTCTTTTTTAAATGTTTTAACATGAGTTCCTATAGTCTGAAAGCATTGTACACATGAAAATAAGTATAACTGTTCCCTAGTTTTGTTAGTGCAAAAGTAGTGTTGCACTAATATATGACAGCAAATTTTCCTCTTTTTTTTGTATGATCTATCATGATCTATCTTCTAGACTCATGAGGTTCTTCTCCCATAAGAACTTGTTTCTTGTCACATAAGAACTGTGACAGAAAACAGGGTGACAGTAGGTAGTACTATATAATAGTCTGCATAATCTAATAGTTATGTTTGAGTTTATTACTATCATAAAAACATTTTTCTTAATTGCTATTACTTTGTATCATTATTCTGATTATTACAATTTCTTTTGTACTTTTGCTTCATATGTGTGTGCTTCCATTAAGGTTTTATGTCGCCTGTATTATCTTTTCTTTCTTGGATGTACAGAAAGACAGACATGGGACATATGCTGCAGTCAGGCTGTACCTGTTTTTTCAAAGAAAAATTTTCAAGTGTGATTTACCAGTGCAGTTATTTGAGGTCACCTCTCAAACTGATTTTGTGACAGGTTTTAGAGGTAATCTTCAATCCTATGTCTGCTTACTTGTCTTCTTTGCTTGCACCAGAGATGGAGATTCACTGAACAATGTGCATTCCAAATATAGACTGAAAAGAAACTCGATTTTGCCTTAGCTGGTGAGAAATTTTCATCTGGACCTTCTTAGATAATTGCCCATTTCCTTTAAGGAGTCCCTTAAGCTAATTCTGTCTCATTTTAGTAAATCTCTAAACTTCTACTTTTTTCTCCTGTATTGCAGTATCGTGAGTCTCCGTTTCTCTCCATCACCCTCTCACGAGTCTTTAATTTCTTCGTTTATTATCCTGCTGTGAATATTTTTTTAACAAATAAAAATTTATATTGTTTAATGTAATTAATCAATATATGTTACATTGACTAAAATCCATATCCTGGGGTAATACAGACTCTGCTGAGTCACACTAAATTCAGCTTACTGAGGCATCATTCCTAAAAATGAATGTTTCAACTTTTTCTCATTTTTCATATGTAAATCAGTGTCCATGTAGTAATGGTGGTGTAGTATAATATAGATAGGTGTAGTTTATTTATTTAGTTTTTTTAAACTTAGCTATTCATTTCAACTTCACACAAATCAATCACTTGCTTAGGTGTGTGAGAATGAACCTGGTTATATTTAATTTCTCTATTCCTATTGATTTACTTCTTTTTAGCATTTTAAAGATGTTTCATTCACCCACAAAACATTTTGCCGTTTTTAAATTAATATTTTTAAACATTCCTTGTACTCATGAACAGTCCAGAGTTCCAGAAACCTTGGTGCTACTTAGCTAAGATACAGCTATCAGCACATCACCTTGAGGATCCTAAAATTTTCACAGCATAAGAATAAAATCTACTTGTCAGATTATTTCATAATTCATTGTCAAGCATATGCTTTACAGTAGGAAAAGCATAGCAATGATGCGTGGGTGATTCTGTTCACCCTACTGCTGCTGATCTTCATCTTCTTTGCAAGCTGTCTGTCCCTCTGAGTGCTCAACAACTGTAGAAGCTTGACACTGTGTGAAGGAGCAGAAAATGCTCAGCAGCACATGAACTTTATTAATACCACATTTTTACCACACCATAACAAAATACCTAAAGCTGTTTCTAGCAAATCTTTCATAGCTTGAATGAACAACCAATATTCTTAGTGTTATTTTGACATGAAATCTTGTGGTTGTCTCACAAATGTTTTTATTGGGATAGTAACTCGAATTATATAGGGGGGAATCTGCAAATGTGTGATTTAGGTCCCTTAAAGAACCATTGTAAAAGGTGTTAGCAAAAGTGGCTTTAAGCTGCTGCAAAAGTGTGGCTTAGTGAAGTTTAATATCAAGGTTCATTCTGTCGCTTTATGGCCCAATCATACGGAAAGTGATTCAGAGGTACCAATGCTCAAATCAGAGTTACAAAGGCAAATTCAAAATGACCATACTACAAGATTATGTGTGATACCATTCACTTATCAATATGGATGACTTTTATTGGCTTAGTTTTATATGCATGTTGAAGCCGAAAAAGGCCAAGCAAAACTGTTTAGAGACAGAGTTTGAGTTTTTAAACAGCAAAGGTATTTATTTTCGGATCCGGGGAAACCCCCAGCTTGCACTGGACAAAGAGTTCCCAGGGTTAAGGGAAAGGGTTAGGATATTTATACAGTAAAAGGGTAGGTTACATCATCCTTACATACATATTCATAACAGGTGGAGTCTGGGCGGAGTTGTCTTTTTGGGGATGTGTTCGGGGGTCTTTGGGGGTCTTCAGATGAAGTAACGAAGTCTTCCTCAGGGTTGAACTTTTTACCTTTCTTGCTCTTGATGACTTCATCCCCTTGTTATAGAGGATAATTGGACCCTTGCAATAAAACTTCCCCTTATCTGCTAGTTCTGGCAGCCTCATCCTGCCTTTAGTGCCGGTGTTTACACTCCCCCAGTGCCCAGCTGTCTCAGTGGTGCCAGGACTTACACTTCTAATTATCTCCAAGACAGAAGTTAATCCCGTTAGGGTCTTGACATGTCTCATCTGCTTTTGGTCACTTCTTTCTTAGTTTATCCCTGAATTCTACTGGTTATGAACACAAATTCATTTACATATATTACAAGTTCTAATTTTACATAAAGTAAATTCACACAAACAGTTTGACCTGATCCACTCTCTTCTTCAATGTCTATATGCATGTTTCAAGCGTGGTGGTAACTTAGCCTGAATATGTTATTAAGAGCTCTACAAAAGGTTAGGGTGCTGCACTGTTAATCCCCCATGGTGAACTCCATGATCAGCCCATTAGAAATCCTGAGTTTCCACCACTCTACTATCATCTTATACTTGAAAACCTTGTTTAACTTTTTTTTCCGTCTTCCTCAGTCTTTTCAATCTCCATTTGCCTTCTTTAAGTAAGGATCTTGTTTTTCTTCACAATGACTTCAAATTTCCTGTTGAAATTATCTGTCTATACCAGTTCAAAATGAGGTGCTGGCTGCATGTTAGTTTTTATCCTGAGTTCTTTAGTTATCTCTGTGCTATAGATTATGTGTGATTCCTTCTGTCTTTAAAGTTCTTCCCATGTCCAGAATTCAGTGTCACTATAATTGTTCTCTTCTAAACCATATTTTCCCACTTTTCCTTGTAACTAAGACCTGCACACAGGCTCTCAGAGTTCTTCCTTTTGATTGTCACAGTGCTTCTTTGGGAAAAAAGTTGTTTGGGTAGTAAGACATGAAAAATGACAGCTCAGTATTAGTCCAAAAAATAGTAACCACGTTTTTTTTCTTTTGAGCTGTTTTGTGTCAGTTTGAGCTTCAGACTTATGGAAGGAATGAACATGCTAGAAGGTCACCTGTGTTTCAAAATTTTCCATTTTTTCCGCAGTTTCTCCAGAAATTTGTAGCATCAAGGCTGGGTTTAGACTGTTCCAGAAGCATATATGATGCACTGAAAAATTCCTGCATAAAGAAAGGCAGACAAGAGAGACAACAGAGCAGGATGAGCCAGGTTTAGTAGGATCAGCTGGCAAGTGACAATGACTGTAGAGAAATTTAAGTCCACAGTATAGATCGGTATGGCTACCCTAAGGGTACAGAATGGGGTGGAGTCCAGGTACAGAGAGAACAAAATGTTGCAGGCACACAGCCCACTGTAGAGAGTTCCTGATGCCTCTGTGATGGTCTCTTCATATTTGCCTATAATTTTGGGCTGCCTCAATTAAATATCCACTGGTATCTCCTGTCAGCCTTAGAGGGATTGAATGACAAAGTTCATTATTTCTTACTCATTTGCTTTCGATAATATTTGAGTTCAGAAACACTAGAAATATCCTCCTTTCTTGAACTATGTGAAGTCATTACTATTCTGAATGTATTAAGATTTTTTGTATGTATGTTCACTATTTTTTGTGAACAACACAGTTACGATAACATTGTAACCAAATGCAAATCCAGGCACAAAACATTTTACAAGCAAAGATAACATCAAACCCCAATAATTTCTGATTTAATAGCAGTACATTACAACCATAATGTGATTACACTGTTTTGTTCTTCTTTATCTAATATTTCATGTAACAATAAAGGTCGTTATGTGACTGAGAATAACTATGGATTGCAGATAAATCTATGTCTATAGTAATAGTAGCTTTATTAAGAACTCCATCAAAGGAGAAATAATAAACAATTATCCATGTAGCTTCCAATTTCCAGCTCATTGACTTTGATATAATTGTATGTTGTAATTACAATACATTTAACATGCATTGTGATTCATGAATTTAGCTACCCTGCTTTCAGTTTACAACTAATGAAGTGTCTTTTATGTTAAGACAATAAGAAGCCTTTGAAAAAAAATGGGGAATTTTCTGTACAGTGTCAACATATAATTTTATTTTTTCATTTAACCTCAGAGTAACAATGAAAAATAATTGTCATATGTGTTTATGATCGGTTAGTTATAGATTATTGTAAAGGTGTTTGCAATAGCCTGAAATTTCTCTTTATGGGCCTTTTTGTCTTTCATCGTGTTTGCAATGAGAAAATAAACATAATAGAGCATGTGCTAGTGGCAAAAGCATTAGCTGTGACATTTAGAATTAATAGTTATTAAAATGTAATAAAATTAACTGTTTGCTTTTACATATTTTGTTCAGTTACTTCCAGTACAAATTTAAAATGTATTACAGTTAGAGTGAATTAATTGTAAACTTCTTTAGTATTTTTGCATGATGCTTGAGGCTGGTTTTGTATATATTTTCAATGCTTATCAGTTACTCTCACAAATAATTTTGTAAGTATATATTCAATTTAGTTAAATAGTGACCCTGGGCTGAGTGGTTTGCTGTTCTCAATTTTCATACTAAAGTTTGTACTTGAAACATTAGAAGATTTCCTATTTTTCTGTTTATTCAATCTGATTTAGAATCATTAAATGTCAGTAATTCCAGTTTCTTCTACAACTGGTGCCACATGGCATGATTCACTTTGTAGTTACCATTTCTGTAGCATTTTGGTGCACAAGAATTGATAAATTTTCATATTAAATCCAATAGCTGTTACTGGAACATTTGGAGTGCCTTGTCTCAAGACACGAAAGATCACTGAGGATGACAGTGGTGAAAAGGCAAGCACAGTCTCCTTCAGGAGTTTCCAGTGAAGTTGAGGTCCTCAAAGCTCTGAAATCTCTCTTTGAGCACCACAAGGCTTTGGATGAAAAGGTACAGTATGGAAAAAAAGCTTAATGAATACATTCTTAAACTTACTTAACTGTGCCTTATGATGCATCAGAGCAACAGTATTGTTTATTTACTTCTCAAATCATGTCCTGTACGTAAAGCACTTACACACGTCAACAGAAATCCGTAAGAATATATGACCAATAGCTGTAATGCACTTTATGTTGCCTAAGATATCTTGTAAACAATAGTACTGACTTTTCAAAATAAGCTGATATCACCTTTGCTAGGCATAGTTCTCCTATTAGCACTAATAGGAATAACAGCAATTAACAGCACTAATAAGATAACAGCAACTGATGGAGTTTGTTGTCTGTATAATATGCTTTCAAGTTATTGCTGAGAAAATATAGGTATCTCAATTTTAAAAAAACCAAAAAAACAAGAGTGAAAAAAGCACGAGATATTTCTAAGTTTATAAAGGAACCTAACTTAAAAATTTTTAGAAGGAAAACCCCTAGGTTTCATAGATATTTACTAGCACTTAATGAAAAAGTAGTGTTCCCTTTACAAGTAGGGTATCTTAAGATTAGTATTAGATCCTTCATTATCTGAAGTAATGAAGAGTTTGCAGGACCAAGATAAAAATCAGTGATGGTAACTGCATCTAGTCATGCTAAATAAGAGCATCTTTCCACTAGATTCCTTATGTGCCCTGTGCTGGAAAGACTCATTTCTGTGAATGACACTTTTTCCAACTATGAGGTATGAATTCAGAAATTCAGTTCAAATCTAGAAATGATGCTATGATGAATCTGAATTAGTAACTGCCTCAAAACTACACATGCAGGGAGAATGTGAGAACCATTGCACATGGTCAAAGAACATAGTTCCATGTGGGGTTTGTCATGGCTGATTTGTTCAGCCTCATTCCTGCAGCTGATTTGCTTCTCTGATATTTTTGAGTAAGCAGGAGACACATTGTGCAGCACAGAAGCTGAAAAACACTGACTGCACAGTTGAGCTCTGCTGTGTAGAAGCAGTTTGATGGTCCCACAGTAATAAATTTAACTTTTTAAAATTCAGAAATATACTCAGAAATGTGACAGTGTTTAAGGAATTATTATTAAAAGAAACAGCTGTAGTTATATTGTAATATTTCTTTTTTATTAGTAATAAAGATGTGAAACACTGTGGGTTATAAGTCACTAACAGGTTCAACGTTAAATGAATTTAAGGAACTTACTTTGTGTTTAGGTATATCTCTTCAGTTACATATTCTATTCAGATCCATATCATGAAATTCTGCTTAAAGAAAATCCAGAAAAGGAAATGTGATGACTTCCAGCTGCTGCAAGCAATTAATTGTAGTAAGCTTTTGGAAGTCATAACGATCTACAAAATCCTGTATTATTAAAAATATCTTTTAAGGACCAACAAGGCTTAGAAACACAGCTTTGATAGTTTAGCCTATGCTTTAAACGTTAGTGAATCTGTACAGAGAGTAGAGAGCTGTCCTGCTTTGTAGTTTTCGATACTGTGGTGGATAAATATGAGAAATAGCAAGTACTGAAGTTTAGAGAGATTCTGAATATTCAGTAGTTTTGTACTTACTACACATTTTCTTTTCTGAATGCTTTTGTTTAGATACTATACAGTTTATTTTACAACTCATTTTGAAAATTATTTCACAGAATTAGATTGAAGCTAACTACACTATTTAGATCTATATTTTAAAGAATCCTAGTTTTATATTTTTTAAATGTAAGAGGTTAATCAATATTCATTTATTTTGAAAATATGGGAGTTACACAGTTATACGTTTTATGTAGTTAGTGTGTTTCTGTCCCAGTAGTAACAATAATTATCAGTGTAGCAAAATCAGCCATCTGCATATTAACTGAAGAAGCAAGTTTTAAAACTGGTTGACCAGACTTTTTTTCATCTGTGCTATTAATCTCTGCATCAAACCTTTTTTATTTTAATATAACAATTAATTTTTAGAATTTAAAAAATCCAAGATCAATCAAGGGAAAAGTTTAACAAAAGATTTTCAAAAAATGGTACAAACCAAGCACATATTATTTTTAGGTACAAATCTTGTACAAAAATTGTGTGTTTATGATGTAATATCTGTCTTTAGAAGGACTGAATCAAAGACATGGATATATAATCCACTTACCTGATAATATAATACTATCACATTATACCTCACATTATCACCATTTTTGGGATTTTTATTCAAAAATGGAAATAAAAAAGATGACATACACGCAAATATGCTGAAAAACCCTTATGGCATGTTAATCATCTCTTCTAAATTTTATTTGATAGAAATATTATATAAGTTTGATTTATTTCAGATCAGAAATAAGCTATTCATCCAGCTATGAAAATCTGTTTTCATTGTTTAGAGATTAGCAGAATGAAGTAGGCTGGACCTTCTAGAGGACATCTGGATTAAAGCAGGACCAACTGCTTCAGGTTGCTTACAGTCCTGTCTAATTACCTCCTTAGTATCTCCAGGGAAGAAAATCTATTCTGGTGTTTCACTACTGTCATTGTAAATTTTTTTCCATAATATCTGAATTCCTGAAATTTCTCTTTATGGTCCTTTTTGTCTTTCATCATGTTTGCAATGAGAAAATAAACACAATAGAGCACATGCTAGTGGCAAAAGCATTAGCTGTGACATTTAGAATTAATAGTTATAAACATGTAATAAAATTAACTGTACAGGTTACAAGACTCAAGTCTTGTACCTGTTCCCTCCTGTATTGTCACTGCATCTCCAAGAAGCAGCTGGCTTTGTTTTCTCCACATCTTCTGGCTAGCTAGTTTCAGACAACAATAAAATTTTGTATGAACTTTCTTATGTCTCCCACAGCATTCTCCTGAAGAAGCTGTCAGCCCACAGCTTGGACAGGGGCACTCTGCACTGGGTTAGGAACTGACTGGAGGGCCGGGCCCAGAGAGTGGTGCTGAACAGTGCTGCATCCAGTTGGTGGCCGGTCACTAGTGGTGTCCCCCAGGGATCAGTGTTGGGCCCGGTTCTGTTCAATATCTTCATTGATGATTTAGATGAGGGGATTGAGTCCATCATCAGCAAGTTTGCAGATGACACTAAGCTGGGGGGAGTGTGGATCAGCTGGAAGGCAGGAGGGCTCTGCAGAGGGACCTGGACAGACTGGAGAGTTGGGCTGATTCCAACGGGATGAGGTTCAACAAGGCCAAGTGCCGGGTCCTGCACTTTGGCCACAACAACCCCATGGGGAGCTCCAGGCTGGGCACAGAGTGGCTGAGAGCAGCCAGGCAGAAAGGGACCTGGGAGTCTGGATTGACAGGAAGCTGAACATGAGCCAGCAGTGTGCCCAGGTAGCCAAGAAGGCCAATGGCATCCTGGCCTGTATCAGGAACAGCGTGGCCAGCAGGGCCAGGGAAGGGATTCTGCCCCTGTACTCAGCGCTGGTGAGGCCACAGCTTGAGTCCTGTGTCCAGTTCTGGGCCCCTCAGTTCAGGAAGGAGATTAAGGTCCTGGAGCAGGTCCAAAGGAGGGCAACTAAGCTGGTGAAGGGACTCTAGCACAAGTCCTGTGAGGTAAGGCTGAGGGAGCTGGGGGTGTTCAGTCTGGAGAAGAGGCAGCTCAGAGGAGACCTCATCACTCTCTACAACTCCCTGAAAGGAGGGTGTAGCCAGGGGGGGGTTGGTCTCTTCTCTCAGGCAACTCTCAGCAAGACAAGAGGGCATGGTCTTAAGTTGTGCCAGGGGAAGTTTAGGTTGCATATTAGAAAGAATTTCTTTACGGAGAGAGTGATCAGGCATTGGAATGGGCTGCCCAGGGAAGTAGTGGATTCTCCGTCCCTGGAGATATTTAAAAAGAGACTGGATGTGGCACTTAATGCCATGGTTTGGGAACCGCGGCAGTACTGGATCAAGGGTTGGACTTGATGATCTCAGAGGTCCCTTCCAACCCAGCCAATTCTATGATTCTATGGTGTTTGCCTAGACTCAGCTCTCTCAGCCTTTCCCCATATGCTCTGTGGTCCAGACCATGACCAATTTGGTGGGCCTTCCCTCAAGTCTGTCAGTGTCTTTCTTGTACCAAGGAGCCCAAAACCAGATGCAGTCTCAAAAGTCCAGACTGGGCTATGTGTCTGGCCTTTTTCACCCTTAGATCTTTTGTGAAAAAATGCTTTCTCTTCCCCATGTCTGTCCTGTGGCCTGGAGTTACTGTATTCATAGTAATGGGGTGCCACATGGACTTTGTGTCACTTATCAGAAACTTTTAAGCCTTGCAGTCCAGCCAATTTTCAGTGCACTGAATAATCAAGCCATTTATCCAATTCATACCTCACTCTTTTCTGTAGGTTTAAGTGGAAGATCTTGCAAAAAGCCTTGATAAAGGCAAAGTGAAAAAATATTTTCTGTTCTCTCTTTATGAGCCAGTCACCTCATCCCACAAGGCAATAAGGGTTGCTGGATGTCATTTGCATTTGAAAGTGTCATCCCGGCTTTTCTCTTTCATCTTGTCTTTTATGTGCCTGGAAATGGCTTCCAGGAAGATTTCCTCTATAACTTCCTCAGCATTGACCAGTGTGTACATCCCTAGATTTTCCCAGGATAATTCTTGCCTGTGAGGATGGTGGACACAATATTTGTGGCTTTCCCACTCATCAGGAGTTGCGCTTGAGTGTCATTACCTTTTCAAGGTGAAAAAGACCTCACTATGATGAGGTAATCCAGTCTCTCAGCACCACTGAATGAAGCCAGCCTATTCCCTTTGACTTTGTTCTTCACTCCCACAGACTCTACCACTATGCCCGTGACAGCTCAAGGGTAGAACTTTGTAGTGAATACTGAGGCAAAAAGCGTGATACATGCTATACTGATGTCACAGGAAATAAACACTGTCCCATCAGAAAATGCATCCGCAACCAAAGTAGGCAACTGGATAAAGAGTAATAATAGAATGTTTTCTTTACTGTTTTTTGTACCAACAAATGTTAACATTAAAGCCAATAATTTAGCTGTTCCGCCCTCGAAAAGGCGTAGCAAGATATTTTCATGGAAATGCTTGCATTTTAAACTCAAAGCAATTCAAAGAATGTCTTTATATTCTTCCTGAATGCAAATTTTCTTTCATGCTTTTGTTTCCTACACTAAGACATCTCCAAGTTTTATATCAAGCTCTGCCACAAAACTTAACTGGTCATGCAAGGATTGCTATGCACATAGTCTTCATTACTATAACAAAATTAAATGAAAAATACAAAATAGACTGGAAGGTGGCAAATAATACATATTAATGTAGTGTTTGTATTTCAAAGGATATTACATGTGAGACCAAAGAAATCCTGACTTAACATTTCTAACAGCCTTGGCTATTCTGTAAGTTACTTGAAATTTGCTGCTGTATTCTTACAGGAGATAGTCTGTTGGAAATGTTTCTTCAGTTAATAATCCCTGACCTTCTTAATGCCTCAGTTAGCAAAGACTTCTTGTACTGCTGCTAAGTAGCTGGCATCTTTCTTTGGTTTATTTCATGCTAGGAAAAGTTGTAGAAGTAATAAAAAACAGCACTATGAAATATTTTTGTATATTGAATATAATATACATGATCTAGTTTATAACACAGCAAATGATGAAGACAAGATTTACTAGACATCATCACTAGAGTTCAATAGAAAGCAGAAGTTCAAATTAACTTCATTATTAGAATAGTCATTGAGTATAGATTAGGTCAGAAAGTACATTTTTCTTATATGCAATTTATTATACCATTCTATAGATATAATTGACTTCTAATATTTGTCTGAACATGTTTAGTTTTGCAGACATTATTCCTATTTTGCTTTTAACTTTGGGCTAAACATTTAAAATGTACATTTAAAAAGAAGAAACTGTTTGAAACAACTTTTCCAAACCTATTTTTTGGTCAATTTTTTTAAGAAAAGTGACAAGTTCATCTTCACAGATGAAAACTACTAACCTGTGTTATTGTCCTAGCTAAGATTCAGAAAATACTGATTCTCTTAATTCATGACAGAAAAGTATACCCGATATTCTTGCAAATAAAAGCAACCTATTCATGTCACTACCTTTTTATTCATTATCAGGTAGCTAAGAGAGCTTTTATTCAATAGTCTGTTCATGGACAAAAAGGTGATTCAATTCTAGCACGTGCAAGTGTTTTTTAAAAGCTTTTTGTGGGCTGTGGATCTGGAGAGAAAGAAGAAAGAAATTGACAGCAAAGGAAAAAAGTGGGAAGCAGTTGCTAGGAGACAGTGAAGGATGGGTGATATTTTGCAGCAACAGCAGCCCTAACATGACATTGACTGTTACATTTAAACATAATGTGGTTGCATTTAAAAGCCAGAATCACCTGGTTCATGATGGATATACCCTCTAATACAAAGAAAAACAACTGTTTTCAGCTGTGTCTGTGGCACTGTAATGGTAATCTGTCCTTTAAAAATGCATATTATGGCATATTCTCATAGATCACCCAATGAGTCTTACTTAATGAAATATTGTTTACTAAGTCTTTATGTAGTGCTCAAGAAAACAGAAATACATTGAAGGAGCATATAAAATTCAAGGAGTATAGTATTTCTGAAGTGATAAGCATTACCTTAGTGGGCTTCTGTTTACTTCTATGAACTCTGTTTATTCACTTTTACTATCTTTGACTTCCAGAAAAGAGAAAACAATGTAATATTCTAACCATTAATTTCTATTAGTCAGATGAAAAAAACCTTAATATCAGATAAAAATAGTTTTAATATTTTCCTGATCCTTTGCCTCTGACAAGGTAGTGAGCAGGAGCATCAGCCTTTCTTACACCTCTCAGAAACAAGAATGGTTCTATGTGTTTTGTACGCTGAAACATAAATTTCAGGAGGAAATCCAATACAAAACTCTTTGTAGAACATTTGTATATGTTTTTTCAGAGGCTTTAGTTGTAACACCATATTTAGATTGAAAGGTTATTTAATATGAATTTACAAGGTTCAGGAAACCATTCAGACAACTATATACTTATACTAACCGATAAATATTGCTCAGAGTAAAATAGTTTTCAAAGTATTTGTATACTGCACATAATAGTTTCTAATTTGTAGCCCCTATTCTTTCCTGGAATGTGAATGACCAAATATGAAAACTTTATTCAGCTTCTGTGTTCTTCCATAAGTGTATTTTTAAATTAATCGAAGACTGAAAATAAATTTATAGTGAGAAATTTACAATTTAAAAAGTAACAATTGCTGGGCAGTAAACCAGAGCAGATTTTGCCTTCAGATCATAGCACTGATAGAGCACTTTTCCTCTTTTCCACTGGTAGATTCAAAGATTTCCCTCAAATTTAATAGTTGCTATGCATTTAGTTGCTATGCATATGGTTGAACATTAAGAATTGGTGTCAACATTCCAATGTCACCATGGTAAACACTGAATTACTCTTTCACTGCTCTGATGAAAAGAAAAAAGAAGTACTCTGTGCCAAGGTAGAGTGGGTTTATGTTCTTTTAGCAGCTTATATTCAGAGAATAAATAAGGGCCATTAGACTGCAATTTTGGTTAGGTTGTTATAAAAAAAGGCAGTGCATTAGCTGTTTACACAGAGAGGAGAAAAGACAAGGCAAGGCAAAGGAAATAATTTCCAACTGTTGCTCGGTATCCCACTGTTACTGCTACATATTATTACTGACAATGGGAAAAGAATGAAAAAAAGAATATTTTAATATAATAGCTTGATATTCAGAATAAAGATATTAATTATCTACCTGATTTTCTGAAGTGTCATGGAAAAAATATGTCTCCTAAATATTCTTTGAAAAAAAATGCCTGTTATTTCCAGATACTGCTATTTTCAGGCTTTAAACTATCCATAGGATTCAGTTCTAAATTTCCAAAGCATATAAAGGTTAAGGATAAAATTTTTAATTCCTGTTCCTTGTGGATTTGTGACCTCCTCCTCCTCCTCCTGTGCAGTTTGGCCTTGTTGATTTGCGAATACTAGCACCATTCCAAATGAATGCTACCTCTATTTTTAAATCATGAATGCTCATTTATAAAACATTGAGGCTTGAGAACATCGAGGTTTCAGCAAACATAGGAAAATTTAAATTCCTGACTCATTGTGTTTAATTTCTGCTACTGACAGCTAACAGAGCTGTCAATTTTCTTTCAACCATCTTGTCCCTTTTCACTGCTTACATTCAAAAGGACTGAAGCCAGAGGAATATGCTATTTTTCCATGTATTTTTTTTACATTTTTTATGAAACTGTTGTCTGCCAGCTCACACTATACTCAGAAATCAGGCCTTTTGAGACAGGACTCCATGCCTCACTGGTAGGACCAGGACTTCATTAGTGGAGTAGCACTGAAAGACAAAAGTGGCAGTGGGAAGAGAAGCAAGATACAGAGTTTGGGATCCACAGAGGAATCCAGAACCTCCGGGAAGGCAGAAATTATTGTAGGAGTAGGAAGAGAAAAGAAATGTGAGTGCCAGATAGAGGAATCATACTGTCTTGGACTTTTTGTCCATCTGAACAGGGAAGCAGGTCATCAAACATCTG